>NC_134415.1:12879234-13184052 GCF_030867145.1 Opisthocomus hoazin | reverse complement strand
ACCTAATTATCTCACAGGCATATCACATTGAGTAATCAATCTTGTAGAGTGTTTTCAAGATAAAGTGTGGTATGTAAGTGTTAATTATCTGTTTTTCTCTACAGCTTAGACAATCAGTGTGCCTTTCTGAGAGACTCTACTCTTTTTCCGATCTTCAGTCAAGTGAGTAATTGACAACCATATTGCAGGAAATTCTTCCAAGTTCAGCTTTACAGAATGTCCATCTGATTGTCCTGCAGCTTGCCTTCTGAAGGTCTGCTCTGTTAAATAACAGAATCAAAGACAATACCTGCTAAAACTTCTGTGGGAAAGAGCAGTTTTTTCAAAGATCAAGGAAAAAATGTGTGTCTTGTTCAAGCAAGACTTCCACCTGATTTTTTGGCTTTAATATTTTTTCTCATTTTACAGTGTACATCTTGCCTGTTAAGTTTTTAATTTACTCAATATCTGGCTTACTACATACAGTGTCAATATTTTTATATACCTATGCAAAAATACATATATTTTTTACATTGGGGTGTTACTTTTTAATATTTATGTGCTCTTGCATAAAGCTTCAAAACAACTCCCATAAAAAGGAAAGAAATCTAAAATTTGCAAAAGATATGTGCATGTCTTTATTCTACATGACTTTTCAATGGAGAAAAAAAGATAAACTTGTGCAGGTGTTATTTTTGTACTTTCTCAAATTTCAACTGCTTGGATAGGAGAGGGTGCTCATTATAAGCTCTCAGCAGAGCTAATGTTGAAATAGAAAACGTTTTTTCCAGATTTTGCGGTAGCTTAAAGGTTAAAGACTTATAAGGGAAAAAACACACCCTTAGTTCATTCTTCTATCTTGCTTAAAGGTATTTTCTGGAGAGTAATGTGAACATTTTGATTACCTCAACATTTTTTAGTGTCATTCAGATCTTTGGCTATAAACCAGCTTGATCTATTGATATAGTCAGGTAGAAGTAAAAAACACATAAATAAAAAACTACAGTAACTAGTGTTAGGTTTTACTTCTGTACATCCTGACATTCTGCTGCCTTATCCCAAACTGCAAGGGCAAAAGACCTTAATAAGGCAACAAATTAAAAGGGATACAGGGTATGAATTTCTGTTATTTAAAACATCACGATTTTCTGCCATGGTTATTCTGAAATCACATAACAAAGGTTTGTGGTGAGTTAGATGAGTATCTGAATTAAGAGCAGCATTTGCAGATGCTTCAAATGAAGTTAAAATGATGAAGATTATGGACTTCTATGCTTCATGGCACTGCTGGGATCCAGGGAAATACGTTCTTTGTGGTGCTCTGTTGTACCAATGGCTGGTTGAACAGTGGCACAGGAGGAACTGTGGGGAAGGGAAGAGTTTCCCTTTAAAAATTAAATATTTATCTCTTTTACAGCTTGTACACAATTTTATCTAGTGCAGGCAATGATTTTTGTGTAAGTGATAATTCCATACCAACTGAGGTTTCTCAGTACCCCTCAGGAGACCATCTCAACTTCTCTTGGCTTGACTGGAGACAAGAGGAATAGTGTGAAGAGATGTCTGGAGAGAAGCCTGGTATTGCACAGGCCTGAGCTGCAATGGATAAATGGTACAAATATCTGTAAACAGACCGAAAACTACTACTAGTAATTCTCATTCTGAAGGAAATGCTGATAACAGCCTGTGATGCAGGTGGAATGGCTGTCCTCTCACTGAGACAGAAACAGATGGTCCATAACAAGCTAGTTTAGGAGTAGGCAAGTGAGAGATCCACATCTAGTCTTTCATCTGTATTTAGTCTAATATCCTTAATAACAATTCCTGTGTAGTAATCTTAACTCCAAAGCGCAAGGTGTTCAGGACTCCTAGACATTAACCGGTGTAGTTACTGTACAGAATACAGTACAAAAGGCCTGTGACGCTTGCATAATCTTATGTAAAGGTTTTGACTGCCTCTTTCCTATTCACAGCTTTCTTGCTAGAGTGATAGATGGTCTTTATGGTTTTGGAGTTAGAATAGTCCAAAAGAGTGTTTTGGGATTGTGTGACGACTTGTACTAGCTGTGATGGTTTTTTATCCTCAGAAAGCTACTGTTATTTCATAGCATTTTTCCCATTTACCACACAATTTACAGATGGTGTTGATAAGGAGTTACTTTCCTTTGGTACTTGTTAGAATCCATAGGAAAGTCAAAAAAGCATGTACTACACTACTTACATGATTCCTCTTCTCCATTCTAGAGGTGTTTTATTTGCTAATAGTGAAGCAACTTATGCCTTCCTCTCTTTGTCATAATACATTTTGCAATGTGCATGAAGTAGTTTAAGGTGAATGACGTGTCATCTTGCAAAATTACATTTAAAGGAAAAAGAATCTTTAGTTTCAAAGGAATATTATGTAAGAAATGCAAGTGTATGTTTATGAGTTTTTTTTTAAAATTTTTGAACTTGAGTTTTCCAGTCATCTAAAAGTATACTGCTTTGCTTGAAGACACAGTTCTCATAGATATGGTACTTTTCTGTACCAGAGTTTTCCATACATTGTGAAGAGCACACACGTCTGGATTTCTAACATATACATTTTTTCAAGCTTGCAAGATCGCTCTCAAATGTCCACACTGTTAAGATGCACATGAGTGGCACTGTGGGTAGTTATAAAAAGGCAATTTTTTATTTTTTTAAATAGGCTTTGTGCCAGGTATGGAGGGGCATATCTTAGCATTCTTACTACTGACAGGTTTGAACTTTGTCAGGAGCTGAATCTGATTGCTCTGGAAGAACCCTAGTTAGGGACAGACCACCCTTAAGATTCCTCTGGAGTCATTGCTTGCTCAGCACGTTGCAGTCACCCCGGGCATGGCTTGTAGATGACATTTTAGCAGCAATGACTGACCATTGGAATGGGAGCAAATCTTGGAAAGTGTTACTTCACGCTGAAATGGAAGCAATAGTCAATAGGTAGTATAGATGCTTCTTGAACTCTCTATGTAGCGTGAAGAAGGATATGTTTGCTATAATACGGTGTACTGGTAGGACTGCATTATTCAACTGACCAGGGTGGCTGTCAGTGGCTAACACTTCTAAACAGAACCAAAGAGTTTGCAAATAAGGAAACCCGTACCAAACAAGAAGCAAATTGTAGCTGGTCCCACTGGAAGACTCCTGGCTGTTAGCTAACCATGGGTACTGGTCATTTTAGTAAGCCAGCATTTAGTGCTCTGCCAGAAGTAGTTCACAGAAGATTGTTAAAGCAGCTCACTTGTGTGCTGTGTCTGAAATGGGAACTCTGTGATAGCCAATTTACAACCTACAAAATAATCGGAATCTTCAAGCAGAGGGATAGCGGGTGGGATAGAGCATAGAAGCCCAAGCTTTGTACACACTAGACAGCTGTTTAACCAAACCCAGTGACATCTGCTTTAATTGCATCCTCTTTTTAAGTGAGTGACTAGGAGAGCTTCAAAGAGGAACATAGATCTTAAATTGTCCTTCCAGGAGGCCAACAAGCGTGGCTCTCAAGTACAGGGAAGAAACTTTCCTGGTAAAAGGTTATTTTCATTCCCATTAAGGACAGATGTATAAAATAAAATAACAATTCACCATTACGCAGAGATGAAATTGATTCATAGCACATAGTAATCCTCTTTGCCTTTTGTTATAGACGGATGCTTGCATCTCTTCACCTTCACATTCTCCATTTAGGCCTTATTCATTTTGTGCTGTCAGGAAAAAGAAAATATGAAGCAAGTAATGAGGCACTGAACTTACTAGGTCAGCTGAGTTTCACTTTCCATGTTATCAGTGACCTGATGCATGCCTGATCATGCATTAGAAAATAAGGCACTATGTTTTTTTATGCTTCAGGATTCCTATCCATAAGGCATGAATAATGGTGCTTTAGTATTTAGTAAAGTGGTATTTGCTTAATATTCTTCCACATCCATTCTGTTTACCAGCTGCTGTGTACGAAACTACCTTTGTCTCTAAAATACTTTCCCTTTTGACCTGCCAGCACGAAGTGTTTCTGACACATCTATGGAGAATGCAGTACAAAAAAATGCAGTGCCGCAAGAAGAGAGATACTGCTGCATAAACTTTCAAGCACATTTTTAATGTTACAAACCCAGATACCTAACTTTTGTATGTCTTACATCTGCTTCCACATCTGCTTTATGTGTTGGCTTTTGATCTTTAACTCACCGTTGTAATCGTATGATTTGGCAGAAGCAACCTGATAGACTCGTCTGTGTGTTGACAGGTAGCTGTCACAAAAAATGACAAATGTCAACCCTCTGTCAAAATTGCACCCTGTCAGGATTAATTCTGGGACTGGAAATGTCTAGACTGAATGGCTGCCATTGGACATTTTCAAAATGTTGGCAAAAGGTTCTGTTTATGACCTGGTATACTTTTTTCGTTTCCCCTTAAGATCTTGAACAGTTAAGTGAAGAAATGAAAGATGGCCTCAGGCACCTTGCACAGACGTTGCAACTGTATTTGAAAACAGAGATCCAGGATGCATCTCACTTGCCACCTGCAATCGACTTTTTTCAGATCTTCACAAAAGTAAGTGTTAAAATGTGATTGCTTGGCAACTCATAAATTATCCTCTCCTTGTGTTCTTGATTTATTTTTGAGTGGGAGTTCAGTAGATACATCCAGAATATGATATATGACAAAGTGAAATCAAACTATTTATTTTTTTCTATGCAGTCAGTATTTAAGCAGAAGTATAGCTTTTATATAATTGTAACACTTCAAAATTAAAGCAGCAGCCAGAGGATTTTTTCTTTTCCCTTTTTAAATTATCATGTTAAAGCTCTTGGAAAAAGTTGCATTAAAAACCAAACAAGTTCAAACCCAATTGAGTCAATCAACCTAAGTAAATTTTCCACAGTGATGAAGAGCGTATAGCATCACTCTGCAGCCTAGAAATTTTCTGCAAGGTGCAATATCTTGTATTTGCAGATATACTCCCATCCCATTTTGTCTTTTAGTAATACGCGCTAATGGGTGTTCCTGACAGTACTGTATCCCACAAACTGCTTTCTCAGGGTCCACGTGGATCATCTATTCTACAAGGCTACATGTAAAGTACTTGAAATTAAAGTCCATGACATATGTTTGTTATGTTACTAACTAAATATTGTTGGCTTTTGCTGCGTGTGGTTTATTGCTTTCAATGGAAAGCTTCATTTGAACAGTGCTAGCAGAAGAACTTCATATGGAGAATACTCATAGTTTTAACTTGACTTAATTTTTTTAATTTTTAAGTGATTGATAAATTCTACCATAAGATTTATCTTATCTCTTGTATATTTTAGTTGTCTTAATAAGCATTTTCTTATGAAGTGAGTCAAACCATTAGATGTTTTTCTTCTGATATAAACAAAAGGAAGAACCTCTTTTAAAGAAATTAAATAAAAATTCAGTATAGGATTTTTTACATTGTTTAATCTGTCTATGCAATTGTGGAATCTTGAACAGAAGGAGTAATATAATCAACTGTGTTGTTTTGCTGGATTTCTTTGTTGGTGATTAAACTGCTGTGATGTAAACTTGCAATTTTCCCTGAAAAACCACGCAGGCTGAAATACACCCAATCAAAAGGACTCATGGATGGAAACCTAGTCTCTGCTCAAACTTTTACTGTCTTGTGTTAGCACGCTGGTTTGGCCTGAACTTTGTCAGATGCATTTCACAGGAATATGCACATTGTCTTATCTGGTTTAGAGAATTTGTACAGCTGAAGATAAAGCTGAGTATCAGAAGATGATCACTGCCCAAGCGGTTTGAACTGAGTCATAGCTTGTAAGAAATTCTTCACAAATGTTGTTGCCTTCTATGTAATATTAAGCTTAAGATGGAGGCTGGCCGTGGTGGTTTTACGGGAGCAGTGTGATGGTTGCTCAATGTATTGGAGCACTGGTGAAGAAAATAAAGAACCGTTTCAATTTTTTTATGTACATGCATGCATAAGCATCTGCAGATACACGCGCCTCCTCTTGCCTCCCATGTATTTTACCAAGACAATGCATCAAGGACGGAGTGAAAGTCAAGACTTCCCAGCTCCATGTCCTGTTAACTGGAGAACTAGGAATGCTCCTGTTAATGACGTTTGTCCCACTATAGCTTTGCTATCACAAAGATATTTTTAACTCAGTTCATTCCTTATGTTGACTGTGAATTTGTCCCTACCCTATTGAATGTACTGCAAAGTACCAAGTTTTTAAGTTGTTGTCTTTTTTTTTCCTTCTGGAAATTCAGAGGCTCTCAGACTGTTGAAGTAGGTCTCGTTTCCTTCTTTTGCTCATTTGACTGAGTCTGTGTGATAGTTTGCCCTAGGCAAATGGAGAGTAAAAGACATACACCTTTCATAGGCACAGGTACTTCATATTACTAGTAATAAAAATAATTGACAGAAGGGACAGAAGAATCTGACTAAACAGGTGAATTGGTTGGAAGAAAGGACCTGTTGACTAAATACACCTATATGCTTTATGCGCGAGTAAAATTAGTATCTCATTTGGAGTTCTGTCAAGAACATTGCTTTTTGGAAAGCTCTGTTGTCATTCTCTGATTTTCCATACGGTAGTTTGCAGCCTTCCCAATGTGGTTGTCAGATGAGTGTGTTATGAAGTGGGGCATTATATTAAAATATTATTTTAATATGCTCCCATCCCTAATGAGACAGCAGCAGGCATTTTCTGCCACTCCCATAGAATGTTTTTTGGAAGATAAGCTGAATGTCAATGGAAGAAAAACTGCTATTTTTTCCTTAAGATGAGTAGGGATTCTTATTCCCAGCAGGTAAAATTTAAGGCTTTGAAACTGTAAAGTCTCTGATAAAAGGCTTATGCAGTCTCTTCTCTGTAATGTAACTCTAAAAAAGACCAGCTGTGATGACTTCTCTGTGTGGTCATAGAATAAAGAAATACTACAGATACATGACTTCAAGATGTAATCTTGTTTTCCCAACCTCTTCCAACATTCCTTTCAAGTTCAGTAGGTGCTTATTCTAACATTGAACTTTTTTGGATCAGTTCTTTCATTGCATGCCACAAAAAGATCCAGTCAAAGGTCATTTTTTATTCTGTTTGATGCTGGATCCTCAAGAAGGAAAATAAGCAGACAGCCAGACAAAAGAGAAAAATGGTCCTGCAGCGAGATGACTAATTTCCAGATAGTTCTTGGCACATCTCCAACCTGATTTAGGTCAAAAGAGCTTCTCGGAAGCTCTTTTAAACAGTCCTCCTTCTCTGCTGGCCAATGCTCTTGTCATTGTGAAAATTAATTGTAGTTTTATTTACTTGCTTGTGATGCTTAATGGGCAGAGAGTCCCCTGGAGTGCGAACTTGTGGAACCTTCCCATCGAAAATCATATAAAGTTTTGCCATTTCTTTCTATGGGAACAGAATTTCACCCCAATGTACTTTTAGTTTGCATAAGACCTGTGGCAAATAGCAGCTGTACTGGATGGGGTGGTGTTTCAGAAGGGTAATGTACCTTCCTTTTTAACAGTGTTGCCTTGTCCTTACTAGACAATTTGCTTTTGTGTCAACCGTCCTTTGAGCTGGAGTTGGATTTTTTCATTCTTACTATCTGATCAGCCTTCCGAAGCTCCAGTTTATTTAACATACCATTTATCAAGGTTGTGACTGTTTTTAATTTCTGATCCTCAGTATTAAACAGAATTATCTGCAGTTAATTACGTGATAAGGCTTTACCTCCACTGAGACATTTTCTAATGTCAAGATAGATTTTTGACACCGTGGTTTTATGGTTTAATGATGTTTCCATAACCTTGAGATAACATCAGTCCTTGCTTTTTATTCTTCAGCTTTTACTTACATGTGTGAGGAGGTGGTCTGGAACCCTCTGAGACATTTAGTGGATGCGGGATAAAGAACTAAATTTTTTTGTATACGTTTATGGTTCTTTTCATAATAGTAGATCGATCCATGTAAACTACTGAAGAGATTGAATGAAACCTGTACCTACCATGTTGACTGTAAAACTGAGTGACTCCACTGACTAGAATCAGGCCGAAGATGACTCTTTTTCTAGACCAAATATGCACTTGGTGTCAAGCATAGAATTGCAACTACTTACACTATGTCACAGTTAACTTTTTGAGCATTTTGGAATTGTCTGAAAACTTCTTTTTTTTTTTTGCAATTAATAAGAAAAAGAATAGATTCTAATGTTAGATAAAATGGTAGCCATTTTAAAGCTCTCCTGATTTCAGCTCCTCACATTTATAAAAACGGTAAGATATATGCAACTTCTGTCATTTAATAACAGTAAGGTAAAATCCAGTGACTGTAAATAAACTGTAACATGTCAGACTTTTAGAGCAGTGTAGTAATCTTGAAACAGAATTTTGTTGGAAAAGAGTTTCTAAAGGATGCTTTAATGAAAGAGTTGATAACAAACTTTTGGGAAAAGGATGCTGGACTGGAGATTCTTGGGAACTTGACAGAGCAGAGATGATTGTTTACTCCTGAAATAACAATCTCCCTAATTTTTCTGTTGTGCAGAATTTCACTTGCTAGACAGTATCTTAACTGCATGTGGGTTGATAGGGATTAGAGACAGAATTTTTACTTTTCTGATAGTTTTAATCTTTCCTGTGGTTCCAATCTTGCCACTTTTTTCTTCTGATCAAATTCTACTTTGAAAGTAGACGTGCTGCTTTCATTCAGTTCACTGGAGAGGTCACACACCTGCAGATGTGTGAGCTGAATGTACCTCTTTATGCAGGTGGTGTGCTGCCCACCACGCTCTTCTCAGCTGCTGTCCTGCTCTCTCCTTTTCAGATCAGTTTAGAATTGACACAGATCAACGACAGAGTAAAACCAGGTCTAAGTAAGCATAGAGCTGCAAGTCTAGGATAGGATGAAAACTAAAGTCAGTATCCACATACATTGAAAACATATGGGCATCTTTCATATGTCAGACTAATTTTTTTTCTACTTCGTTTTTTTTTGAGTTTTATGAAGTTGAAATTAAAATGAAGATATGTAAGTTTGACGCTGTATTCTAGTCGCTGTGTATCCAGAGACAGTTTTAACCAAAAGACTGGTCGTCCATTTAGACTGTTGGTATTTGTGTGTTTTTAACTTAAGAAGACCTAAGGAGGCTACTTTAAAGTGCAGAGGTACATCCTTCAAGAGACAAAGTGCCTTGGTCTCTTTAAAATCCTTTGTTTATTCCTCCTATCAAAGTTTGAATATATTTTACTTTTTCTTCTAAGTTTTCAGTACTTACTTTTTATTCTACTCAATGCTTTGAAAGAGTTTCTTTTCAACATAAAGGCTATTAGTACCAATTAGAAAAAATCTTCTTGTTAAAGGGGTTTTGGTATGTGTCTGTGTAAGCAGAAGAGAACTGGAGTTGAGCAGTGTCACCTGGCCTTTGTAAAGTCAGAATACTAAATTATGGTAATGTATTTGAGTATCTTTTTAAGTGCAAGTTGAAGGAAATAGTCTCACTTAATGATATGACTAGAAAAAGTATGTTTGATCTTCACATTGCTCCCTCAGATCTCATAGAGATCAGGTAGCATATGTTTTCTGAGAAAGACCTTTGAGGACAAGATACATCTGCCAGGTCAAGATATTCTTTAGCAGCACTTTCAGTAGGTTACTCTTACTTAGGATTCACTAGTTAACTTAGTAACCCATGTTAGCAGGTAAATGAAAGTGATTTGTATCAAGAAAGTCAAAGAAATATTAGGATAAAGTTAAGAGTGAAGTTATGAGCAAGTTAAGTGTTGTTAAAGGTGTACAGGTGAAGGATGCTTTCTGATGCCAGGTGTGCTAGTCTAATTAAGTCTGGATGCACTTGTTCAGTTTCCATATGATTATGAGGCCATGAAGTTTGGTTTTTTTCCTGTAGATGACAAAAGAAAGTGCAAGTTTATCCATCATTACTCTTTGTGTATTTCAAACCTAATGTGCGTTGCTACACTGTCTCGTGCAAACTTCTGTGTTTATGGTAAATTGAAGACCAAGCCAGTACTGAAAAACTTAGTCATGGCCCAGGGAATTATTTTGTAAAAACCTTTTAATTTTGATAGTTATTTTTTCTAATAATTTCCAAAGTCTTGTGATTTCCAGAAACTATTATACCTGAAACAACAGTGGTTAAGTCTCTATGCTCAACATAGAATTGTGTTTATGTCAAACTTCTTGACTCTTTTATCTTTAGTTTTGGAGAGGCATGTTCCTGCTTATCAAACTATATCAGAAACTTTTTCTCTGACTATTGTGATCTTTAAGTCCATTACATGAGATTTGTGATTAGCTATTTAGATAAACAGATAAACAAGTGCTATTGATTTAGTATTTCTGTTAATAAAGTTTTGTTTGGTGGGAATATGGACATAGTGTGTCCTCTCTCCTGTTCTCTCTGTGTGTCGTTTTAAGCCAATGGAAGATTCACACTAGAAGAAGTTAAGAACTGACTTGTGATCATCAGAAATATTGTGCTCAAGTACTGCCTAAATAACTTCAGGAGAATTTTTCTGTACTCTCCTTCCACTGTATTCCACAGGGGCATAACAAAACTCATTCTGGTAGTCCTTCATATTTGTCTTCAGAGGACATGAATGATCCCTTTCTGAACATTTGTTGTTGATTTTGAGGAGCTGTCACATCTAGCAAGAGGGGACGAAGCTAAGGTCAGGCTCTGCTTTCGCAGTACATAAAACCAAAGGAATTGGGAAAAGCTAAATGTATTAGGAGAAAACTAAGCACTGATTACAGCATAACAACAGCCAATATTTATTTGAATATTGGATTTTATTATTTACATCCTTTGACTTCAGAATTTTAAACTCGCTGTTTTTATGATGATCCAGTAACGGAGACATTAGAAAGGTTCAGGTGCCCACACGTGCTTCCTGCCAAAACATCTCCCTTCGGTTTGTTAAGACAGTCTTGCAGAAGCCCTGATGAGCCAGTGTCAGCTAATGGGTAGAGCGGTTTGACCCCTGGAGCTGAGTTACAGCACTAGAAAATGTCCATGACGCAGACTAATGTATGGCACGACAGTCATTCTGCATCTTGGCTCTTTTGAGGAAGGGTGATACTTTATGAGTACAGGGAGGGGATAAAAGTCAGGAGGTGGTTTTGTGATGAGGAAAGGTAGGGAAGGTCTTGGGGTTATTTAACAACTCATTTACTTGGTCTGGGATCACAGAGTTGTCTGCCTGGTATCCCTTGGTCTCCCATCAATTCTGCTACTCTTGAAAGAGTAGGAGTAAGTAGAAAATGTGAAGTTGACCTTCTTGTTTTTCTTTTATCTCTGCCTGTGATTTCAGCATATTTGTTAAATGGCAATAATGGTTTTCACTTGCATAGTGCTTCCAATAAGGCTCAAGAATAACATAAAGAAGATTTAGCAACAATTCTTTATAGTTTTCTTGTGTAGCAGACTAATATTATATCTAAGGAAGAAAATTAAGGCTACTAGAGAATGGTCATATAGCTCCCTTTTCATAAGAGGTCTATAGGGCAATCAGAACTAAATCACCTCTCTCCTACTGTGCAGTGTAGCAGTTATGCTCTGCTGCTTGCTTCCACAATGTAGCAGTGAGTGAGTGTAAAGACAATTGGAATAGTAACAGATGTGAATAAGAGCCTGTCTTAGGTTGCATCTCTAATTTTGCAGAAATAGTTCTGTACAGCTGCTAAGATTCTCATTACGTTTGGTTAACTAGGTTTTCTTTCTTAAAGCAAGATTGCAGAGGAAGTGACAACCACTGTGCATCGGCTTTGGAAGCAATGTTGTAAATGGAAGTTAAAGAAAAAGTATTTTAATAAAATGAGAAGAAATGTTGCAGCAGTACTCTAGAACGAGGATGATAAACAGTTTGAGAAGACTCCTCTCACTCTGCTTCACCAAATGAAAGTTGCATCTTTATGGGAATTTGTTTTTGTCTAATGTGATTTTTCAGGTTTAGTTATTTCTTGTTATTTCCTCATTGAGTTATAATTTGGGGAGCTAATTTTCCATAGCAATTACTTTAATTTTTAGCCACAATAGTTACCTTCAGGAGCAATAGGATATTTTACCAGACGATAAAACAAGGCTTTAACCATCTTATCTAATATTAAATTAGAGAAATGTGGTTACAATTAAAATTCAAGCTTTTGCTAACAAAGCTTGGTGCAGTGAAAATAAGACCGTAAGACCACAATACTTCAAACTGAGCTTATGGAATAATTCAGGTCCCCTCATTCAGTTGTTGTTTGCACCATCTGTTTTACAAACTGTCTATAGTATAACAAACACTAGGTGTAGAAAATGGGGTAGAAGAGTTCTAAACCAAGGAATGATGGAATAAAATTTGCGTTAATTTGGTTGTGTGTGGTAGGAAAGAAAGCTTTGTTCTTGGAGAAATGACTGTTTTTTAAGGAGATTAGTTCAGCCCTGATTGAAAAGCATAAGCTTCTAGAAAAGTTACTGCCTTGATAGGCTCCAGGGGCGGTGTGGGAAGAAAGTGTGTATACTTTTTGTTCAGTTGACCTTTTTTCTGTCATGCTAAGTTGGAAATAATAAGACAGAAATGAGTCTGGAGAAATAAATGGCAGGGTAGCGTAGGCTATTTTGCAACACTCACTTTTTAATGTAATTTTTTTGCCCTCTGTCTTGTCTAGGTCTAGAGCTGTGATAGTGCTGAGCAGAACTGAAGAGGATCCAGGTGGCCAGGGACTTAATTACCATTACTTAGCCTAATGGTCCTCAGAGCATATCCACAAAACACAGTGCTTAAAAAACTAATGGTCTCTGACACGTGATATACATCAGTCTCTTTTCTGGCACGCTTATGGAAGTGAACTGGAAACAGTAATGATAAAAAGCTTTAGTGGTTGTGGCAACTGGAGTACGTGCACAAAAAATATGTGGAGGAGGCACCTTCTATGTTTAGAAAAAGCCAGCATGAAACAAGGTCATGAAGACGTTTAGTAAAGATCTAAGTAGTATATGAAAAACACTTACATCCTCTATCAGCAATTTTAAAAGCCTCTAATTGAGGAGGATAAGCCTGATAACTGCTCGTAATGCTGTTGGCAGCAAACTGTTCTATCCTTGTCTTCAGGATGACCTGCAGTGGGGTTGCTTAAAGCGTTTTTGCTTGTTTGTTTTGGCTGTGAGCAGAGCTAGAATTCTGTATGGCAGAATTATTAATCAGCTCTGAGACTTGTTTAACATGTTGAATAGATGAAAAGGCTAAAAATTGTTTTCCTTCCAGAATGGCGCTGGAGTAGATTGGTAGTCTGTTGAAAAATACCATGCTCTTTGAATATGGGATGGAGAACCACGTATTTGTGGTGTTGCTGTTGACTTGCTCTGAAGCAGCTGAGATAACAGCCTCTCTGAAAATGAGGGTAACTTTGTCTGTCTAAGGTATCCTGTAGAGCTAAATAGCTGTTACAGTCCAAGTATCAACAGGAGGTGAGACAACTTCTGTCACATGTAGGCATTGCAGTGGGTGTCAATTAAATAACTACCTACATGAAATTTAATCCTTGAAAGTGGGTTCTCTTCCCATTTCTCAATATAGCTTTATTTTTGGTTTATTAACACTGTAGCTGTGATGTTAAATTTTCTGTGGGGTGTCCTGTTTCATTAAAACTACTCCTAAGTTTTCAGCGGAAATAAGATGGAGAAAGAAATAATAGTCATACTGGGTCAGGATTACAGTCCAATTGATCCACTGTCCTGTGTTTATTACAGGTGAGCAGCAGTCACAAAACAGTTGTAGTGCTAATACGCTGTGAGCTGGCTTGAGATTACTTAGCTTGTACCATAGCAACCTGAAGCTGACGAAGTCTAATTTAGGCAGTTTCTTGGCATGACAGTGGGAATAGTTATTCCCTAACAGCAGCTGGCAGCAGATACTGGGGAGCAAGGTGCAAGAACTTTGCGATCAACAGGCATGATGATTAGTCATAGCTTTCTTGCTTACATCTCCCTACACACCTGCCCTGGGAGTTCCCATGCTGTCCTCAGGTAGTTAGATGTTGATTGACTGGCAGAGTCAGATCCAGAAATATTTCCTTTAGGAGCTCATCTAATTTGCCTTAGTGATCTAAATTTTGATTCTCAGAATACCCACTCCTTTACTCTTGATTGTGTAAATATGGACTAGATTTTTCGTACCTATAACCATCAATTAATTGCATTTCTTCTTACAGATCCTTTGAAGCTTTCTGTGCTGGTTGTGGGCTTTTTGAAATTTTAAATGTGTGTGCTCAGGTGTGTCCCAAATGTCATAGATACTGCAGATGATGGATTTGAACGTATCTCCTTTCTGAATTTAAAGTAATTGTGAGCTGTTATTAAGGCTTTTATAATCGCTTTTGGAAATTTGAGGGTATTTTTCTAGTTTAAAATAGAAAAGCTGCAGCATTAAAGCTCACTTCCATCTCCCATTCCGCAAGAACATTTTTCAATCTGTCAACAAGCCTTGTGCTTTGCCTGTACTCACAAGTATAAAAATTCATCTTCTTTCTTTTTCCCTTACCATCAATGCCAAGGTTCCACTCAACTTTCAGCGGAAACTGGATTGGACACCCACTCATTTATGGATGTTTCTATGCATCACAAGATCACTGAAGTCAGAGTTATGTGTTGCTACTGGTATAGGCAGAAATGGTGAAACGTCAGCCTACTGGTTTCTCAACATTCATTCAGTGTTGTGGGTGAAAAATCTTCACCTGTTTGGGCCTCTAGCCTGGGAAGGTAGTAAAGAAGGGAGGGAGGTGCACAAATGGTTTGCTGTCTGTGACATCAGTTTCCTCTGCTGTGCAGAAATTATATAGACTAAGTAAAGCTGACATATTTCTCATTCTGTAGTCATTTCAGCTTGTACTCAAATTAAAAAATCTGAATTTAAACCAGCAACTTGCACTGCGTGCATTTGTGCTGTCTAATCCTTTGAAGAGTCATGTTTGCTTTTATACTTTACAGAGTACGAGGGAAAATTCCATAAATTGACTGACAGTGGGAAACTCTTATAACAGCATAAAATCACTTTTTATTGCTTTTAAATTTCAAACCTTTTAATGTTTTTATGTGTTTAGTTTTTTTTTTAACTTTAGACAATATCCATCATCCTGGTGATATTTTAAATGACGTGAATCTGAAATGAGCATCTCTAAATAAGAGATTTCACTTCCCTAAATTTTATAATTAGTGGACTGACTGTATTTTCTTGCATCTTAAAAAGATGAATAAGTCTATAGTTTTCTTAAAGGTTATATACTGGCTGAAGAAGCAGCTTGTCTTGAGAATATAATGATAGTGTTGGAATTTTTGTGGTGGATTTGGACCAATGACAGATAGAAGTCCAACAGCATTGGCTGTCTTAGTTATACAACATCATTATGGTTCTCGTTCCATAGCAATTTTTTTTTCATTAAACTGACTTTTTAGACCTATCAGACAATCAGCTGGTAATTTTTGACGTAAGTTCCTGTTGATTTCACTGAAACGCCACAATTCTGAAACCAAGCTCCAGTGGTAGGGCTTAGTGCAGCATGTCACCAGTTTGCCCCCATTCTGTCAGTGTGCCTGCAATGACACTCGGGACCAAAATTTGTACCATGACCTGGATGATGAGCTAGGCTAACTCCACAGCTGACTGATGGCAGGAAGCAACGAGAGAAGAATTCAGCTTGTTGTCTTAATATCATTGTACCTGTTATTTAAAAGAGAAATAAGGGTATTTAACGATTTCCTGTAAAAAGAATATACTTGAGTTGAATTAACAGTAGCTGCTGAGAATTACAGCAAGATTTGTACCATCATCTTCAGTGTGCATGAACCACAAGGTATAAAAAAAATAGAAGCAATTTGGGATAATTGCAATTTTGAAAAATGTGTTTTCTTGGTTAATCTAACTTTACACAGTTCGCTAAAAGAGTTCTTGACTCAATGAAGACGTTGATGGATATGCTTCCTCTCATTTATTTAACTGTCCATTATCTTGTCATAGCACAAAATTAGAGAATATAACAACCTGGAAACAAAAAATACTCTCTAACAGCAGGATTTTGTACAACATTAATGATTCTTATTTGCAATACTTGCACCTTCTTGGAAGCAGCTGAATTTAGGTAGATTTGCTGATGTCTGGCAATGGCCCCTGCTGCTGCAGGTGGTATCAGTAGATAATGAATCATACTGCATGTTCTTGTGTCCGAAAGGTAAAAGCAAATCTGTATGTGGGTACTAGACCAGAGAGATAACATATATTCTTAACCACACCAATTGTGGAAAAATAGAGAAACCGTGCCAAACAGAGAGACATGTGTCTGGTAACTTCTGTATTCTGGAATAAACTGTGATCCATTGATAGGGCTCTGCTGGGACAGTGCTGGGAGCATCCAGAGCTGTGAACAGTATGTTTTCAGCAAGAGATTTTTGACCATGAAGTAGCCTGCTGTTAGGGAGAAGAGTAAGCATATGCACGTCTGCTTTCCAAGCATGTTACCTCCAGGTGTATTTCTTTGAAAGTCTTGAGCTGCTTATCAAAGAGTTGCACCACAAACAACAAAATTAATATAAATTATGCTGGCAAACCTGCCCATGATAAAAACAAACCAACCAACCCAGTTTAGTAGGTCCACAATTGTATGATTTATAGTAACTCTTTTTACTACTATCTAAATGTTGTAGATTCACAAGAAATTAAATTTGCAAATTCAATTTTCTGGTCACTCCATTTCTACATGAGAGGGATGAAGGAAATGTGGAATCTTGTGAGAAAGGCACAGAAAGAGAAAAAGAAGCCCAGTTGTTAGTGGAGAGCATGGTGTTTTTCCAGTTAACTATGAGACAACATTTGAGCACTGTTGTTTGCTGCCAGAGCATCTCTTGACTGTTTGGGATGAGAATACAGACATTTATAAAAATCTAAGTGGATGTGCCTAAGTGTGAGAAATGAAGCTGATGAGGGGAGAGGGGGCTGGTGGGTTTCCTACTTATTTGTGTAGTTCGTCATCATTTTCTATTTGTTATTTTACTAGCATTAACCTGTAGGCATAAGGGGAAGTGGGAAGTTATGAATATATGTCACAATATGCTTTTATTCACTCTGTCTTGGTGATACACACTTGATTGGAGTTTTATTGTCAGTGTGCAGTTGGGGGAGGATTTCCCTGGACTACATTTTTGCATTGCTGGGGTGAAGGGGAGACATGGTGCATAGGTGGAATGAAGATGAAGCTTGTTGAACCAAGCTTGTTGGATCAAGCAAGCGTATAATAACAATAATTTGTTTTTATCTACTGCCTTCTCCTAAACTGTTTAACTCCACAGTTCTCACAGTCAGCTTTCCAAGGTGTGAAGGTAGGAGTGTGTCTGTGTTTCTGTGGTAATTGATGTTTAGTTCAGCTAGGATTAAGTGGGGAATGCTTGATTGTCTGATGATAATTCTGTAATTACTATTGTTAGTGATTAGGAATCTCCTTGGGTCTCATTAAATGATTTATTTTCATGTAGTAATATGAAATAAGGTGTGTAGCTGCAGTTTGGCAAGTTTTCTCCTGGTGTCTAATCTTTTCAGTGGGTATTTGTTGTACATCTCTCACCATTTCAGTGGGGAGATGTTACTTGCTTAGTTCTTTATGGCAGAAAAAGGAACAACTCTTTTAGACCAGTAAAATTGTCTTCATCCACCTTAACCTGTCATTACAGTGCTACTAACAAAAGTATTCGTCACTGAGCAAAGGAGAAGCCCTGAGTGTATATGAATGCTTTTGCCACTCTTTAGAATCAAAATTGCATAGAGAATTTGGAAGACGTTTGAGAGGGAGGGCAGGTGGCTGTTGTAGTTCATGCGAACAAATTATGTTGATTTAATTCACGTAATGATAAATAGTGGAATTTAGAATAATGAGACGCAATGGCTTTGATTTATTGTTCCAAGTAAAGCTGAGTTCTTAGATACAGTAAAAAATCTGACCATGGCATCCTACAAAGTTCATCTAGTCTTTTTAAAAATTGTAATTAGCTTTGCTTAAATAGTCAACTTTGCTCTTCTCCCGGTAATGCTGATTTTATAACTAAGTGTAGATGGAAAAAACAACAATATATTTTTGTATCCAGAATGCCTGAAATATTTTAAAGCTCAAAGATAATTTTCATAGTGATTTTTGTCTACCATTCTGGCCCAGATTGCAGATTATTTTGCAATTCCACTTGGCTTACTCTCTCTGAATTTTGAGAGGTAGGGGTGATTTCTGCAACTTCTGTTTTTGCCTATGCATTCAAATATTTTACTCTAGGAAAATTGGCTTTGGCAGACTGGATTATACCTGTCCAGGCTTTCTCCTCCTCAGGATTGAACGTAGCCTTTTCTTGACAAAAAACAAGCAACAGGGAGTACCACCAACAGTAATGCACTATGTGCATCTTCAGGGGGTCTCCAAACCCCCCAAAACAGGTTTCAGAACCCGATCTCCCTGAGGTGGACCCACAAGTCTCATGTGCCACGGTATGCTGTTCTGCCGCCTGCTCCATACTTCACAGCTCAGGCTCATTCATTTACTGCCCTTTTACAATATAGTGTTCATCTTCTCATACCGCTTGTGCTAGATACAGACATAGGTAGGGAGTCCCCTGATGCCTTCTGCGTGGGGTCCTGGAGGAGGTGCTGCTGTGCAACCGGAGGGCTGTTGTTGGAATGCACAACTTCCAGCTTCATCTGGGCTCCAGGGACCTTGCCCTGGTGTGTGCTCCCATGTGCCAAGGCACCAGCCTGTCCCGGGACCATGTGCCCAGGCACGTATGTGCTGTTTGACTTGGGCATCCATTCCCACCATGTGCGTTAAACCTTTTGTGTTGAAGTTCAGTCATTGGGAGTCCCATCATTGATTTCATGGGATCAGGGACAAGATCTGAATGTACTCATTGCCATGTAGGAACAAACGGGGAACTAAACTTGAATATTTCCCACACTGATTTGTTGCTGGAAGCTCCCTGCCTCCTCTCACATGTTGTTATGTCTTGGTAAGTCAATCTACTTCCACATACCTGCCTTAGCTCTTCTGTGTTCTGGGAGATGTTATGTTGGAATGATGTTCAGCACGATGCGAGTATGTTCAGTGTGAGATGTACACCGTGGAATATTTGTTAATGCTAGCAATGTTGTTCATACTGTTTCGCTATAGGTTAGGATGAATTAATTAGCACTGCTATTATTGTGGTGTTACTAATTAATCTTACACTGTAGTCTTATGCTATAAAGAGCTTTCAGTAATCAATGTTTCTTCTGTGTAACTGGAATGTGTTGTTATGCAAAAGAAAGATAAGTGAAATCAGGGTTGCTCGGGTTTTTTGCTTGTTGTAGGATGCATTTTCTAGGTAAAATGAAACTGGAATCTTATAGATCACACAAGACTTCTGTAATGTGTGGATTATACAGAAGACTATAGGTGAACCTGTGAACTTAGAATCACTAAAAGACCTTTATAACTGTCATGAATCTTGATCTTATGTCAGAACACTCTGAAATCACTTTGAAAATATTATTGATGTGTTTTTTATAAGTTAAGGCATTCAGTGTCTTACAGAAGTGTTAGTGTACTTTGGAAGTTAGGATGAAAACTACTTTAGAAGTATCTCCCAGTGAAACACTCTTGCTCACTGATGCTCCCATATGACTGCGACAAGTGCTTCCGCTCTTTTTTTCAAACTGGGAGGGAACCTGTTACTGAAATATAGAAAGATGCACTGGAAAACGAATTGTGTCTTTACTTTCAGAATGCCACTGGATTTCCTATCTATGGGGATATTTTTATTTGTAGAAAAGTAAGACGTGCTTGGAAATGCAGAAGGGTGCTCTGATACTCTCTGGAGACATTTGTCCTTGATTAGCTGTTTGAATCAGTGACGTTATGTGTTTGTGTCTTGTTACCAAGGAAGGTATCATTGATAGCTTCTTTTGAGAAAGAGAAAACAGCAGAAGAAAATATGCTCATTTACTGCTTCATTTTCAGGTTGAAACATTGCCCAAATTAACTCTTACGCATTTCATTTTTTGAGTGCTTTGTGGTTCTGTGACTGAATAATTGCAGTAAGTTTGAAGACTTTTATGCAAAATCATAAAGGATAGAAAATACACTGTTTAAAAAAGTTGAGCTAGGGTTCATCAATTTGTAACTATCGTGGTATAAAAGACACCCTGTAAACAGAATTTGGTTATGCAGTTATTTTTATTAACGGACTTTACCCATGAAAAATTATTTCAGATGTATTTCTAGTACTTGATAAGTTAAAAGAAGCAGTTACCTTTTATATCTTCTAATGTGAGACAAACTCCTTGCCTGCTATCTCGTATTTTAAGCTTCAGCAGTTGTTTCCAACAGCCTTCCTGTCTAAACTAAACAGCTTTTGGATCACACCAGAATACATCAAATAAAATTCTTTTAATAAATGAGAGCTTTTTGAGATTCCTGGAACTCACTTGACTGTAAGAATCTGGCAGTGCCTAAGCTGAAAAGGTTGTTGGAATGAGAGAGAAAAAGCATTTGTTTTTTACTTATTTCCAAGCAAATGAGGAGTTGAAATGGCAGGCTAATGGCAGTAAAATAAATAATTAAGCTTTTAAAAGTAATTTTTATAATTTTCCAGCAGTTCTGTCTTGTAGACATGTGGAGTCAAAGCTAAGATGATGATACTGATATTCTTTGAGTGCTGGGTTATTACAGAAGAATTCCCAAGGACATTAAATAGATTTTTTTTTCAGCTGAAGCACACCATCTTCTTCACAGAAGAGAAAGAGGGCCACTGTGATACTTAAAACTTCATAAACAGCTTTAGTATTGCTGCTCTTATAGGAAAGATCTGGTTCTCTCTCTGGATCTGAATGTCTTTCTCTTGGGTCTGTCTGAATGACGCTGGTAATACTACAATCGCAGAAATGCGTCCTGTGGGAGTTGCTGGCTGAAGGAAAGCATTGTTGCAAGCAGAGCAGATCTGTAGGCAGGAGTATCTCCTACCAGTTAGAAAGGGTTGAAAAGAGCAGAAGAGGCAATGTTACTGGATTACTAGAAAATCCATCGTGTAAATAATATTAGCATTATTTGTAACTGCTTTCTACTTTTTGGGTAAATGCCTCCCTGTGTGAGTCAAGAAACCAGTACTTGGAGATAAAACAAGATATAAAACCCAATGCATTTATCTTTACCATGGTTTGGTATCAGCTAACTGCTTTTGTGAAGACAGAGTTAGCAGCTAAGTCCAGACAGGACATGATGTAGAAATTTTCAGCAAAATCTCTCATGAGTTTTATGGGTGCAGTGAAATTATTTCTGCCCTTTAAAAACTGTGTTGACACAGAAGTGATGTAAGACTTAATGGGTCTCTTTTTTCTTATCATTTAAAATGTGTCATTGACTTTCAGTGGAAGCTGAGCTAGAAGACAGGAAATGTTGATCATGTGCAACATGAGCTGGGATTGAGTTGTTCATGGTTTTGTCCCTTTTGGCATTCAGTATTTCTCTGAAATTTGCTTGTTTTAGCATTAGAAAACACAGTGAAGAATAATCTCAGTACTACAAAATTATTATAATCGGTATTTCTGTGTAGGCTTGGCTTTGTCAGGAAAGCTAGTTGTGCCTACTGGGTAATTATAGGGTTGGGACTGCCCTTGGAAATCTGGATGCAGTAGATTACTGTGCATGACTTAAAGGCTGGCAGACTTTTTGACATTCTTTATGTTAAAATGTTGTTGTTGATGGCGACTTTTCTTTTTTTGATTAAACAAAATCCATTGTGATAGATTAGTTTTCAAGCTAATTTGTCTTCATTAAAAAGGGACTATGTCCACTTCTTGCAGGCCAGTTTGGATTGTTTTGAGTAATGTGACTGGTGTTTAAATGCTGCCTCCAGAAATTGCTTTATTAAGGGGGGTCTGTGTGTTCTTCTGCTGTTTCTAAATAATTTCTAAAAAATTTGAAAGGGGTAAGACTAGTTCACACCAAAGCTCTGGCCTGTTAAAATCATATAAATTAAGCTGAACTGGGTCAGTATGTTGTGGTCCAGTCATGGTAACGCAATGATTTACCTTTTTTTTCATGCTATTATCATTTAAAAGATTGGTTTTCCTGAACCTTGAACTTGAAAAAATAAGCTGTTGTATGTTTGACTCAACCCTTTTCCTCTATTTCAGTTAGGAAAATGTTAACAGTTCTTAAGGTGAGAGTAGGAAACCAAGAAACCATTTGACATACTGGGGGCAAAGGAGCAAGAAAGGCAGAACTTGAGGGGCAGGTGGCTTTTTCCTATTCTCTGATTATCTTCGGGTAGAGAGACATCACATCAATGAGAGACGGGCCTCAGTTCCAGTCACAGGTGCATTTTATCTAGCATTTCACAGTGAACGAACTTTGGACCTTATTGCAATGGTTTTAACAAAGTCCTTTAAAAAAGGAGTAAAGTTTTTGGACTTTGAATGTTTAATGTTTTGAAAGTGGAGATCTTCCCTGGCTTGGTTACTATACCAAACAGACCAAGAGATCTATAAGATTCTGAAACGCTGTAGAATATTTTTAATTATTTTTAATTACAAATATTTTGGATTGCGTGGTACAGAATACACCTAATTAAAACTGAATCTCTTCTTTCTGTGTTCCTATAACAGTGGAATTGTTAGATCTGTGATAATTTACATTGGTTAGAACTATGGAAGAAAAAAAACATCGATAATATAAAGATACCACCTCTGGCTTAATGTCCTTGTGAAGCAAAGTGAAGCCTTGAAGAGCAAACAAAAATGTATCACTCAAAGCAGCCCTTGACTTGTTCGTGTATTCTTCCCTTGCCTCCTGCTGCTGGCCACTTTTGGAGACAGGCTACAAGTCTTGGTGGGCTTTGAGTCTGGGCTGGTAGAGACGTGGGGTATGTTAAGGTCTCTCGGGTGGCAGAGCAGGGTCTGCTGGGCGAAGGGTAGCTGTGCTGTGTAAGGGCACAGGCATCCAAGCGAGTCTTGCGTTGTGAGCCAGGTGGTGGCCGTGCTCCACGGTGACCGCGAGCACCCCCTGCACAGCGTTGAGCAGTTGTGTTTCGCCTGGCCTTTGGGGTGGGGAGGAATTGTGCAGAACTGCTATAGTTGAGCTGTGCTGAAATATGGCAACTCATTCATGTGTCTGAACCCTGACCCTCACTCTCCTTGCTGTGGACAAAAGAGACAGAAAAAGGGGAAGAGAGGGAGTGTGAGCGGATGAGTAAAGGTTTTAATTTGATGACTTTTCATTTGTTTATCTTTGGTCCACATACACGGGATCCAAGATGCAGGATAGCTACAGACAAGTTACTGGCTGGCAGGTCTGCCCTGACAGCTGTTACCTTGGACTTTGGAGTATTTTCCCTTGTCACAGATACCATCTGGATGGTCTGGTCTGATCTCTTTACATCATCACTCTTCTGTAACTTGGGTGGAGCTGTGGGAGCCATTTCATCCTGTGTTTCTAATGCTGTGTTGCTGTTGTACTGTTAGTTGCATGTAAGCAGTTGGGAGATCGAAAGGTAAGGCCTGAAGGAAGAAGATAACATCAGATTTGTCGTGTCTTAGACTGGTGTGACTGCTGATCTGCTGATATGAAAGAAAAGAAGTCACTGTCATTTTTAAGATTAATGCAGCCTTTGGCTCTGGAAATTCCTGAGGCAGAGGTCGGTGGGTGCTGGGATGGTTGTGTTGGTGGAAAGATCCCTCCCTATCTGTGCTGTTACTGTGCCTTTTCACAAAGAACCTGGTGTGGGCCAGTCAGAAACATGATACTGTGCTGGACATTGATCTTTGGTTCGACCTGGAGTAGCCGTCCTTAAATGTTGATTTGTTAAGCCTGTTCTGTCAAAGTAGAAACCTGATGCTCTGTCCGCCTGCATCTGGAACTCCTCATGCCCTTTAAAAGACTCTTTAAAAGAAGGGAAGAATGATTTTTCTCCATATTAGTGGGTAAAGCAATGAGATCTAATTTGAAATGGTTACTTTATTCCACTGATTCCTGATCCAAACCCTGCTTTGCTTACAAGACACAACCTTAACACAATCTTATGACTATATTGGTACACCTTGTTTGGGCTGTTTGCTTTTTTCTCCATTTTACACCTCTTCAATTGGTGTCTTTTGGTGCAGAATGTTAAATAGTGTATAATATTTTATTTGTTATCTTGATTTGAAGTCAGAATTAATTGAGACCTATGCTGTCTCATTATAAAAATTCCTGCAAGTAAAATAGCCAATTGTTCTCCTTATTCTCAATGTCAGGGTTTTTCACAAATCTTTTTATTTGAAAACATCATTTCTAGAGAAGATTCCTGAAGTTGCATTTTATTAGTGTGCTGGAAAAAGGTGAACAGGACTCAGATGATTAACCTTTGGCAGTGGATTTAAGGGGAAAATTAACTTAAGGTGAGAACCTGATATACCTACTTGTATTGGAACTCCCATTCATAGGAATAAGAATTGAAACTCCCTGACAGAGTGAAATTAGATTTTATGCATTTCAAATGCTTTAAAAATCTTTTAAATAGGTCACATTATGATACAGGATGGATGTTTAACAGAGGGATGAAATTATAGCAATCACTGTAAATCTTTATCCTTATAATGTGCACCACTCATTTTTGTATGCTGTCTCCATACCATGTGAAAAATCGTTAACTGATACAAATTCAGATAGCTTTGCTGATTTCAATGGATAACTGTAATAATTTGCATCAGAACTGCAGTTGTACACTTTTTTCCCAGAAACAAATTATACTGATCACTAGCAAGCAGGCAGCTGATTAAGAACATGTGGATTTTATGGTCAATGGGTGGAAATGATCTGTATTTGATTTTTCTGTGGGAAAGTGAACAAATGAATTACTTTTGTTATTTCCCAGGAATCGTACATGCGTGCTGCAGTAAGCTGGTGTCTGGATAAGAATACAGAGCTGTTGGCTAATATATTAGCAGTTATTATTATGTTTATAAACAAGGGAGTATTATATAAAAACACTGTGATCGTAAAAAAACAACCAACCGCATTTTCTATATTTGCTTTACTTTTATGCCACATTGTCTTTTTGTCACCATAACCTGACAACTTGGATTCAACAGGACAAAACAGCGTCAGGAATATTAATGCTGATTGCCAGGTCTTTGAATGGTGGATTTTTTGAGAACTGGACAAAAGATGATGTTCAATCAGTATTTAAAAAGAAAAGGTTCAGCATGTCCCAATTATTTTCCAGTTTGTGCTGATAATAATGCCACTGTCAAATACAAAATACTCTCAATAAAGATAACATATGGATAAAAATGAAATCTCATCAAATCAGTCTTCACTGACCTTATGGAAATAAGTTTGTTGTTAAACTAATGATACGGGTTTTTTGATGAGTTTACATGTTTGGTGGAGAAAGATATTATTAGTATTAAACTAATTTTAAAATCTTTTTGTCATCTAAATTAAGGAAAAAATAAGTTACATACTAGCACAAAGCCTTGTAGAATTTTACAGAAATCTCAGCATTAATTTAAAATGAGTGAATATCCACATGCGTTTTTGATATCTCACTTACAGGGATAGATTCTTGACCCTGTGTATTCGGTAGTTTTGTCAGTGCATGGAAAAATTAATAAAATAATCATGGTCTACAAACTCTAACTGAAGACTAGGGAACAGTCAGCTCCTTGGAATGGCCTGTGTTGCTTGGTAGAGTTTACCAAATATTCTTACTGTAACAGAAATTGCTTATGGGCTTAAAGTGACAAGCTTACAGTGATTTTTGTAGCGTAAGTACTAAAATCTTTATTTTTCAATTTCTGTGGTGAAAGAGAGACAGAAACTGATATATTTTAATTTCAAAGTTTCAATTTCTTTAGTTTCCTGTAAATAAAAAGTTGAAGAAAGCAAAAGACTTTTGTAACAAAAGGATTTATGTAAACCAGGCAGTATGTAGAAAACCTTGTCTTCTGTTTTAAAAGCTAGTATGGCAGAGAATATTTCCTCCCCCCAGCTAACAGATTACCACAGCACCATATCTTATTACAGTTGAGTGTTTTCATAACGCTCAGAAGACCTTTCATGCTACTGTCTTTATTTGAGTTTGACGATGTTATTGTTACTTTTCTTTATAACAAGGACATGGAGGTCAGAAGCTGTATGTTACTCACCCTGAAGCTAAAGTTTTAACTTAATAACTTCTTGAGAAAAAATAGGAATGTTACTCTTTTTCAACAATTCTTTACTTATTTTTTTTAAATAAGTGTATGAAAGTCATGATCCTTCTAAAGTCTCCATTTGTCAGAAATTCCATTTCTGTTCACTGTATTTCTAGACCCACGTAGCCTAACCAGGAAACAGAAAATAACAATTTCATTTCTCTGTTTAAATTGTTACTCTGTCTTTTGGGGTCATCTTTTCTGTATTCCTTTGAAATGCGTGGGCGTGGTCACGATTTCCCATGAGCAATCCTAGCTAACTTGGGCTGACTTTTGATTTGCTTGCTGTCAGAAGTGTTGTTATAGGCAAGATGAAAATGTTCTTGTTGCCCTCTCATGAAGCTGCGGAAGTGTTTGAGAGCCATTTTAGGAAGACCAAAAGGTCATGTGTGCCATAGCAGAAATAGCTGGGACACTTTTCCTTCCTAAGTTGTTCTCTAGGATTTAAAGATTTCATTTTGTATTGAGAGGACCAACAGTGGGTATTGATGAAGAGTAGAGGTATTGTGTGTGTGTGTCCTTTGTCCAGCTTCTTTCACAGCATATTATGTACACTTTGGGACAGAGCATGGAGGTGGTGGTGTCTTACAGTAGAGAACTGCAAAATAACATTTCTGTGGGGATTGGCGTCCTAGAAATGCTATGAATGGTCTTGATGTAGACATTGTTTTTAAAATTATATTAACATTTTAATAATAATATTTTTCCCCATAAATGATTTCTTTGTAACTCTTCAGATAAGACTAGCTGTTATTTACTTGCATAACTAGATGAAGACTTGTCTGCAGTGTTTTATTTGGAATGAAGTCAAATGTTCACTTCCAGTGAATGAAAAGAGCTAAGACTCACGGAAGTGTTTAGTAACTTCTTTTCCAGTTATTGTGGTAGCAAATTGTGGAGTTGTGCAAATGTAAGCCTTTTATAATAGGAAGTCACAAAACTGCTTAATAAAGGGATATTTAAGAATTGAATAAAAGCTTAATATAAACTTGCAAATCTTGGCATCAGAGAAAGTATTAAATAATGAAGAAGTTGCACAATTTCTTGGTAGACTCAAGGCTGTCAGAGGGAGATAGAGCAAGTTCAAAAATACAATATCCTCATTTTTTGAGGTTGACTGAATAAATTTATGCTGAGGTCATATTTGGAGATAAGAAATCTTTTGATATTCTTCCTGATAATCAAATTGCCTGGGAAAATTCTCTGTGTTATCATAAATCCATGTCTATACAGTCATTTTATGCAGACAATTTAAAGAAGTGGTTTGTCCTGATAGAAATGGAAATATTTTTTAGAAGCGAGAAGGGAGCATCAATGAGGAATATGTGTTTGAGATGACTCTTTTTCAAAGTCTAACAGGCAAAGATTCCAGATAGTTTTTGAAAAATACACTGCATCTTCACATTGCATCCCAAGGAAAACCTTGACAGTCACATGCCAGCATGCTTACCCAATTCCCCTAGTAAGCCCCATGTCCACCACTCCCTCCCATGTAAAGAGAAAAAATGCAGAACTGGTGCTGGTAAACTTGGCAAGCTCTGTCTTCTCCTGAGCAGTGAGCTCTGGAGTCCAGGAAATCTCATGGAAAACACCTGATCATTAATGCTTTTTCTTTAAAGAGGGGTGATATTAGCTAGAGTGTTAGCTGGATATTTGCCAGTAAACAAATTGTGACCTGTGTAGAACTTTAAAAGTAAATGCCATCTGAAAAGCAATGTATAGCTAGAGGCCAATCTCCAGATAAGTTTTATTCTGTTGCCAGTGTATAACAAAATTAAACAAGCAGCTGTTTTCTGCACTGGCTTCAGCTTTTAGCTGGCCTCCTGGTCTGGCTGGATTATGTTACAGTAATCTGTTCCTGATATGACAGTCTTGGGTAAATGTAGCAATGAACACAACTGGAACTCTCTTTTCTTAAAGATTTCTTTGCAGGAATAAAGAGGCAAAAACATACTGATTACAACTTATGTCTATCCATTTGAATAGGAGTGTCTCAAGAATTAATGAAACTCTTAGGTATGGTGCTGTGTGAAAAGAAATGGAGTTTAGTTCTTCCCCAGAACAGTCACATGCACATGTATCACTTGGTTGAGACCTAGGCTTATTCTAGAATTTCTCTTTATTATCCATTTATGAGTTGTTGTAAAGAAACAATCATGTATGTACTTCAGGTAGAGGAAGGCTGCCTTCTGTCCTGTTGGGAATCGGTTACTCTGGTTCAATAACAGGAACAACGTTCTCTGCATCATTTTCACCTGATCATTGCCCCTATGAAGTTTGCCCTGGTAGAAACCATGGCACTGCATCTCAATTGCTCTACCTCAGAGCAAGGCTCTGTACTCTCACTACATTTTGTTGGTACTGTGCAAGAAATCATGGACTGTCTGGCAAACATAAGCACCGAAATAATCTTCTCCCACAGTTCTGATTGATTTCCACAATTTTCTGGTAGTATTTTGGTTTTACCTCAGAAGCCTTAGCCAGCTGCATCTGGTCCAGCTTCTGGCCGTATTCATGCACAAGATCAGGAGCTCCAGTGAAAGACATAGGTTTGATTCATGTGCTTCAAGCCTGAAGAAATGATTGCAACCCTTTGTTCTTCCACAAGACAGTCTGACAGAAGGAAGCATTATATATATCAGTGTAGTAAAATTGTGCCTGACCACAATTCCTTTTAAAAATAGCAGTCACGTCTTTTTGTTGAACTGAAGAGTGGCACAAAAACTTTGCACTGTTCTTTTGGGGAGGGAGGGCTGTGATTTTCTGTAGCTATCTCATTGGAATTTCTAAGAGCAAATATGTTCACCCTTTGCTGGGAAATGTTCATATGTCAACATTTTATTCTTATATGGTTGCCACTACTTAATAGTTCCTTTAAGGTGCTGCTGGATAAAGATCAGTTCAGTTTGTCCTTCTGAATAAGTGATTGCAAATGCTCCAGTACTGATATACTGTCTGAAGTTCATGAGATCCCTGGAAGACATGACTGGTTTAGGGAGTGTTATGAATGTGTGTTTTGTGCATTTTATGGTGACATATTACACATTTTTGCTTTTTATTTCTTAAACTGCACAGGGGAACCCCTTCCCTCTCAGATTTGTTTTCTCCGTTTTGGTGAAAAATGCTCTAATAAATTAGGTTTTAGGAGGTGGGGTGTGAAGGATGATGGATACTTAAAATGTGGTCAGAAGACAGAACATCTAAAGAACAGGGGGGACAAAAAGGCTTAATATGCTAGTTTATACTTGCTGTGGGATTTGGCCAAGTATGACAAGTTCTGAGTTATGACAGGGTTCTGCTGTGCTGATCACATGCTGACTAATGGTTTTTCATGCACTGCTTGATTATAGATTATCGAGATGAAACTTGATGCCTGCAAGTGGAAAATACTGGATTAGCCTTACTCCGCAGTGGTCCTATTCCTTTAGGCCAGTGCAGAGTAGAACGCTGGCAGACATGGGGTGTAGTCCCAGGTAATCTCAGCCATTTTATGAAACAGCAATTCCATCTATTTTCCTACCTCATATTACCAGTTTCAACACTAATTTGTAGCAGGTAAGGCGGTAAACAGTTTGCTATTTATAGTAACATAAAGTAAACTTGTGAACTTCTATGATGGAATGTGAAGATATTTCATTAAAAATTCTAACCAAATTATAATGTTGTAGCTATTGGAAGTATAGTCCTTGCAGTTATGGATTTACACCTTGTCTAAACTGTGACATTTCTACCTAGCTGATCTTGCCACACAGGAACGCTAGTATGTTTAATACTGTTTTTCTATTATGTTTAATTTAAATTTTGAGGAAAATCTTGTATAACAATAACAGCTTTATTATAAAGCATATGAGGTAATAGCTTCATAATCTTATCCTGACCCCTTTATATCTGTAAAGGTACTGCCTGTAAAGGAGGCAGAGTTTTTGTCCTAATACTGTGTGTACATAATATGCATATGTCTCTCCCCAAACACTCGCAAATCGGGGGTGGGGGGGGGGGGGAAGGGAAGCAAAATGAAATAATTGGTGTGAACACAATGATAAAATGGCATTTCTTAACTTTTCTAGAAAAGATTATTTATCTTTGGGAATTTTTAGAGTAGTATAAACAATTCCTTCCTTGCCTCCCAAAAATCTGAAAATGGTGCAATTATGATCATGAAAAAGCACACCCGAAGGTAAAAAAACCCAGATACCTCTCCCCCAATGCTGTTTGTATTTCTCATTAAAAATTGCCTGATTAAATATTTTCAGCTTTATTCCTTTAATCTCTGTGTATAGAATAGATATTTGTTTATGAAGGAAGGCAATATGTATTTAACCACAGTTCACTTATTGTATCAAATATTTTATCTGATGTTTTTACTGATAAATAAAAATGCAGGACTATCTTTTAGCGCTACTGTGTGCCAACAGTCAACATCACTTAGTAACATTTAAATTATTTTTTTAATGTATGATTCAATGTAAATGCATTTTATGAGAGGGCACATAGGAAAAATGTGATGTAGTTGAAAAGCACTATATGATTTCTGTAAAAAAAACAGAATTAGAATTATATAATAGCTTGAATTTTACGTTACCTAATGCTTTGAGTCCTCAGGAGGTAAGCTGGTTCTCTAACTTTCTGAGTTCATTTAGTGGTATATTTAAATTGAACAACTGAAGAAGGAAAAGGAAATTTGAAAGTAAAGTAGATGCCACTGTGACACCATATTTGAATTCTTTACTGGTTTCTTATAAGAAACTATATTTGTGATCATATGGGTGAGCTTTTTTCATTAAAAAAGGAGAAACTGGAGGTTCTGTGCACTTTCCAAACTATTCAAAACTCACTTAAAGAGCTGAAATAATTTCCTTATCTTTACCACTGCATCCCTCTGGACACAGACCTCTTTCATCTGCATTTGACTCCTTAGAAAGAGAGGAGAAGGTCAAATAAGGCTCTTTCCCCCCGGCTGTTGCTTCAATCTTCCTTTTTTATCACCTCTACCTTCTAGCTTTTTCATTTTGTTCTCCATAACAGGCTCCAGAATGAACCCATGCCAGCGCCTTCACAGATCTTCTTATTTTATTTCCAGTTATTTATCTTCCCATATGCTGATTCGTTTTCTTGTTGGTACTTCAGAACATGTGTTGTTCTCAAACTTGGATATCCTGAAGCGTGCAGTGCAGCCTGTCATACAAAAACACCAGAAAAATTGAGATTTATAGGAGAAAAATAGACTACTGAAATCAGTCCCTGGTAGACAATTGAAAGCGTGTGCTCTCCCCACCATTAATACTCTTTCTATAAAAAAAAAAAAAGTAATTCTTGAGCTACCTGAATTAGCTTTATTTTCTGTTATGGATAAAAAGCATACTTCGATATTTCTAGTCTATTGCAATCTATACACTCTGTATTGATTTGTGTGTTTCTAGCAAACACGATCAATGATTTTGATATAGCAGAGACAGCAAATTATAGTCTGCACTCACAATCTTATTTCTAAATCTCAAACAGCAAAGTGAAACTGTTGAAAAGAACATTTTTCAATTAGATTTCTAATGTATTCACTATAATGAAAGAATCTCAAGAGGTTTCAGGTGAACGCAGATATTATAAAAAGTGCCAGTCAGCTACCAAATGAATATTATTTTGGATACTGATCTAATGTTGTTTAATTATATCAGAGTGGAATTGACAGTTTTCAATTATCTTGTTACAGGACTAAGACAACTTTTGCTCACAAGGGATTAATTATCAGTGTGTGTTTCCAGATGAGCCTGTACTCAAATCACCATTGTGGTGTCACTTCAAGACTTTGGTTTTAAGTCTGATTTTTTTCACAGGTGACTGTAAAATCATGAAGGGCTGAAAGATTGATAAAGTCTGCCATGGAAAAGCTACTTAATCTTTATTCTGCTGGTAATCTTGACTCTTAAGGACCCCCACACATACTGGACTGCTGCCTTGTTCTGGGTTTGTGCTGTGTAGAAAAAGCATCTGACCTGGCTGTTGAGGTTGCACGGCTGACCCTAAATTAGTTGTCCAGTGTCTTTGTATCTGAATTCTTGTTACTCTGTGATTTGAGTCATAGTTTTAATAGAGCCAGGCTGATGAGAGAGAAGGTGTTATTTGGTGAATTTTAGGTGACTGGACGCCAGGTACCAAAGCCAGAAATGGAAATGAGCAGAAGTGCGGTGGTGCTATCATCCTTAATGCTAAACTGACCTAGCTGTGAAGCGTTGGTGATAGGGAAAATTAGTTCTCCAAAGGGTGGTGATAGTGGGAGTGTTGCTATGGTCAGCCAGTGGAAATGTCCTCCACTTGTGAGACTGTGAGATCCCAGAGAGTAAAGGTGAAGCAGGAACACAGCCAAGACTGGGCTCGAGGAGAGGGCTGGAGGCGTTCACCTCTTCTGGTGATAAAGCTTGTCTGTAGGGGCAAACTATACCTGAGAGCATGACTCCGTGAGTGTGTAAGTCAAACTGAATAGGGGGTGCTTGTGGTTTCCCTTTCTTGCCATCCTTAACCACATAGTTGTGATTTCTTTGCTGCAGCATTGACACTCAGCTGACCAGAAAGAGAAGGACAGTTCAGGATCTGAACCTGCTAAAACTAATCCAGAGAAAGAAAGCCTCATCTGTGTGAGGTGGAAAAGCAGGTCATAGAATTTAGCAGTCTCAAAGTCTGTGAAAGTAACAAATAAAAGCATAGGCATGAAGGTGGCATCATAATTAAAAGTTCAAGTATGGCTGTATCTTGATGGTTCAGAATTACTGCTGCGTTTGGTTTCAGCACATTTGTTTTTCAGTGCTTTCTGCTATAATTTGTGGGTGACCTTTCAGTAAGTTAATTGACCTTATGTGTGCCTTTGGTTCATACAGTAGAGCATTCTTCCTGTTTTTAAAATTACTCATTACGAATCCTACATTATGAAAAACAAAGTGATTTCAAGATCTGATTCTAAATGTCTCTTGGTGAAAGTGTCATTGACCATACTGATATTTGAGTGAAGTACAGTGAACCCTCGTGTTGCAAATTTATTCTTGTTAAATCTGATTCCTTTAAAGAAAACATACTAATCAGCAATTGTGAAGTGGCAGGAAAAAACCTGATGCTTGCTATAGAGGAACTATGATTTGAGGTGTTTTTTGGCTGGAGAAAGCCAAGGAAGTTTTTGAAAGTAGGGGAAAAAATGTTAAGCTTCATGGTGCTTTATTGAGGCGAATATTCATGGAGCTATTTAAAGCGGGACTGATGAAGCAGAAGGTTGTTTAAACAAGATTCGGTCCTATTCTGAGGTTGCTATAGAGACAATTTGAACTGCAGATACTTCCACTTATAAAGAGAAATTAAATTTAGATTTAGTTGTACTAAAATTAGTAGTAAATATTGTTTAGATAAGATACTTTCATGTTACCATTGGGCCAGTTCCTCTCATGGAGTGGCAACAACTGTAGGTAGATTTCTCTTTCTGTTCCCCATTCTCCTTTTATGACAGTAAACAAAAATTGTAAAGAAAAAAAAGTCTTGTAAGCGAAGTCATGTGTGGGAATGATTATAAACAATAATACATGTGGAGACCCTGTAGTTTAATTTCTGTGTTTGCTCAGGGCCTTTGTTGCTAGAGCACGACCGTATGCCAGCTATAGTAATCAGAGCTGGCAAAAATTTATACTGTTCATTTATTCTGATTTTTTAAAAATTTCTTTTCAGTATTATAAAGGCAAAAGAAAATGAAAAGACTAGCTTTGGCTTGCTTCTTGACTAGAGCAGGTTGTCAGCTGAATACATCTGGCCTTTGACAAGACGTACTTGTATTTGATTACCTACTGAAGATGTAGTGCAGGCGCGTTTGGTAAACGTGCTGAGTGGGAAGTTTTCTGACCTCCCATGAAGGGTATATTTCTTAATAACTTGTTTTATGTAGAATTAAACTGATGCAGTTTCTCTCAGTGAGGAACTTTAACCAAGTTGTTAGTAATTCATGGGAATTTACATGCTGTCCTTTTGCTGAAAAATGATTTTATGATTTAATATGTTTTTTTGATGAATACATACAATAAAGTGGTGTGTTTTAAGATTCTGGATCTTAAAAGAAATAGGAGGATTATACACTTTGTGTGTGTTGTACCTGCAGACGATACAATTACTTTGTAAGTCTATGTAGCGAAGAGAGCTAGAGAACATGAAAAGTTTAGGAAAGGATTTGTGGACCTTGATCCTCATGCTGCTTACATGAGCAATGTTTGCAGTGGGACCCAAGAAAGTCTTTTCTTAACCAATACAGTTCAGCAAAATATATCTGTAATATTTTTCTTTAACATTCTTCATTATGACAGTCATGAAAGCTTTATGTTGCTGCATCAGCTGTTTTTCTATTCTTATTTTAGTTGCTGTGATTTGATTTTTTTAAGGGGAAAGAAGATGCATAAATAAAACATAATGATTTACCTGATAAATATTTTTAATGTAACAAAAAAAAGTAAACAAGGCTTGACAATATGCGTTGTGATGTATGGCAGAGGGAAGGGAAGAATGCTTTAAGGGGACTGTACTGCTGAGAGACATCCAGAGAACTCTGCGAATCAGTGCTGAGAGTGATGGACTCATATATCAACCAAGACTCTGCACCAGCTTGAATGTAATGAGAACTTCAGTAATTTGGCTCTGCTATGGTTGAATGCTGCTTCTGGGTGAAACTTCATGGGCATGTTAAAAGTAAGACCAGGCCACTTCAGCCTCTTCTTTCTTAGCAGACAGAGGTAATTTCAGAAATAGTAATACTTGCCCCAGAAATACAACTTGGGTGAACTATAAACTGTAGCAGTAAAAGCATATGAGAAGAAGTGTATGCGTTACACGTCAGCCCTTTGTTTCCCTCTTTTCTGTAGTGTTTTTCAATTGCCATTTCATTATCAGATAGATTTGAGGGAAACTATAAATGAAGAGGCTAAGAAAAGTGTTCACAACCAAATTATGAGAAAATGGTGAGGTTTATTTCGCAAGTTGTTGGAATAATTTGCTCTGTGGAAGATGTTAAGAAAGAAAGATAAAAGAAACTCTTAATATGTTTGCTTTTTCCAGTGCTGCTCTCTTTATACCTCCTTTATGTTAAAAAGTTATGTGTTTATTTGCTCTTCTTGTAGCTATAATGTGAAACTTTATTATAGCCTGAGATATTGCAAAATAAAAAAGAACTGTTCTTTCAATACTAAAGGAAATGAATCGTCAAATTTAGGCTAGGAAGTCTTCTTTTTGACAATAGTTTTAGACCTTTCCTTTGATTTAGGAAATTCTCCTGCTGTAGTAGTATATGACCACTGCATTCTGATAAGGTTAGAATGACATCCAAGAAGGTATTTTTATTGTTGTACCAAAATAGATCAGAATCGAATGACATTTGCGTGGTGATGACAGTCCAGCATGGAGCCTCTGAAAGCCATATGGAGGAGGATGACTGACTACTGTTACTAAAAAAAACAATGTTTAACTCTCAATTTTGTAGCTTTTATATTGCTTTCTAAATTATGCCATTGTTTTCAGAAAACAGAGGTTTGTCCAAAGACAAGCTATACTTTTGAGAACTGGTGGGAAGTGCCGTTGGGCTGGGAAATCAGTTGGATGAATAATTGGAGGTATGAGTTAGTGTTTTTTACCCCGTGTTGAAAACATCTTTCTCTGATTGCCAAGCTATAATCTTGTGCTCTGTGGGTTTCAGTTACTGCTATCAGATATCCAGATGGCTGTAAGAAGTCACAAAGGTTTATCTTCCTTTTTTTTTCCTGGGCTAAAAAGTAATATGCTTCCTTCCATTCCTCCAAGTATGTATTTATTTAAAGTTCTGCTGGAGTAATCCATGTCTGTCCTTTCCACACTATGCTACTGAAATCTGAGATTAACTCGTCGGGCACAACGGGAAGCTGAATTTAGTCCCTCAAATTTAGAAATGGTCAAATTTCTGAATTTTCAGACACTGAAATAAAAAGTTTTCAATCTAAATCTTTCAATTTAAAAATAGTTTACAGGTTTCTATAAAACAACTCTTTAAAATTATTTTTGAAAATTCATCTCAGCATTTTGAAATTATATTTGCAATGGTTTATCATGTATTTGTTATTTTCCCCATAATGACATTAATTTTAAAATATGCAATGATAGAAAAAAAGTTTCATTACAGCATGAACAGATGGCACTTCAATAATGAAATGAACTTTGAATTGAAAAAGAAGTTTTTATATCTGAACTTTCTGACTTCCTCTTAGCTTTGAAAACGGGACTAATAAGAGAGTTGGCACTGAGTACTGGTCTGTGAAAAGATCTGATTTAAAGCAGTAATCCTGAACTGAAAATGCGTAGCAGGGTGAAGTCACATTTCCTGAAGTCTTATTTTCCTTTCTACCTGGCTGTGTGATACCTGTGGTAAATATGGGCAGGATCTAGCATGAACCTCCCAGTGCGAGGAGGATGGACATTGAGCTCAGAAATGCCCGAAGTACCAGTGTTTCTAGGACAGTCTCATTTCTAACTGATAAGCTTTTTCAGTAAAAGAATTGCACAATATTTAGTGTCATCCTCTTGGAAGACACCTGATTAAATGCTTGCTTCTGCAGAGTAGAACAAATCAATTAGAAGGGAGGAGACGTTTGGCCTTTTGGTGCTCAGTCAAGTTGATTTTCCATAATGCAGGAGGCATCTGCATGCTGGAGTCATAGACATAGTAGAAAAAACACAAATGGGATTTTGCCCCATTTCAGTCAAATTGCAGAGGTAATTAATGGCATAAGGAGCAAATGCCACTCCATTAGACAACTGTTCAGCACATGAGATTAAAAGATGACTCAATTGGTAGGACAGGAGTAGCTGTTGCAGAGGAAGCTGTTAGGCTTTGGCAGCTTGGATGAGGAAGGTTGTGAAAAGTCCCGAGTAGGAATTTGAAATAAAGAATGTTGAATATATTGCCAAAAATCTTTTTTGCAGGAAGAGGTACTTTATGTCCCATCTTAAAATTAATTTTAAAAGGAAGAAATCTTATGTGTAAGAAATTAATTTATCTTTTACTTTTCAGAATGAATCCTCTGAAACTCATTAGTTTTCCATATGTTATTCCTTTGTCTGTAGAGCATCATTTTGTTATAAGCGTCTGTTCCGGTTATACCATCTGCTAGTTGATCTTGGTGTGGACACTAGCTTGTCAGTGCCCGAGATAATACCTGCAGTTACCTGAAAAGTGGAGCTTGTCTGGAGAGGGGTGGATGTCATCTGTCGGGGCTTTCTGCTTTTCCTGATTAGACATTGCTTTAGAGGCTTTTCAGCCGAGAAGTGTATTAAGTGATATTCAGAGCAGTTGTTCTATGATAAGGCTTCATTAATAATAACTTGCTTGACCTGACTGCTACTCTAACACTCCAGTTACAAACAGAAATTGCTCACATGAGTTAGAAACTGGTGAGGGATTTCATCCATCTCTGTGTCTTGTACCAGCGTTATTTTTAACCACTATATGCCCAATCTTGAAAATTTTGAGGATCGTATCTCGTGCTTCTTTACTGCTGTCTGTGGAAGAAGCTGCACTGTCCAACTCTTGTTCACCGCCGCATGGAAGCCTGCACTGGTGCTGCTGGTGGTGCTGGACCTGAAGGTTTCCCTCTGATGTGGGTGCCCTCCCAGGGGAAGGAGGCGATGCCCGGCCCAGAGGAGCACTCCTCGCCCCTTGATACTGTCAGTACACTTCGCAGCAGATAATTTCTCATGAGCCAGTGCCTCGCTGACCCCTACAGAGAACTAATACAATGTGCTCTGTGGTTTTTAGTGAGAGATGGGTGACACTTCTCACCTTCTTTTTCAGTCGCCTGTGGTTAAACTATGTGCCAAGCCAAAGCTAAATGTGAATCAAGCTGTGTTAAGAAAAGAGGGTGTGCAGGGGAAAGAGCTGACCCATTCCCATTTGTTTTCTTTTAAGAAACACTGCTAGGGTCTGAAAGATTGTTACTTGTCATGAATCTGTCTTCTGTTTCATCAGCGTGCAGTTGTTTGATTTCCAGTCCCTCATGTTTTGTGACAGGCTCATAAGAAACTGATGCTGCTGCTATGACTACCCAGAAAGAAAAAGGGAAAGGGATGTTGTCTAGAATTGTATTGCAAACGTGCTTTCACGTAAGGACCCCATAATGTTGTTTACAGCTTTTATCTTTCACCATGTGCTTTGCGTTTTAAGCACACCATGTCTAATTCAGTTTGGGAATTTGTTTATTTTATTCAGTCTCTACTGGAGAAGAAGATTAATGAACAATGTTTGGGGGTTGGTTTGATTTTTTTTTTTTCCTACCTGCTGTGTATGCAGTGCTGCATGCCACTGCAGTTTCTCTTCTTTTTGTATCCACTGGATAACTGCTTTCTTCTTCTTCCCCCCCCCCCAATATTTAGGCTTGCTGATACCTCCCAGGAATATTTAGCCTCTCAGAAAGTTTGTGCATGTGTCTATACATACATAAAATACATATGCAGATGTTTGTGTATATTTTCAATTAGGTGTGTACAGTATTTAGTATTCAGATACAATAATTGGTTTTGGACATGTAAAAATTACTTATAAGGCAGATTCTACTTGTCTTTAAAAACTGAGTACAAAACAGAAACCTACTGTGTTTCTTTTCTTTTCCTACAATAACCATTGCAATAACAATTCAAATTCATAGAATATTTGTCACACAAACAACTCTTCCTGCAGTTACAATTCATAAATAAGGGCAGCAATTAAATTCCAAACAGCCTCCTGGCAGATACAACAAAAGGGAAAATGGTCTAGTTCTGTAATGGGGAGTGTGTTGTCCTCTGAGACAAGCCTGAGAAGAGATAACGTGCATATGGGACTGATATAGAGGTCACGTAAGGAGGAATCTTTTAATTTAATTAAAAGCGTAATTAATCCTAGAGAGATTCTGTAACCCTCCACAGTTGGATTTTATGGACTCGCACTGTTTGCAAGCCAAAAAGTAAATGAAATTTTGACATTTAAAGATGAGAAAGTGTCTCTTTTTTGCCAAGAAACTTATCTGATGCAGAAAGAATTAGCAAAATATCAAATGTCAATTTGCTGGCAAATATAAATAGGCAATGCAAATCTTTGCCTCTTACACTGAAAAGATAATGATAAAACGAGCTTTTTTTCTGCACTGACTTGTTTTGCTAAGTTCTGCCTCAAGGATTTTCTGTAGTAGAGTGTTCTATGTTATAATACCTGTAAATGATGGTATGTTGCAGTGTTCGTAAAAACTAAGGCATTAAGCATACATATTCTAAAAGCTAAGGCATGAAGCGTACATTTTAAAATGAAATGATACATTAAGAATGTAACAAAATAGTGTTTGTGTTATGATACTGCTTTGCTTTTTCTGAGAAAGAGTTGAACAATATAATATAGTTGGCTCTATTTTAACAGAAACAATTGCCTATGATGAAGTGAGAATTGTTTTGCTTGATGAATCTTCATTTTGTCAACTGTTAATGAGCCTTGGCTGCACTTCTCCAGCTGAGAAAAGAGGTTTACTTTTTCACATGGCTCAACACCTTAGCTAACTGTCATGCTACTGGTTCAGCATTTCTTGTAATTGGTCTGATAGCAAGGGGTCAACCTTTATGAAGATGCTGTTTATCACTTCTGTCTTGCTAGAATGACATCAATTTATGTATCTATCGTAAAGGTACTGGACCAGCAGTATGAGACACTGATAGCACATTTCAGTATATAAGCATCCTGAGGTGTAATGAGTTTTACTTCCTGAATTTCTCAGATGTGGGAATACTGAAATCATGATTAACAAAATTGGGGTGATGCTCATTAGTTTTCTAGTCTGTAGGAATCTTTTTAGGGATGGCATTTTCATACTGTCCTCTGCTGTAAGGAAAGGTAAAAAGTTGTTCCTTCAGATTCTAATGTGGCACCCTGATTGCTCAGAAAAGCATCAGTTATCTTGAAACTAGCAATAGACATTGATGGTTGTCAAGACCGGTTTGAATAAATTACCAGGACTATATGAAAAGCCAAATTACCGAGTGGCTTCTGGCTCAGCATCTTTTTGTTAGGGTGATTCTACAGTAATATCAGCTCTTGTAATGTCCTGAGGATTAAGCCTGAATTCCCAGCACTGAGATGGTGAATGTCTGTACCAACTAAGGGAAAGAAGTTTCTTGTGGGGCATGAACTGGTAGAACAGGATATTCTTTTCTCTTCCCCCACGAGGTGCTATGTGCTCTTCCACCTCAAAGGAATTATTATAAGCTTCTTAGCTCAACAAAACCTGCTTTTTAGTTCGGTGTCACCCCTTTCCGGGATTTTCTGACTGATTGTTCTGAGTTTTTGCACTTAAATCTTTTATTCTGTGTCAAAGTTTAATTTTGTGTTGAAAATCATGGATGCTCTCTGTGGATTGTTTTGGCTGAAACTATGGCAGACTCCTTGCTTGCTATTTACTGTGTATAACCATTTACAAGAAATGAATCTATAATGTGGTTAAGCCAATACTTCATCGTTCCTGGATTTTGGGCAATGTCAAAAGTGTATGTAAGAGGTTGCAAAGCCTGGGTAGTTAAAGTAGACCATCATAGGGTCCCATCTGAGTTGATATGTTGTTACATTGGTGTCATCTTGTGTATTAAACATGTTGTGAAGGAAAAGATAGAATACAGTGGAACAAGTTTTTAGCCTAACGATTTCCTTTGAAGTACCAAAACAGGTGTAGCTGAAGGAAGGCTGTGTGTATCTGTGCATGTGCTGGTGTGCAGGTTGTGTGTGAATCTACAAATGGGAATGCTTTTATGCTCCCAACTTTTGAGAAATGGAGCACGCTTCTGTGTGTATCCTCTGCTCCTGACCCATTTGTTTAGATGAGTTTGAAAGCTTCAGGGCTGGTGATGCCACTGCTGCTTCTGTTTCCTCTACCACTGTAGGCTGAGTTAACGTTTTCTCCTGCATGGCCTGTTGTGATATTCCACTTCCTCCAATGTAGGAAAGGGAAAGGAATCAGGATCTCTGCTTCTAAGAAAAGTGGGAGCATGGCCTCTTTTGCTACCTGTTAATTTCACAGCTATCATGATGCAAAAGGAACGCAGATGAGTTGCATCAGTGTAACAGTGTTTTCTTCTTATTCAAAGGAGTCCACAGTGGCACAGAATTAGATGCTTCCCTGTGTGTTTTGAAAACCCAAGTATAAAATGTTATAGCATAGTCTTAGAAGTGAACTAATTTCAGTTCGTGAAAGAAATGCAACAATAAGATGAGTTTTTATTTAATTTGCCTTTTGCTCTCTGGGTATTTTTTTAGGAATCTGTCCATGGTGGGATTTAGCAGACCTTCCTCTGTCCCTCTTCCCACCTCTTCCTTTTTTGCTTTCCACATCATTTCTTCTGGGTTGAAAATTAGTCCGTGTACTTGGCATGCTACAAGGCTTGTGTCCACACTTTTGTGTCAGGAGAGGATTTGGAAGAAAATAAGGAATGGCTACTTTATGTTATAAATGGAAACTGGAATTTTGCATAGCAAAATAATTTCAGTATAAGGAAGATCACAGGTGTCAGTTTGCTGAGGTGCTGCAGCCCACATTGGACTTTGAACAGATTACATGAGGTACGATATTTGTAGTACATTTTTTGTTTAGCTGCAAGAATTTTTTTGAAGTTCAGGCAGCTAAACAGAGGAAGTCACAGTGAAGTGGAGACCAGTAACAGAGAACCGGCCAAAGAGAGTGGGATTTGAATAAGTATTTGAAGAGGTTGTTTCCCAGGAACAAAAGAGACCATGTGAAATAGGCGGCTGTTGTAGGGGAAACCTAAAATAGCAAGTGGGCTCAGGAGAGAAAAGAAAAAGCAGCGCATGGGGTACAAGAAATGGGCAACAAGAAGAGAGGATGTACAGGTTACAGGTTACAATTGAGGGTGGACAAGAAAAGGCAGAAAGCAAGCAAAGATGCTAGATGAAGTGATGAAACTGGGAAGGTGGTAAGAGCTGAGGAGAAATGTGACAGAGCTCTAACAATAAAGGTGGTAAAAATAGGAGAGATGGCCCTTTCTGGTTTTGTATGGACATGGCAGGTTTGCTTCGCAGATTTCTGTGTTAGGCTATCCTTTTCCAAGCCACTTTTCATGCTGTATAGTGTGTATTCTGTGAGCGGGGTTTGAGTTATAAAAATTCAAATGCCTTGATGCCATTACAAATCTTTAAAAAAATCTGGTTGAAAGCTGGGAAAAGCTTAAAGCTAAAAAGAGCATCTTCGAGTACAAAAATGAACTTTGCTTGTAGAATTTGTGAGGAAAGCCATTTTTTAAATCTCTGTGCTTCCTCTGAGCCTTGTCTTTGTTCTGCCTTTATGAATTCAGATCCCTTGTGTCCTTTCCTCCTCCCTCTCTTTGGCTTGCCTCTAGATTGTTTCGCAATTTATCTTTGCTGCCCAGGGAATCCAACCGTCTGGGGCTGGTGGCTTCATCCCGCCTTGGTGTCAAGGTCAAAATCTTTTAATTTTGCAGGTAGAGTGGGTATCGTGACCTCAGGGTCTGCGGCTGTATATTTAAATCCTAACAGTGTTTGCAGAATGACAATGTCTTGGATTTCTGTCTGTCAGCTTCTTTATTCAACTCTTTGGTGGTATGTTGTCTAATTTCTTTTCACAAAAATATAACATTAGTATTTTCTTGTTAATACAAAAAGCCCATGGCATTAAAGTCTTTCAGCTGAGTGAAAAGAGCTTCACAACATTCTTATTGCTGGTGTTAAACTGAAGATTGTACTTACAGAAGGCAGAAATGTTTTTGACAGCGTAACAGAGATTAGTTTGCTTTTCTACAGTTTCTGCATAATTTCTTTAATCAGTATTGGGAACATTAGTAATGCTAAGGATATCTTGTATATATTTCCATTCTTGGAAGAGTCATTGCAAAATGGGAGAAAGTTAAATACCTCGTGCATCTACAGGGTTTGGGATTTTAGCAAGAGACTGAGATTTCTTTTAGTTGTTTTTAACCAGTACAGAGCCTAAATACCTAGACTTTGTGATTGGACTTGCCCATCTTTGAGCAATGACTGGAACTTCGACAAGGTATGTTAGGAATGTAAACTGAAACACATGATCTCTTGTGCATTTTCAGTGTTGTTTGAATGTTAACAATGATCCCACTCAGTACAAATTCACTGAAGCAAGTGCAAAAGCAATAGCTCTTTTGCACCAATTTAGTCAACATACTGATATGTTCTCAAAAACTACAAGGTAAGTAAACTAAGGAAGGTCACATGAAACGCCAGTTACTTGTTGGCTCTCAAAGCGTGGCAAATACATCTTCAGTTGCACATAGGAGTGGAGAGGCTAATGCATATTTGAAGCAGAACTAGAAGTTAGTTCAGCGCTAACAAGTTGATACTGAAATTTCTTATGCTGGCATTTTTTCCAAGTCTTATGTATTAGGTTTGTGGTGAATTATTTTTAGATGCCTCTAACAGATTTTATCGGTACTTTAAGGTGTGAAAGTGTTACAGTAACCCAAGAAAATAATTATAAGATTTATTTTTTCTCTTATGGGCATAAGAAGGTATTTCTATCAACCTCAGAAATGTTTGAGATATTATTGCCTAAATCTTTCACTTCTCCCCCCTCCGTCCCTGATCTGCTCATTCTTTCCCCAAAAAAGAAAGCCTGAATCAGACAGTCTGGCTGGAAAATTTCAGCCGAAACAGTTGACTGCTATGGAACAATTATGAGCCTTTGAGAGCAGCTCATAACTTCAGTGGCCTCAAATATTTAGTTGCTGAGATTTTTTTCCTAAATCCATTCTTTTGCTATTAAGCAAAAGAAAAGAAAACCTACAGATTTCTTAAATTTGTTTAGATAATCTTGTTTATATGCTGGATGAACTACAAGACAGCAGTTATTTATTCATTACATGCAGTTTAAAAATCTACATTATCCATTTATATGTGCCAGTTGACTGCATATTTTTACAAGTTGTTGTCAAATATGCGTATACTAATGTCTCTTTTGCATTCTTTCTGCTGATAGTCTTGTGAATAACAAACTAATGCACTTGTGGAAGCTAAACAAACACAGGCAGCGATTGTGACTTCACAAATCAGCCTTTGCCATGAGAAAGAAGTCAAACAGAACCCCACTAAAACCTGATCCCCTTATTGGATTTGGTCTGTCGAACACTTAGTCTTTGGCATTGAAAGGAGATGTGGCAGTCATGATGCCAGATAAATACTGGAAACTATAATTCTGATAAAGCTGAAAAAAGCTTTTTAAAACAGAGTCTGTAGGCATCCTTAAAAAAATCCAAATCCTGCTGCCTTATTCAGTTGAGTAGCTGTGTTGACTTTTAAAGCGTGTGGCGTATTTATGTGGGTAAGATGAATTATTTCTGGTAAAAAATGTTTCTGTGTCTGCTCAGTTTGGAATAAGATAGATTACTTATGCTGTATGTGCAAATTGTGGTTGTACTCAGTGGTCTAGACATATGGACATTTGTGTTGACTAAGCTATCTTACCGACTCTTATCAACTCTGTCAGCAAAAAGTTTACGTATTTTTAATGTGGTAATATTCCAAGGTTCTCAGCATTCATCTGCCTTTCTTACCATCCATAAAGAAGATTGCTGCATTTTTTCAAGAATCATTATTTATTCATCTTAATTTAGGAAATTTCCTTATCTGAAATTGATCTGAAGTCCACATATAAATAAGCAGCAAGACACAGATCATAAAGACAACCAGATCCAGTGGGCCTCTTACACTCATGATGGCCTCCAAATATGATCTAGTACTCCTGGCTAAAAGCAAGTCATAAATTAGGCTTTCACTACAAGTTCTACCGTTATATACCACTGCTCTGAACATGTAAATACAATTTACAGAACAAAACATTGAATTTCAGTTACCAGTTCTGTATGACAACTGTATTTTATATGTATTCAAAAGCAGAGACAGAGACATACTTTGTTAAGAAACTGTGTTTGAGGTATGTGGTTTGCAAATAGTGCTATTCCAAATGTATAGTGAAGACTGCTCTACTTGCTTAGGGCACAAGGATGTTAGGAAGCATTGGAACTACAGTTTTACTTCTGGGTTTTTTTTTTTTTTCCTGAGAAGTATCTGACCCAGTCTTTAAATTTCTCCAATTAAATGTGTCTTATTCTTAAGTGTTTCAAAATGATTCAACCAGATACTTGTCAGATTTGATCTGTGTGCTTTTTTTTTTCTTTTAAAGAACCCGAATTGACTCAAGTTTGTTTGATATGCTGAGCAAAATTAGCCTTTCTGAAGGGGAGACTTTGAACATTCTGGTGCAGTGTTTTCAGGCAGCTTTGAATGTACTCCTGGAAGGCTTTCCCAAATAGGAGGCTCTGTGATGAGCACCAGTAGCGTGGAAGTGAACCCCAGCTTTTCCCTGAGTAGGGCTGATTAGCTGGGACCCAATGCCAAGACAGTCCTGGCTTCTGAGTTGGAGTATGGGCAACCTAATCTTATGTTTGCATTCAGAACACTGTTCATCCTTATGAGGAATAAGGCTTCTCTGTTGCAGGAGGGTGCTTAAGCTCTAATGTAACTGAGTGAATAGGCAAGAGGTCTTGCTTTCTCAACTAACTAGCTGACATAGCATTTCACGTCATAAGCAGAATTATTCTGTTTCTATAATTCAGAATGTCAGAGCTCTATTATATGAGCCTGTGTTCTTATGTATGTATTTAGTCTTGAACTTTTTTTGATTAGTGTGTGATTAATAGAAGATGCAAGATGACAAAGCAGGGACAAAAGTTTTTCCTATGGGATGATTTGAAATGTTATTTGTATCTTTAGAATGTTCATGTTTAGTATGTTATTATTATTGAGTTCTTCAATATTTTACTCATATTGATCAGATGAAAAAATTGAGGCAGAAATGTATTTGCTGAATATATTGAAAAATCAATAATGCAAGCTAGAATTCTTGCTGACCCATCTCTTACTTGCTGGGTCACTCTGTCTTTAATTCTTTGCTTATTCAAGATTTTAACATGGAATTAAGCTTTGTTTTTTGTTTTTTTTTTTTTAAATAGTTTTTTTCGCACTATGAATTCCCTCTGCTTTAGCTTTTTCCTTGAGCTACACTGGTTTAGAGTGTTCTTAACTCATTTGCTTGTAGCACACTATGTACAGTTCCACCTGAATGCGTAGAAATATAAAATATTTGCCTTGTAGAAATGAGGTTGACACATGGCTGGAAGAAATTTACAGCTGGTAAGTGACAGCAGCAAGCTTGTGTTATACAATTTAAGGAGGTTCATAGGTTTTGTCACTATCCTCCACTAGTTTGGATTGTGATATTGCAAAAAACCCAGAGTATGCACAAAAGGCATTTGCTTCATTATATAATCCCTGGGCGAATTTTTTCAGACAACTGGGTCTGGTACAGGGGTAGTTTGCAGGTAGTGTCCCTTCTTCAAAACAAAAAGTAAATCTGAACTTCTCTGATCTTTTCAGTACTTGTGCACACTTTGCAAACAAACGCCAAATCTATGTGCTGAATTATTTCAGCATTTGCCCAGGAATATCAGAATCCTGCAGGACATTCTGATTTGCTGTACTATACGTTTGTTCTAATGGTATTACATTACTGGATATACAGATGTCCAGTAATACTAATTTCAAAATGTGGAGTAGAAGATGTGTCTTTTGAATGAAGAAGCATGTATAATTGATCATTGGTTGGCTGGTAACCTCAGTGAATAAACCTGAGTTAATCTGGTAATTAATGAACTGTGGATGTAAAACGGAATACTGTATCTTTAAAGTAAACAAATGCTTGAAATCATGCTTTCCAAAGAAGTATGATATAATAAATGAATAAACTGTTCTCTTTTTCTACTAAAGCGTTTTGGATCTGCAGGAGTGACTTTCAGTCTTCAAGAACCACCAAAAATTTGCTATCAATTGCAGAAGCCAATAAATAATTAAAGAACTATGTCTAAGTGTGTGTGCTGGGGCAGCTTACAAAATGGTGGATGGCAATAGTTGTTTACGCAGAAAACAGTTTGATTTTTTTTTTTCTTTTCTCTAGGTAGGTACATTTGCAGTTTTGTTTTGATTTCAGTACTATAGGAAGAGAGGGAATGGATGGACATAACCAGTGCTGGCTGTGGGACGAAGTGTCCCATGGGCATAGGGAACACTTCAATTCCGTACCTGAAGTAATATTTTTCTCACTTTGTAAGTTGTTTCTCTTCTTACTAAAAAACATGGATTGTTTTTCTTGTGTATGCACAGATACACAGCCTTGATAGTGTTTGTATCCATCTTAAAAAAAAATACGAAATCCTTATTTAAGGCAAGATTTTTAGATCAGCCTAATAATTTCCCTGTAACATTTCCTGGTATGAGTGCGTATTAATTCTCAGTTGTCAACCTTAATATTCTTAAATGCTAAATAAAAGCATGTAATATTTCAGAATGCCCAAACACACGTGATAACCTAAAGATAACAATGGCAACAAATACAAGGCCTGCCTAAAGAGTCTCTTTAATACTCATTTACAGAGTTGTGGTCATATCTTGCAGCCTGTATCTGCAAGTGTTATAAATGCCTGAGCAGTTGTTGGTTATCAGGACTTAGTACCTGCTTTGCATTATCTAAAATATGCGCATGTTCACAAATGACACTTCATCAGTCCAAGCTATCCAAATGTTGCAGATATATTATTGAAGCTTTTTATAATTGTACTTTGCACACGTGCATGTGAAACTCTGTATACACCAGCTTGCCTAGAGGTTACTGGGGAGATGTGTGCACATATGTCTATAATAATCTACCCTGAGGCTGGTGGGAGAAACCAGAACAGAGTAAAAGCCTACTTCACAAAGTTGCTGCTTCTTTTTCTAGTTTTCCCAACAGTGTCTTTGGAGACTGTTAGTCTGTATTGTCTATTAAACTTCATCCCCCATCTTGCTGTGCTCAGTATTTTCTTTCTAAGCATATATAACTTTACAGGCTACAACTGCAATTGTTTGAAAGGACTAAAATATTGTATGAGTAAAATGACTAAATGCCATCTTTTTGACAGGATGCAGAAAAAACAGGTAGTCTAAAAAGTGGGGTGGTTTTTGACCCTGTTTTCCCAGTGCTGTTATTTCACTGCTTTTACCTGCTTTGTGCTGTTTTGCCACTCTTTTTAATTATTCTATCCTAAGAAAGAAAAAAAGAAACCAATATTACTTTCTAGTTCTTTTTTTCTGTAACTTCCTTTTTCCTTCTTTCACGGTCTCTATTTTCAATTCATCATAGCCATTTTTTGCTTTGTTTCCTAAGGAAATATGTGACTTAGTTGATCATGCTCTGTATTGTCTGTCTCACAATCATTTCTTCTTTCCCCAACAACTTTTAGCAGTAATAACTCATCACCACCACATTTAGTAGAGGGACAGAGGTTTCGAAGCTACTCCTGGAGGTTTTGTGAAAATACAGTTGTAGATGAGGAGAGAGACCCCTTAATGTTTTCACTGTGGAAATGGCCACCACAATATAGCTACAAGAGAATTGAAGCAGAGAGAGATGTGGTGAGTGAAAGCCAAGGAGACTAGGCTTTGACACTTCTTCGGTTTGTAGATTCAGTTTCTTTGTCTAACAGTTTTCAGTGTCAAAATGTGTATGAAGCACACATGTATCTTCAAATTTGTTTCATCGCAGTGACCATGTTCATTATGGATTTATGGAAAGAATTAGGTGCAATTTATTTTGATTTATTTTAAAAAAAATTGCATGGACCAACCTATTTACAAGTGTGTGTATGCATGCAAAGAGACCTTGTGTTAGCTCGGACTGCCTTTTCTGTGCATCCCAGAGGCAGTCAGTTAGCAGGCAGGGAATAGTGACAAAGGAAATTTGGGAGAAAAAGAAATGGAGGAGAAGTGCAATCAGGCCTATTAAGAAGCACTTTCAAGACCTGTAGGAAAATATGACAGTGCTTTCTCAACTTTTGCGTGACCTTTCTCCTGATGAAGAGTTTTATTTGCAGGAGACTCTGAAGCTTGGGCCAGGCCCACAAAATCAGCTTTCCCTTTGAGTTAAGATTTCTGAGAAAATTTTGTGATGGGATCCATGTGGGGAATTTTATTACTGTACAGCATCCTTATGTGAGTATTCTCTGAGAAAAACTAACCTAGCAGAAGAAAAAATCTCCAAGGAAAACCGTTGCTTCCAACACTTGCTGTTAACATTATACTAAACCCAGAAAGGGTCAAGTACTTTAACCCTCAAATAATGCAACTTCAAAAATGTGTGACTATATTAGGGTTTTTACTTTTTTCAAGTGACATTGTTTGTTTATGAAAAGTTTATCTGATTTTAAGGTTTGGGAGAAAGTGTTCTCTCTTAAGCACAGACTTGCTGAATAGCCAGATAATCTTATATGTCTGCCTTCGTTTTCTTCCGTATACTCTGATTGCTCCTTTCTGGGTCATGTCAGAAACTAATTTTGTGAGTTCCTTGGGTTACAAAGATTTGTACAAGGAGGTGGATTATCACACTTTTGGGTGCCATTAAAAAAATTGTTTCCATCCTTATAAACCTTTTTAAAAATCCAGATGTTTTCAACAACTAGAAATCATGCCGGCAGGGGTCAGTTTAGTACCAATGGAACTGGGAACTGCAGGTCTGTACACCTGGGCAGCTACAACGAGTGGGAAGCTTGTATAACCTGACTACACAGAAACTGTCTCTATAACTTGGTAGACAGCCACTAAAACCGTCTCTGCTGTTTCTACTGGATTTTGGGTTTGAGTCATTTTCTTAAAAATAAATGAACAAATAACTTTTTTCTGGAGTTTTGCTAATTTCCCACAATATTTTCAGTGTTTTGTCCTTGAAGAGTATATGAATGGTGTGTACGACACTTTGCAAACAAATTGCATATTCGTTGAAAAAAAACATAGGAACAATAGGATAGGAAAAAGACTAATTTCCCTGATGACATTTAAACTGAAAAATTTGAACCTGATGTACATGAAAGTCTTCAGGTCAAGTTCTTCAAAGGTACTGGTATATGTATAGAGGCCACCCACCAACTGAAGTTTCATATCCCTCCCACCTTCCTTCCCCCTCATAAAGAAATGGACCACTGGTGTGCTTTTGAATTTCTAGTGTTTGCCTGAGGTCACGAGTGGCCATAGTCATTCATGAAGGTAAGTATATCTAACGTACAACATCAGAAGACAGGAAAGAAATGAAGTAGGGAAAAACAATAAATAGGTGTCTGATAAGATAAGGAGAGTCCCCATTAGCTTTATGTTTTTCATGCAGTTGCTTTTTCTGCAGGTATCTAGCTTTGTCCTCTGTTTGCACTCCTTGCCACTTTGATGCACGCTGTGTTTATGGAAGAGCTACCTAAGTGCTAAGATTAGGTTTTTAGATTCTTGCATTCATGGAAAAGTAAATGACAGCATATATCTTTTAGAACGGTTTAACTTTCTTGTTTGTTACATAGTGACGCGTGTAGGGGTTCTTAGTTTGCATTTGGTGACTCTTTCACAAGAAGTAGGTAGATGGCTCTTTGGCGTGTGAATTTTAAAAAACTTAATGGATATTAAGAGTCATGTGAGACACGTGAGCTCAGCAGAGTTACTAAACTTAACTTGTTCTGTATTGGTTGATGCTGTTAACTATGACACCACGTTGGGTGGGAGTGTCAATCTACTCAAGGATAGAAGGACTGCAGTGGGATCTGGACAGACTGGATCAATGGGCCTAAGCCAACAGTATGAGGTTCAACAAGGCCAAATGCTGGGTCCTGCTCTTGGGTCACAACCACCCCATGCAATGCTACAGGCTTGGGGAGGAGTGGCTGGAAAGCTGCTGGGCGGAAAAGGACCTGGGGATGCTGGTCAACAGCTGGCTGAACATGAGCCAGCAGTGTGCCCAGGTGGCCAAGAAGGCCAAGGGCGTCCTGGCTTGGATCAGGAACAGTGTGGCCAGCAGGAGTAGGGAGGTGATCGTGCCCCTGTACTCGGCACTGGTGAGGCCACACCTGGAGTACTGTGTGCAGTTTTGGACCCCTCACTACAAGAAGGACATTGAGGTGCTGGAGCGTGTCCAGAGAAGGGCAATGAGGGTGGTGAAGGGTCTAGAGAACAAGTCTTATGAGGAGCAGCTGAGGGAGCTGGGGCTGTTCAGTCTGGAGAAGGGGAGGCTGAGGGGAGACCTTATGGCTCTCTACAGCTACCTGAAAGGAGGTTGTGGTTAGGTGGGTGTTGGTCTCTTCTCCCAGGTAATGAGCGATAGGACGAGAGGCAATGGCCTCAAGTTGCATCGGGGGGGTTTAGATTGGACATTAGGAAAAATTTCTTTACTGAAAGAGCGGTCAGGCATTGGAACAGACTGCCCAGGGAAGTGGTGGAGTCACCACCCCTGGAGGTTTTCCAGAATCATGTAGATATGGCACTTCGGGACATGGTTTTCGCAGGCATGGTGGTGTTGGGTTGACGGTTGGACTTGATGATCTTCGAGGTCTTTTCCAACCTATGATTCTATGATTCTAATGATTATATTTACATAAATATTTTTGAAAAGGAGTAATCCCTTTTTATTTTCTCCACTTTTTCATTCTGTTCTGATTCCTAGTCACCATCAAATTAGGTCCAATATTAGTTTTAATAATAGCATTGATGCAACATAATGATGTAACTGAGGCCAGGGTTACAATGAGCTGTGTTTTAATGAAAATATAGGAGGAAATATGATATTGAGAATATTCAAAAATAGTGTTTAGATTCAAACTTGTTACCTAGTCAAAAGTGAAATAACATCATATATTTCAAGACTGAACGATTGGAATAACATCGTGTCATTGAGAAGTTTTATGACTCTGCAGCAGCAGCAAATATAACAGCTCTGAATTTGCTTTGATTTTTTTTTTTTTCTTATTTAAGATCTCCTTTTCTTTGGAAGCTGTATCCTTCTCTTGCTTTTCCCTGTACTTCTATTTTACTCTATCACACTCTGCAGATTACATAACTGAAGTGGATAAGACTTTATACATTTCTAAAACGTATCTAATTAGATTATACAGAAATTCAGGGTGAAGACCTAACTTCTGTTGCTATTTGTCATCATTTCCGATAGATTTGTAGTGATATTTTTGACCTTGTCTAATATCTAAAGCTACTGCAAGATTCCCCAAACTGCTCCCCAAACATACCTCTGTCCATGGGTACATTTCTAAAAGATATAGCAGGACTTAGGGACCTGGCCATGTTTCTTTAGAAAGAGGTCATGAATTAGAATACAGCTTTATTCATTCATACCTTTTAAATGCTTTGAAGGGAAACATTTTCCCATGAGAATATAATATCCCTTAAACTGATCTTGCATGAAGTTTTATTTGATGCGAAATCGAATAAATTAATTTTGACCATTTTGAGACAAATAGTATCACTTTTTCAGAACTACTTGTTGATTCTGTGGCTCTTGATTGACTTTCCATTATAAAGTTAGCTTTGGCAAGCTTATAAAAAATTGCTTGTTGAGGGATTGCTAGTGCTTGCAGTGTGTTACAAATGTTGAGTCCCATTTCCCTTCCTGAATTTAGAGAGTAGGTGTGTTGATAAATCTTAGTTCAAAAAGCAGCTTCGACCTATTGCCTCCCTAACTTGTCCCATATGAGCTGCCACAAGTCGAAGCTCTTTGCCTCCTTCTTGTCATTTCATGTGTTTGTGTGTCTGCATTGGCACCTGTGGTTTTTTTTTCCCAGACAGACAACAGAAGAATACTTTTCTTGCCAACCTAGTTCCCCTGGGATGGATCTACAAGTCTTTGACACAGGTCCTATATCACTATTCTTTCTAGTCAAGTAGTACCCTTGAAAAAAAATTAGAGCTGTCTTCCCCTCTCCCCCAATATTTCATCAGTTCCTTCCTCTGTTATGCTCATGCACTGTGTTAAGCGTACCAGAAGCCAGCCTTTCAAGGTCTGTCCTCACATGCTGTGTCTTCATCTTTGCTCAAGTCTTAGCAACAGGATTGCTTGCTCAGAACCATTTGTGGCTCTCAGTTTTATCTTCTGCAAAGGACAAAACGTTGCTTTCCTTGACTGCTAGTCTCCCTCTGACTGGGTAAGGTTTATCCCATAAGGAGTGTGTAGATTTCGGCACCTTACTTAGCAGAGAGCATTGCAAGTGTCTTCAATTAGTATAACTTTGATTTCACTAGTTCCAGCAACAAGACTTCTGGACAAATGTCTTCTGTGCTGCTACTCGTAGACCCAAAGTGGGCCAGTATCTGCCAGTGTTGTGTGCTAGGCGTTTAGAGGAGAACACCTATATTTTCTGCAGACAGGAGGTGGGAAGGAGTTAAGACTCTTGAATTCCTATTTCAACCCCTGCGATTACCTTCAATGTCTCATCAAGTGGTACATAACCTAAGGTGCCCTAAGCAGTGCTCTATTGCAGAGGTTTTTGCTTTGCAGAACATCTGTCAGGCATATAGTGTGGTGACTGGAAGATGTGGGAAATGGTTCATACATTATAAAACTGGCAAAACTCTCAATGATATGGAAGTAATTTGCTGTAATCAGCAGGTTTTCTGATGCAATCACTTGATAATTGCATACTTTGAGGCTAATAACATGTAGTAACAAAGAGCAGGAAACCACTACGTCTGTAAGTAGAAATGTTGCTTTAAAATGTATAAAGCCCCCAGTGCATAAAATGCCCCACAGGATGGGAGGTGGTATGTGAGAACTTCTTCTGTTTGTTTTGAAATCAGGTCTAATAAGGTAGGTGGTCTGAGAAACACTTTGCAAAAGACTCTGAAGGTCAAAAGATTCTCAAGAGTTTGGTGTTTCAGTGAAAACCTTGAAAAGGAAGCATATATATATGAAAGTATCTAGGACAGTGATAGTGTCCCCAGATTTATAATGCTGGGTAAAACTGCACAGAAAACAAGATAATACTATGCATATTAAAACCACAAAAGCCTGGTGTCCCTGACAACTAGTATGCACCCTTACACCTCTGCAACTGAAAGATGGCTTGTTTCAAGTGACTGATTTCAATATCTTCCAATGACTGAGGCAGGAGCTGGTCTGTGCTGGTGTAAATCAGAGTATCTACAAGACAGCAGTAACAACGTGTGACTTTTGTGGCTATTAAAACTTCATTTCTCAATCTTCATCAGCTATATTTGGGCTGATGGCCAGGGAATTCATCTTAATAGGGAGCTAGAAAGCAACTAAGCGATGTTCTGAGGTGGTTAAGAAGATTCTTGGTACATAGCGAATGCTTGTCTTTTATTTGTGGTGAACTTGTGATATGTGAGCTTCCCTGGAAATGCAAGGAACATATATGCTGAAGAAAATATGAAGGGAAGTGGGCTGAAGGAAATCTAGCAGACCAGAATGCTGAAGGTATTTGGCATTACATTGCTCGATATTGCCAAATGGCCCTTCAGACTGGAATAAGATAATATACCTGAGAAATGATCCTGTGGGGGGGGGGAGAGCAATGGTGCTGAATATTAGCATTCAGTTATGTCCACAGCCCCTCCCATCAAACAGACTTCAAAGGCACCTGCTCAAGGAGAGAACAGCAGGAAGACAAGAAGGAGAGGCACTGGGTGGGAGGGTGTCTAGAAGCAAGGAAGATGGGTGCTGACAAACAATGGGTTTCGGGTAGGGTTTTCAGCAGTTCTTCTGCTCTGTGGCTGACAGGTTTTGTTAAGAAAGCATCCTGACTTTTGAATTCATCTTCTCTAAAACAGAGCAAGATATATTGACCTTCAATATTCAGAGGTAATCTTGGTTATCTGTGTTGGTGCTTGGCATAACTTCCAGTGAGCAGTTCACTTTTCATTTCAGAGCAGGTATGGTCTCTGAAGGATCCATGGATTACGTGAGGTCCTGGGATTTTCAACTGTGATCTGAGCCAGAGAAGCTCATGCTTTCATTAAGGTGGGAAAAAATAGTTAGTCAGGAAGATTTCCTAATGGCTGGAGACCTTTAGTATGTTTTTGATTCCATATTTAAGACACTTTTGGACCTAATGGTTTAAGCAGCTATATGTTTTGGCCCCTGCTGTACAGAATCTGTTCTATCTACCTGTAATCATCTGTAGTACAGTCCGTTATGTGACTTCTGATGCTCTTTAAGCAATCTTAGTGAAATACATGAAAGGCAAATGTTTAGATTTGTTTTTCCTCTCTGCTTTAAGATGATGGATAAACTAATGATTTAAATTTAACCTTTTTAAAATTAAATAAAAAGTTATTATCCAGATGTCTTACATGCCAGTCCACATCCTTCAGAAGTGTAGCTTGAAGTGAGACAGAAGTGATAGTAACCAAAACTATCTTGTGTAGCAGCTACAAAAGAGATGCTGTCAGACTCTGCAACCTTTGGGGCGAATTCCTTATTAAAAGAAAAACCCTTTATAGAAATCTGTGCTTGAAATTGGTTTTTACTGTCTGAAGAACAGATTTTTTTTTTTTTTTCCCCTAAACTGGTAAGAAGAAAGACTTCATTAGTATGAAGCTGTACATGTGATGTGTTCTGCTTGGCTTTAGTTTCTCATTTTGCCCTTAATGTCATTAAACAAGTAGTTCATAGTAGTTTTGTTTCTAAGGCAAGAACAAAGCATTCTCAGTTTTTCTGTGTATGTGAAAAATGTGTTCTGTGATGGTGAAAAAGGTACAGGCTTTACGGAAAATATGAAATTTCTGTGTAATGGAGGAATATTCTAAATTGCATTAGAGGAAGTCTTCACAAGAAAATCAATAGAACACTGCTTTGTTACTAGCAGTAATTTGGATGACCTTGTGTTTTTCAGCATTTGCCTATATTTCCTACCAAACTAAACAAAGCAAAGCCAAATCTGTCTTAAAGACAGTGTGACTATGTTGACTATATAAATTCATTATTTCCAGTATTGGATTAAATTCATAGGAGAAATCTACTGGTTTGGTCCATAGTTTACCCAGCTATACAAACAAATATGTAAGGAGAGAAGAGGTACAAACTAATAATGAATATAAACATAATCTAGTATTCTCTATGCAGAGCGTTTGCAGACCAGAGACAAATCAAAGGGCTTGCTAGGAAGAATGACCTCTGTTCTGGTTAATAAGAGAACACACTAAAGCATTATTGATCCAGTAAACTGAAGGCTTTTTAGTTCATTCTTACCTCTCTCTGCTTTATGCCTGTTTACAGGTTTTCCAAGTGTTAACACTAGAAAACTTTGAGTTTTTTTCCCTTTGAATTCTTTCAGAACAGAGTGAACTGTTACATTAAAGTGGTTGTTGTCATTCTGACGTATCTAAAGGTACCAACTTCTCCCGATCTAGTAATTTCATAAGAAAAAGAACAGCACAGAACTTGTTCATTTTAGCTAAAAATTGGTTTACTTAAACTAGTGAAAAATCTTACTTGAACACATCTAGATTTGTTTATGGTTGACGTGAGCTAAATCAGCAGGAACTACATTGTACTTCTTTTATTTGGTCCAAATTATTTTGCTTCAGCTTATTAAATAATTTAAAAACTAGTTTCAGACTGGTGCATTTGGATGCTGATGATGTACAGTAGCCTGGATTCAACTCTTCCATTGAAGTCTAATTCAGTAGAGAGGTGTGTCAAGTAATGAAACTATCTTCATTTTCTCATAGTGTTTTTGATGTTGAAATATCAAATTGAGTTTCATCTTAGAAAGAAAGGAAAATAAAAAAAACACAACAACACACCTCAAACCTCACTGAGCCATTTCAAGCTGTGAGAGTGTAAAGATTTAGACACATGAAGAAAGTAAATGTTGTTAACTGCTCCGTGGTAGCTGTCCATAAACTTACTTTCTGGCACTTTGAGGTAAAACATTGCTAACGAGCTCCTCTTACTAAACTATATAGTGAGGGTGTGCAGACTGATTTCTCCAGTACAAGTTGATGCCCTTTCCACTTCATCTTTGGTCGCTTATCTTTGTAATGCCATCTCTAATAAACATTTTTAAAGGTATTTGTGCTTTGAAAGCATGAAACAGATAAAACACCTAGCCATTCTGAAATTTATGAGGGCAGTTTGGAGAAAGATTTTCTGTTACTTCTGCTGAAGGTAAGAAGTTGGATTTTTGGCATCTCTTCCTTCTCTTTCTATCTCTGAGCTGTTGGAGATCCTGCAGGGAGCGTGGAAATGGATGTCTGTTTGAATTGTAGCAAGAGCCAATATAGATCTGGTGGCCATCTACAGCCGTCTCCAAATTCCAGAAGTAATCAGCTCTAGCTAAATTGTTAGAAGAATGGATGAGGTTTTAACAGACAGATATTTGGACTTATTTTCACAGCAATTGATTTCAGGAAGATTAGCATCTTTCCTATAAATTAATTTGAAATCCTACGGATATTACTGACAAACACCTGAATATCCATTCCTGCCTTGAAATCACCTTAGTTCTTCTTTTCACTTACTTTTTGGTGGAAGTGAGTTTTAATCACATAACTTGGTCAGAGTATTTGTTTTATCCATTTTGAATTTACTATCTTTTGAGTGTTCCCTTCAATTGAGAATTCCTTTGCTCTTACATTATGAGAAGCTGATGAATGATTTCTAGACCATTCACAATGTCGTGTGCTTTTAGGTTTTCCTCCTGAAGGCAACAGTCACAATTTGTTTTTCATACATATGACTTAAAGTGATTTTCTTCACTATCCTCTTTCATCCACTAATTTAGTAATATCCTTCAAATTGTAATCCACATGCTTTGCCATAGTATTCCTTACACATTGTTGTTGGTTTTTAACCACAGCTGCTGATGAGCAGAGATTTTTTTTCCTCTGCCATTGCTCTCTGTGGTGCCAGCTTTCTGAGGCTGATAATTTGGACGGTCATTTTTCTCCCTTATTTTGCATTCATCAATATGGAGTGTGGTTTGCTGTTGCTTTACTAGTTCATTTAGCGTGCTCTGAACTGCCTCATTGTATTCTTTGGTCCTGCACACTGTAATAACTTTCTAATCTGCAGCTATTACTGCCATTTTCACTTTATCCATTTCCACTTTCTTTCTTGTTCTAGATCATTGATAAGTGTGCTAATGATGGGAGATCTAAATTGTGTGTCATCTGAGCTGAAAAGATACTGCTGTTCCTCTTCCTACACCCAGTGTTTCTTTCATGTTGTCATGGTATTACTTATGCCAAGTCAAAATTTTAAAACTGACAGAACTCACCATGCACCAAATCTGTTGGCTTGTTTCAGGAGGGAAATGTGTGGCAGGGCTAAAAAATATGAAGGAGAATAAAGCTGCCAGCTTCCTCCTTCCTACTCCAAAGCATGGGCTAGGGAACTAAAATTGAAAATTTTAGCCTAAGGATTATAATTCCCCCTATGTAATTACTGTACTGCATAATAATTTTTCAAATCTTAGAAAGCAGGAGAGAGAGAATCACTTTAAACAATGTTGGTTAATGAATTTGGACTTGTGGACAGAGGAATTGCCCTGTTTCCCAGGTTTAATTTCCTGCATCAGTTCAAACCCCCCTACTTTTTTGACGTTTCACGGTCTCTGAAGCAATTAACGGTGATTTCTCGAACTACAGTTGTGAATTTAGATGAAGAATAAGCTGCAGGGACAGAAGAACTGTGAAGCTGCAGTTAAGATCCTACTTTGCTGTTGGTATTTCTGGTAGTTAAGAAAGAATGAGAAAAACATCTCTCAGCATAACTACCCAAATGTGAGATGTTTTTCCAAATTTTCTCGGTGGCATCAGTAGCCATTTTATAGTTTTGTTTGCATGCTTCACCTCCTTTTTCTACTATTTGGTGGGCCCAGAAAATACTGTTTGCAAATCGTAGTTCAGTCTGCATCCAAGGACAAAGCAGATAAGCACAAATGCACGGGTGTATTTGCAGTAATTCAAAGCACAACTTTATGCTCTATGTGTGCATTGCCCTGTTAACTTTCTAGATTGGAGGCAGGTATCCACGTCCAATAAGTTTCCTTTTAAGCGACAGCTGCAAAAAATATTGCTGCTGTTTCTGTCATTAATTAAATTATTTTATAGATTTAATCTCTGCTGCAGTTTCCAGAGAAGAAAACTGTTATCTAACCTGTGGAGAGGAAATGGGATCACTTATTTATATTTCCAAAGGTCAACTCGTACGTTACTAACTCATTTTATTGCTCTCTCTTCAGCATTATTAATTTTTCCTGATTTTTTTTCTAATTTCAATCACTTCCTAGATTGTTTGATAGACATTTGTTAAAACTAGCAAATTGATGACCTGCCGCAATTTGGTGAATGTCTGTCTTTCAATATTATATAGCTTTGATGGGAGAAAATAGAAATTCCATTTCTCTAAGTAGCTTTATTGGCCATATCAAGATCAAATGATGGATTACTAACAGAAAGTGGTTTAAAACATTTATTGTATCAGAGCTACTGCTTTAGTCCATGCATTTTAGAATCAGTTATAAATTAAAATGTTAATGCTATGATACACAGAAGATGAAAACATTATCAATTTACTCCAAAGATCTCAATGATATTCAATATTAAGAATTAATTTATGTAATACTGCTTCTGTCAAATTGATCTAGTATTTTGAAATTATGTTGGTTGTGAATTTTGCTTATTTTTCATGTGATATTCTTGACTGTATGTTAGCTATTTCAGGGTAGTTATCAAATAATTGCTTTTTCCTGTGGCTGATTTAAGCTTCATTGGTAAATCACTTAAGACCCTTTTTCTAAAGATCTGCAAGTACAGAAGTTCTCCAGCTCCAGCTATATTCACTGATACAGTTTCTACTGGAGTTTTTACTGATGATGTGAAGGGAACTTCATCTGTCTCTTAAACCTCATGTTTGTCCTATTGCTTTACTTGATGCCCTTGTTGTGGTCCTGTTTTTTCTCTGCCATTGTAGTGACTGCAGTGAATCACGCTGTGCTGTGGAATGAGAGCTGTCTTCTAGAGGATGATTCAAATGCATGGCTTCCCTTGACAGTGCCTTGCCTTGTGTAGTTTTTATAAGTTATGATGTAAATCTTGCATGGATACTATGAAACTACAAAATGACTTAAATTTTTTTCATTTGTGTTTATGTGACACTGAAGTCTTTTTTAAATGTTCTGTGAGTATATGTGACAATTTGGATATGTAATCTGAAGGATGTCTTAACAGGAGGTTATGCTCAGATTACAGATTTGAGTAATCAGGAGAACGACAGCATTGTCCAGAGCAGCACAAAGGGAAACTTGGTTAGAAACAAAAAAGAAAGAGCTTAGTCATGCATGCTAGCCAGACCATGCCGTAAGATGTCAAAAAGAGCTTTTCCACTTGTCTGCTTCTATCACTTTGCCCATTGCTTGTAATTTGGTTGATGTTATTGTGAAGTACCTACTTTCCTCACGTGTCATAATAAGCTCTAGAAAATGCAGGCAAATATTAGTGGACTTTTTCCTTGTTTGTATTTTGTATCCTTTCTTTTGCTATCTATGTATGCCATTGATAATGGCGGGGCTGGCATAATTCTCTAATGTCCTGTCATTTTTCCGCTACTTTGTCTTTAAGAGGAGTTGATATCCCATTATACGACTGAAATTATTTACACCACATTGAATCATGAAAATGAGATGAGTGCTGCTTTCATTAGGAGAATCAATGCTCTGACGTTTTAAGTTGTGGATGTGTGTGTCTTTTTGTTGTGGCTCTTCGTGTACGGAGAGAGATGAGTACAATTTTCTGTACTTGTTCTTGGAGATTACCATTTGTGGTCATGAATTGTGGTGCCTGTCTACAGGTGTCAGCAAAGGTGGTAGTTAATGCCAGTAGTGATAGCAGTTGTATTACAAAGGAAGCCGAGAGCAGCAGCTTACTGATATATGAAACATGTCAGAGGATATTGTGGGGATTTACTCTTCTTCCTTAGGGTTCACCTCTTATTTACACAGGGATTTCCCTGTGCCCTTTTGGAAACTGCTGGCAAGATGAAGGAGTAGAGGTCAGGGCAAGTAAGCTGATGAGCTTTCTCTTTCTGTACCCTGAAGAAGGATGTCAGCAGGGTGGGATTCGCTGGGGTGAAGATGGGGCAATCGGAACATAAGAACGGCTGTGCTAGGTCAAGCCAAAATCCACCTAGCCCACTCTCTTCTCTGATAGTGACAGGAAAGAAATACTTTGAGACAAATAAAAATTTATTTTCCCTCAGATGTAGCTTTCCAGGATGCCCTATGCTGTAGTCTGAGCCTTTCCAAGCAGAGTTGAATCTGGATGCTTTTGTTAAATAGGCCTAAAATTACTTTTTCCCCCCTTAATTTAATTGCCTTTTCTTTCTGTCTTTGATTTCTACAGCATCCTACAGCATCCTACAGCAATGCAGTCTGCAGTGTAGTTATATTTTACATGGAGTGAAGAATTTTGTAAAAACCTTTCTTGGAAATTCAGGTAGGCTGTCAGCTAAATGAGTCATCCACTCTGTAAGTTAGATGATTTCTTTGAAGAAGTCTGGTAGATTGGTGAGGTGTCATTTCTTCCAAGAGAGCTATACAGACACATCGTATTCATCTCTGTCTAGATTAATTCTGTTCTCTTTTTTGTTATTTCAACAATTTTGCATAGCGTAGAAGTGGAACTTGGAGGTGCTTATTTCATAGGTGCCCTCTGAAACTGTTTTAAAAAACTGATTTCGTATTTTTCACCACTCATTCAATTTGTCAGTTTTCTGGTGTCAAAACAAAAAATGGCTTTGTCGCTTCGACGCACCGGCTGTTTTGTGTGTTTGTGACATTTCAGTAAGCAGAGGTGACTTGCTGTGTGTTTCCTGACCATTATCTGTTACCAGATGCCAAGGTGAGAAACACCTTGGCCACAGATCACTGTTCTCCCAGGATGCTGGGTGGTTGTAGCTCAGTGATACAATGGTTCTGTCCACACAAAGCTTTCTGCTCCTTTGTACCTGCGGCACTGGAGCAGACTTCATCGCGCTGCTTACAGCAACTGTGCTATAAATTGTTCAAGAAAGTATTCCGGTTCAAAATTCCTCCTCCCCTAAATTATTTTTAACCTGAGCTTGCCTCTCTCATTTCTGGTTCATAATGATTGACATTCTGTGCTGTATGACCAAAGATTATGGCTGGGAACAGGGGAGAAGGATAAAAAGTTCATAAAATGCTATTGCCATCAAAGTCCTTGCATTGTCAAATGACAGCTTGTATGAGCTGCGGTCACAAGGAGTGCTTGGTGTAAAAAGGAATTGGTTTGTGATAGAGCATGGTACTAAACAATGCTTTTTACACCTAACCAAAATACACTATTAAAAGCTACAGTGACTAATAAAAGACAGTTACCAATAAATTATATAGTTTATAATTTATTATCTGTTTCATTGTAACAATAGCCTGAATATTCAGTGTCAGGGTTATAAAAAGTTATGAGTCTCTAAGAATGCCGTAAAATACTCTGCTGAGCTCTAGTATCTGGCAGACCAAAATAAAAATCATGTTGCTGTGAGATCTCTAAGTCAAATTCTAAGGTGGCTGTGGGTGTGGTGACTGTCTGCCTTATTGTCAGTAAAACCTTCCTGATGAATGCTGCTGGTTCAAGAGCTGACCACTAAGTTGGCTAAGGATCAATATTACTTACTTTCTGATTCTCTGGGTGGTGATAGGTTTCCCGTAGCTACAGTGTGTATTTGTGCAAAGCTCGATGCTGTAAAGCTGGTTGTTGCTGTGCTGTACGAGGCCTGGAGTTCAGGCTGCACGCCAACTGCCCGCACCACACGCAGCCCGCTGTGAAACACGGAGCACTTTCTAGGAGGGTTACCAAATGTGATTGACAACTAAAAGGTAAACACTCCCCAGATACATCGTGTCCCCCTGTGGTGGTAATTGATTAGACTTACGAGAGAACTGTTGTTACAAGAAGCCGCATTAGCTGAGGAAAATGTCTGCAGGTTTCGTGGGGAGCAGCACACTTCCAAAAGCACACGGTCTGTTCTCCCCGCAGAGGTGAGCGTCGCTTTGGTACAGCTGCAGTGGTTCTCGTGCTTCTTAATAAATCTCCTTAAAACAGTTTCTAAGTGTACATTGGGTTTTAAACTAGTGCATGTTTTCTTGTGTGTGGTACTCTTTGGCTTCCGCTACATATTCACAGTAGAAAATGAGTTGAAGGAACGTGGATTTGGGGCTTAGCTTCAGGTCAGGTTACAGTTTGGCTTTGAAACGAAGGGAAGGATGTGCTTTCCGGTATGAAAGGAGCACTTGGAGTGAGGTGTGATATGTCTCAGCACCCTCTCTTTTTGTTTATATATTTTTAATGTCACTATACTGTGTGGCTCGTGGGGGAAGGAGGTCCCCCTGAGAATGGCTTTAGGAACAGTGGCTGCTACAGACTTCTTCTGAGCACCATGGGGTTGGGTGGCCTGGAGGGCTGTGGCTGGGGTTCACAGCTGCCTTGGGGATGGGAAATCACCCCTGCTATCAGGAGGTAGGAGTCGGGGGGTCTGTGGGCTAGACAGAAGCAAAGGCTCCATTCAGGTTATGATAGCAGCTGCTTCCCATGTTGGGGCCCTGGCTGCTGGCTCGCTATGCTCACTGCATTCATGAGCTCTTGTACATGGTAACTCCTCTACCTTCGGGTACATGTTCAGATTAGAAGATAGGTGGAGGAGACATGGGGATCAGGTTTAGCTTCAGAAAGTGCTAAGGAGACAGCTGAAGCTGTCTTGGACCTCGTAAGAAATTTTGCTCATTGCGAAGCAGAGGCTCCCAGCACCCCATATCAGTGGGCTTCTTGCTTTCCAACAGAAGGAGAAATCCATTGATCAACTGGTTGATGGTATCATGATTCTGCATAAAATATGAGCAGTAAAGTTAGAAACAGTATTTCATTTCCTTCTTTCCCTTCAGTGTCCAACTTTGTGTGCACTTGTACCGCAGTGTCAAGTTCTTATATCACACACCTGGACATTTGGGCTTAGACTGTAGGGCATGGAGGAGGCGAGCTGCTCTTGCTAGACTCCTGGTTTCTTTAGAACAAGCACCAGAACAGTATGTGATAGAGAGACAATCAAAAAGAGCATTTTCATACTTTCTGGCAGAGTATACTCACTAATCCCTTGCACTGGTATGTTGTTAGAGTCCTACTTATTCTTTGCTGTGTTGTAACGAGTTCTATGTCTCTGACTATTTGTTCAAGGCTGGTGACAAAGTGGCATTGCTAATGCATAAGGATGACACTTAAGGTTTTTGTCATCTACTCCTGCTTGACAGCATTTGTGATTACTGAGATTTGATTGCTACTTCAGTATGCTATGGATCCTACTAAAAATGGCAAGGTCTCAGTACAATACTTCTGTAACATCTGAAAAGCTTTGTCTTTCACTGTGTAGTGGCATGGGCATGAGCACCATGACAGAGGAATGTCTTCTGAAGTTGATTGGTGAGGACCTTCTTTGCTTGGACAGGAAAATATATCCATACCAGTATACTCCAGCCACGCTATGTAGATAATTTTATTTTTATTTCTTACTCATTTTTATTGATTTGCATTGGGGAAGGCTTTTTCCTTCTGGGTTGCTGTGCAATTACTCAGGTTCAGGGACTGTTGTTCAGAAACAAATATAAGTCTTTATCTAGAAGTCTTTTGGTTTTGTAGTTGAAGAGTTGGCTTAAGGAAATACTCTCCTTGTAAAACAGAAAAATCTCATTTATTCATTAATAGCTAATGTCAAATAGAAAAGCTGAAAAATCTTCTAAAGCTTTGAAAGCTTTTGTGGTGCTGTGTTGTTGGTCGGGTTTGGGGTTTTTCTCAGGGTTTTTTTGTTGGTTTTGTTTGGTAGCGGTGTTTTGAGACCATCAGCAGTAGAAGGCAAACATCAGAATCAGTTGAACTGTTCTCCTAGATAAATTACAAATGATAAAATAGCAACATAGGATAACTTACGCCCAAGCCAATGCTGAAATCAGGGTCTGCTCTGAGGTCAGACTGGGATGCTCAGGGCTTTACCCAGTCGTCCCTCTAAGGACAGTGAGACTGTGCAGCCTTGCTGGGCAGCCTGTTGTGTAAGCCATAACCCTAAGTGAGGCTGCCATTGCAAGTGTTTCATCAACTCTTTTATTTTCTCTTTTGTTACAGGAATGCTGTTTACATTTAGTTAGAGTTACGCTGCACCAGCTGCTGTGCATTTGTGAGGCTCCTGTGTTTTAACAAAGCTCTATTAACATAATTCTTAATTATGACTGGGTAGCACAAGTCAGAAGTGAAGAGAGCTTAATGTTTTCAATGATGCCAAAAGACATTTATCAGCCTTTGTGAGATGTGGGTTCTATTTCTAGTCCTTACTATATTTATGGCATAAGACCATCTTGTGTAGTTCTGTTGTGAGCCTGAACTCTACACTTTTACAAAGTTAAATTGAAATGAAGTTTAAGGATTGATATTCTGTAGAGTAGCTGAACAAGATTAATGCTAATTGATGATTTCAGACAAACGCCAGTGCTAAATAATATAGCTACATTTAATTTTTAATATGATTTAGACTTACAGATATGGATGGATCAAAAAAAGGAACCTGAGTACTTCCTTGCCTGTAAGAAGCTCCTAGCATTTCTTCATTTGTAAATTTAAGAGAAGATGCTTTATTTATGTGGACTGCTTATTTAAAGTAAAACAAAGTCTTTGAAGTCCCCTAAAAAAAATCTCTTAGAATGTCATTGAAGCTGAGGGTAAAAACCAAGAACAAAACGTGGTACTAGTGCAGTTGTTCTGTAACTGAGAATTATAACTGGAAATTAGGAATTTTGGAGTCAGTTACAGAAATTAATAAATTAGAAAAATGAGGTAGATATAAAGTATCTGAATACCTTCAATTTAATTTCCAGGGGATTATTCTGCAATAAAAAAATGACTGATAAAGTAAATTTTAGTGTTTGTTGAATCTAGGTTAGATTACAATGATTTTTATTAACAATGCAATGTGTTGGGTTTTTTTTTATTCTGTTTGTCTCCTGATAGTCTCACTTCCAGTCAGACTTAGGTCTGTGTTCCTTAAATAGTGTATATATATATTTAAAATGTAAGAATTGTAACCATAAATCTGAATTTCCAGCAGTTGCAATTCCCTAGGCTTTTAATAATTGTAACTCCTTATATTTGTTATTACCACTAATATTTGATTTATAAGTTTTACTTTTACATGTAGTATAGTTTCTTAATGAAATGCAAGAGGTAACACTAAGCCATAAACTTGAAAGCATGCTGCTTTATGGTCAGTTTAATGACAAGGGGGTGTTCTAAAAGTATTCGTCTAAGAATGGCAGAAATCATGCTTAGAGCTGCAGTGTCCTAGTGCAGTATGGACCTCCTGGCCCCATCCACAGCAGGGTCAGAGGTAGGATGGATCTGCCTAGCAACATTAAGAAAGTTCACTCTTTGCATGTTAGCGTGCAGTCTGCTAAGTGTGAGATACCTGAGCAAAATCGCAGGCCACCCTGGGTTCCCCTTCCCTGCTTTATACTTGGCCAGTCCTACAGACTCCTTTTTCCTGTTTCAAACATTGAGTGCCTTCATTCGTACGCAACTGCCAGAATCTTGGAATGAAAAGGTTGATTTATATTTTCTGTATTAACCAAATACTGCTTTCTGTGAGAAAAAGCAGAGCTGAGGAGAGGAAAAAATTTTAAAAATATATTAAAAAAAATATTATAAAAAAGATTTATTCCAAGGTAGTTACAGATAACTACTTTTCTACAACTCTGAGTGTGAGTATTCCCAGTATCAGGGTTTTAGGTTTTATTATCTGTCTTATTTAATAGTGACAACTTTCTGCTCATCACAAGTGTATAGTGCCCGAGGCGTTGGAGCACAAACATCAGCTGCTGCTGCTCGCTGGTGCCGCAGCGTGTTTGCTGCGTTGCTGTCCCTGCCAGTTCTGCTCGTAGAAGTCAGTTTCTGTGTGGTTTCTCTGGTTTTTCTGGTTGACATGGTGGTGATGGAGGTGCTAGGTCCATGCTCGCAGAATCTGATTTTTCCCAGCTTCCAGGTGCCAGCTGGAGCTCTGCGGGACCAGGGAGCTGCAGCAGTGTTTGAGAAACCTGGGACAGAAAGGTTTTTTTCTCTGGCTTCAGGAAGGAAGCTGCCATATCTGCCTCTTTGTGCGTTTTTAATGCTACCAGGCATGCTGCAAACATTTAGGAGACTTGTCCAAACCCATTCCTATTAACACATGTGTCTTTAGGAATCAAACTCAAAATGCAGTAAACTTCCCCTGTGATACCGCAGCACATTTTGTGAGTTGCTAGTTTTAAACCATGCTGGTGCCAAAATACTGTCAGTATACAAAGCAAAGAGGTTTTGATGCCTGAGTATTTTCTTTAAATGAGGAAATTTCTAAACCTTGCTACCTGTGACCATTAGAAGCTGTTTTTTTTCTCACTGCTGCAGTGCTTTTCCCCCTCCTCCTTTGCCCCTGTCTGCATCTCCATGTCTCTTATCTCTGCGCTCTCCCATTTTTCTTTGCACATGTAAATACGACATTAAGATATTGAAGGCCATGTATTCTTTCCTTTCTCATTCTCTGTTTCCAGGCTTCTGCTAATTTTTTGATCCTCTAATTCTGTCTTTGGCATCTTATTAATTTTTTTTTTCTGCTTGTACCATTCCATTCCTCTCCTCTTTTGCATCATTCATATCCTGTGAAAGCTCATTCCATATTGCTGACTGTCTTAGTTATCCCGACTACTCCTTTCCCTCCCTCCCTACTCCCATCCCACACACATGCACTGTGCTTTCCCGGCTGTGTTCTCGCTGTGCCACTCCTGCGCTGAGCTGCGTTGGTGCTGTGCTCCTTCAGCCACGTGCTGCTGCCTTCAGGGGTCGGGGAGAGGGAGCAGTGGCCATGCCTAGCGAAGTTGGACATATTTAGCATGTGGTATTTTAGTCATGGTATGTGACAAGTGTGCAAGAGAGAGCGATGTGCCTCTTATTCTCGACGAGAGGATGTTACAGGAGTTTGGCTGTAACAGCCCTGAGACGAGGATGTGCTTCCTAGTTTACTTACTGCAGTACCAAAATTGTACTGGTACATACTGCGGGGGGTGTGAGTGTGTGTGTGTTTTGTTTATTTTTTGTTTTGTTTGAAGCACTTTGTAACTGGGAGTTGTTTAGACAAAACAAAAGGTGAATTTAGGATTAATCTCCCTGACTCTGTGAATGCTTGTCTCTTGATAGCAGGAAGACTAAACCCTAAACTTACACTTGCAACAAGCTGTGTATTTGTATTTCATCTCTCAAGTTTCCTTACAGCTGTCACAGTCAAATTGTAAATGAGAGTGAATCACAGAATCACAGAATCACAGAATGGTAGGGGTTGGAAGGGACCTCTGTGGGTCATCTAGTCCAACCCTCCTGCCAAAGCAGGGTCACCTACAGCAGGCTGCACAGTAAATGTCATATATTCAAATGGCCAAATGCTTTTTCTGTGACGGAATCAAAATGAAATAGAAATGGCTGGGAACAATTATTTTTTTTCTTACAGGGAAAAAATTTAACACATATATTTTACGATGACTGATTTTATAGTGTCTCGGACACAAAATACTGCCAGGCTGCTGTGTATTGTGAGGTAGGTGAGGACTGAATGTTAAACTGCCTGATGTCAAATTAATAAATGAAAGCATAGATAATGCTGTGGGGATTAGTGTTAATTTTGCACTTCTCTGTGTATCCAGGAATAAGTACTTACTAGCATAGGTATAAATTCTGAACATTTATGAAGAAAAGGGGTGGAAGTAACAAAGGAGTACAGCTGAAATGTGAATGTTCAGCACACTGAACATGGGATAAAAGCACACCAGTTTGGTTTGGGGAGGATTTTGCATTGATTTGCCTTGCAAGATGGAGGAGTGCGTGGGTAGGGATGCGCCTGGAGTTGTGCCTCCCTATCTGGCTTCTTCCTTTCAAAGGGATTTCAAACTCAAATGGTCTGAAGCAAAGCAGACAGAAAAATGCCGTTCATAGCAGTCATAATAAAAGTGATATACAATAAATAATAGCTGGTTACAAGGGAAGAGTTAAGGGGATTAAGTTTATTTAGCGTTTGGTTACAGCTCCACGTTGGTCATAGGCTGCTGCTGCGTGGGACAGAGGCAGACCACAGCAGGGGAATGGGAAGGCACAGACTCCCGTTCAGCTGGGGTAGCTCCTTGGAGGGCTCTTCTTCAAAGGCCCAGAGTGCAGGCAGCTGGCAGGCAGCTGGCAGGCAGCCTGTCCTGCTGTCCCCTTCCACCCCACGCGTCCCCGTGGGAGGCCTGTCCTAGCTGCTGGGCTCTCTGCGAGCCTCTCCTCAGTGCACGGTAAAATATGTAGGGAAAAATCTTAAAATTAAACTGCTCATTAGCTCTTAAGTACGTTTATTATTTTGCAAAGCAAGAGAGCAAATCTGAATTATTTACAAACACTATCGTGGCATCTAGAGAAAGAGTGAGTTGGTGAGGCGTGCAGGCTGAGCACCTATTTGTTTCTCTCCCTCTGCTCCTATGCTGTAAGTGCACCTTGAAATGCCATTACCTGCTGCAGCTGAGAACAAGGTAATTTGTAATGTGGAGCAGCTAATTTTTCATTGTGGTTCCACTGGGGCATAATGCAAAACAATCCAGTATAGCTACAGTGGTAGTGCAATAACCTGCATTCAGAGCAGGTACCATGTCAGTTGCTGTATCCTGGCCTTTGGCCAATAATGAAGCTATTTGCAAAATTACTGTAGGCTTTTAAATATATCTAACATATCCTGCTTTTTGCAAAGTATAGGAGGAAAAAATTGAGCTTGGGCCATTATAAAAAAATAAATAAAACTGCAAATTAGAGTTAGCTGACATCTTCCCCAAATCTAGGAGTCTTAATTACATTAAGGAGCTAAGTTGTTGAACCAGACAGAAAAAGAAATGTTTTCAGAGCCAGTTTAGGCAATTTTCTGAGTTCTGTTGTTTCTAAATTGTAGTTCATGTGAAGGAGGTGTGAAATGCCAGCTCTTTTAGGCTGGCAGCACCCTGTGGTGTATTGGCTTTGAGAAGAATCCGGCTTAGAACAACTTTCAGTAGGACAGTGAGCTGCTGTGTTTCAGAAGTGTCTGGGCACAGCTGCAGAATTAAGTGGCCCCATGAATTTTGTTCTGTTGTCTGGAAGCTCAGCTTTCAGCTGCAAAAAAAGCTTAAAAGTTAAAAAAAAAAATTAGATCCTAATTAGAATTATGTCCTAAACTCCTCTGTATTTCATCTGTTGCATTTTGGGTCTATTCCAGGTGACCTAAGTAAGAGGTAGCATGCCCTGTGTCCAGCCAGAGTATTGGTATGGTCATTCTGCTGACGTTCCCTCACAGGGACAATTTTTTATATTTCTCTTGCCTTACTTGACCTCTAATTTTCTGATAATTTGCTGAAAAGTGATGTCTTCCAGACTGCTGTTCCATTGTCAAATTAAGCTAAAAGTGGCCAGAAAATTGGGGAGTTACTTGGAGGAGATCTGATAGTCTCTGTGATTCTACAAGCCTGCTTTCGCGTGCTCTGCGACTAAAAAACCAGCCCAACCCCCAAGGAAAAGAAACCCTTAATTTTGCTACAGAAGCGGTATTCAAATGCCCCTGTGTGTTTGATCTGCATGTTTGGATTCAACAATCAAAGTATTACCGTACATAGCAGTATCTATATCATTAATATGCTGGTACTGTGCAGTGGATTTTTCTTCTCAGCAGAGCAAATTTTACTGTGTTATATTTGGTTCCTGGAGAATCCCTGAAAGGTGACTGAAATTTTTAATCTTGAATTGCATCGTAATTCCTTCCCTGTGAGATAGTCAGAAAACCCATTCTGCAGAGCTAGATTCTATCTCCTTTCTGTAGATAACAGGAAAAATAATTTTTACTGTGTAATCTCAAACGTTTTACAAGGCTACATGAATTAGCAATTCTGATAATCTTAAATTGTGTGCCTCCTCAACCCCTGTATTTACAAATGATTTACTTATTCAAGGCTTGCCTACCTGAGTCAAAACCAACTCATCTGTTCTCAAAGAGAAAAGGATTAGATACTCTGAAATCTTTTAATACCGATTCTGTTGTTGTATGGAACCGAGTACTATTTTCCTGGCTTCAATCAAGGTTGAATTATTTCTGATATCATTTGATATGAGAAAGAAACTGAAAGTATTTAAAAATAACAGTAATAATGGTAAATTTTCGTTACAAGTTGCTCTCAAAAATTTAAATTGAAGTAATGTAAGTTAGCATACCATGAGTGAGACTCTGCCTCATTAATATTAATCTGGACTCTAATGAGAACACTAAGCTACTATGTAATGCTAAAAGGGCACAGGTGTGACATAGTCTCAGAGAAGGTGGAAGCCCTAGATCCCACAGGCTATTAAACTATAAATTGCACTACCTAATTATTAGGCAATTTCTTGCCTTGTTATTGAAAGGACGAGGTTTTAGTGTTTGTCTGTGAAAAATAAATGCCCACAGAAGACAATTTATCATGCATGGAACAACATATCACTGAATTTCCCTGTAACAGAAAAATATGATGGAGAGAAGTCTGTGACCCCACTGCTTTATCAATATACTAATTCATACCCTAGACAGCAGAATTCCATGGAAAGTGGTCTTTTCTTTTTTACTTTGACGAGGCCATGATCTCCTGGGCTGCTCTATTTGTGTCACAGTGATGCTGGGTTGGCAGTGTCAGAACTGCACTGCTCCCAGTTGCAAGCCGTTAAAATGAAATGCCTCAGTTACAAGCACTTTGGTAGAGGGCACCCATACCAAGGAAATTACAGGAGAAAGTGGGTGCCTACGTTTGGAAAAAAAAGGATATATTTGCAGTTTAAAAACAGTAAAATGTTTTTAGATAAAATTTTGTTTTTCAAGCAGCTTTTTGGGGAGGTTTCTGTCTTTTCATCACTGTGTATCAAGGTGTTAAGAAAATGAAAGCTTTGAAGCTGAGGTGTGTTCTCCACAGCTCATGCATCCATCAGTTGGTCTGTGATTGACACTCAGTAAATAACGTGGTTTAGTCTCAGGAAGGAAAACTCAGTTCACAGTTTCCCAGCTGTGCTCAGGTTTGAGGGGATAAAAGAGCAAATAGAATCTACAGTTACTTTCCTGGGCAATGTCAACAACAGCAGCCTGGATGCATGCAGGGAGCGTATTTAATCTTTTTGTGCTCCTAGACTTTGCAGTGATGGATTCTGTATAAATAAATAAAAACTCAGGAGATTTAGTAAGATGCCATGGGAAGGTGATCACAATTTGTCTTTACTAGAAGCCTTGTGGTAAAAACATCCATAAACTGTATACTAATATGTTGTCCACTCCTCCCTGAAATGAAATAAAAATTGAAGGAGTGGGAAAAGAAAAAAACTTCTTATGTGTAAATGTCCTTTCATTATTCTGCCTGCTAGTGTAGCTGTTGTGTTAATTGATAGTTCGTAATGAGTCCTGTGGTGGTGGAAAAGAATTGAGGTGGGAATGCGCTGTGTGTGTTAAACCCACAAGTAAAATATGATTCTGTTGTCTTGAACAGAGAATTATTTACATGGTGAACTGTACAGATGGCTTGTAAAGGAAAATTACTCTTCCTTCCTGAAAATCCACTTGATAAATCACAGGATTCTCTTTATGTTTGCTTCTCTCTTAATGTCTAGAAAATCCAAAAGTTATGCAAATGTGTAGTACTCCAATCACACTAAACACCTGGAAAAACATAATAAGCACTCTTAACAGATTACCTTAATATGCACTTTTTTTTATTCCTAACATTTGTTGAAAAACTTCTGAATTCCTAGGCAATGTTTTTTAATTGGAAATGAGAAGTTTTCTATGTATTATGCAGTTAATGAATGTTGCGTCATTTGTAATTGACAGAACCAACCTTTTTGAGTGGTTCACTAAATGCAATGTATTAATCTATTTATTATTACTTTTTCCTTAATAGGCAATGGTAACACGCAAAAAAGTCAATCCATAGGTTTTTTGCTACTTAAGACTGGGCTTAAGTTTGGTTTACAAGTGGTGAACTGATTGGACTTTCAAGTGGGACGAAGATTGAGATCCTATCTCCTGGTTGTTCGTGGTTGCCAGTAGTGCTGTGGACCACCTTGGAGTCTGGAGGTGTTGCCGTGGTGCTGTTGGGGATGTCCTGCACAACTGGTACCCCTGTTACAAATCCCTGCTGCGATTCTCTGTGGGAATGCAGCGTGTCCAGCTGCCTGTCCTGAGAAATCTGGTGTAGCTCTGCCCTCCTGCCATGCCTCACTCCAGGGTAGCCAAGCTTTTAAACACGCATTTGAAACATGGCAGTTGAGACACTCTTGTGTTTCTGCCTTGCAGTCCTCCGGTGTTTCAAAGAAAAAGGGATCCTCAGTTGGCCCTCTGTGCTGGAGTTCAGTGGTACCGGGACACTGCCTTACTTCCACAAAGACCATAAGGTCTTAAAATTTTTTCTCTGAGGTGTGGAGAGCAGCTGAGGTAAAATATAGTGGATTGTTTGTTCCTCAGGATTGTGTTTTCATGTAGGCTGGGTTTCTGTAACCTCAAAGAGAATCTGTTAGTAGCATGTCAGCTGTGGCTACCTCCTCTGTCCTTTGTTTGCCAGAGTTGTTTGGCTGATTTTAGCCAGATTTGTTAGGAGGACAAAGCTTTTTTTAATCTCTGCATGTTGCTGCATCCTTCTCCAAGAGTGTTTTAAGCTTGTCAATGAGTTCTGAATGACTTTGGGAGGAGGGTGGAGGTCTCACAGCTGTCATATTTGCATGAGCTTCCTCAGTAGTGATAGCTTGGCTGGGGAGTGCCCAGCGAGGGAAGAGGCTGTGGTGTGGCCTGCCTGTGACACCGGAGATGCCAGGGAATCCATGTGAGCAAGGGCCTCAGAACCAGGCTTTGTACCATCAACAGACCAGGAGCACCTTGGGCTTTCCGGACTCCGAGAGGTGGGACAAACCTCGCGGGTGGGTCATCTCCTCCTTGTTCAGTCCAGCCAGTCAGCGTATGAGCAATAGCTTTGTTCACATGAGTCTTCATCATGAAATAAAGATCTGCTGCAGTAAAGCCAGTGGTTTAACTGCAGCAGATCTTCATTTCATGACGTGATGAATCTATTGATGGTGTGATGATGATCTTTATGTCATGATGTGAAACCACCAGTGGTTTAACTGGTGGTCCTGTCCTTTGCTATTGTGAAATGGCAGTGAACTGGAGCAGGTCTTGACATGACAGATTGCACAGTGTCTGTTCCCTGCCTCACCCATCCTCACTTGTCCCTTGCTCAGAGAGGCTGCATGACTTTGGTGATCCCTGTGAAAACAGCAAATGTGGGCATGTTCGACACCTTGCATTCCTGTCCTTTCATTGCCACTGAAGTCTGACAAAGTTTTGATATCTAAAGGCACATGCTCGAAAACAGAAAACAGCACTAAATCTTATTATTCCTTGTTGAAATTTATTTATTTTTCTTCAGTAAGTGTTTAATCTTAATGACTTTGTAAACAGCTTGCTGTTTGCATTTGGGAGGGGAAGAGAAGAGAGAATCCTCAAGAGAACAATATCAGATTGTTTCTTAGGGAAAAAAGCTTTAATGCTTGTTAATTGTGTGCTTTAGAATCTTCTGTTATTAGCATAGCTGGTTAAAGATAAGTCTTTCCCTTTAAGCATTGCAGGAAAGAAATCATATATCTTCCTTTTCTTAAAAATAAAAACCAAATGAAAACAAACAAACAAAAAACCCTCACACTTTTGCTGAGAATGAGGCAGTGCCTCATCAAAAGAAGGTGAATAATGAGACAGTGTGGGAGGTAATGTTAAAATTTAAAAATAGCAATCCAAAAAATGTTGTGCCTCTGCTTACCTTAGAGTACAGCTGACTAGAGAGTGTATGAACAGCGAGGCAAAATGTTAATAAAATGTCAGCAGTTTATGTCTCGTGTTGCTGGCCAAGACGCTGCGCATGCACGGCCATGGCGCGGTGAGCTGCATGGTTTGGTGTAGGGGCGTTCGGTCTGGGCCGGGCACCAGGCAGCCGGTTGGTGCAATGCCGCGTGCGAGCAGGGGGGCCATGCCCTGGAGCTGGGCAGCTCTGGCATGGTGCTACATCTGCATCCAGAGCCAGGCTGGCACTGCTCGTCCAGAAATCGCTACTACTTGTTTTAGTGTACACCATTGAAGGAAAAGGTGGAGAGAGGAAGTTTGCAGATGATACAGAGCTTTGCAGATGATACAGGGAGCAGTGGCTGATATATCAGATCCATTCAGAGGGACCTTGACAGGCTGGAGAAATGGGCCAGCAGGAACTGCATGAAGTTCAACAAAGGCAAGTGCACAGTTGGTCCTCAGGGATGAACAACATCAAGCAACAGTATATAGAATCATAGAACAGTTTGGGTTGGAAGGGACCTTTAAAGGTCAGCTAGTCCAACCCCCCTGCAATGAGCAGGGACATCTTCAACTAGACCAAGTTGCTCAGAGCCCAGTCCAGCCTGACCTTGAACGTTTCCAGGGATGGGTCATCTGCTATCGCTCTGGGCAACCTGTGCCAGTATTTCACCCTCTGGTAAAAAATTTCTTCCTTATATCCAGTCTGAATCTACCGTTTTTTAGTTTAAAAATATTACCTTTTGTCCTATCGCGAAAGGCCCCACTAAAAAACCTGTCCCAGTCTTTTTTATAAGCCACCTTTAAGTACTGAAAGGCTGTAATAAGGTCTCCCCAGAGCCTTCCCTTCTCCAGACTGAACAGTCCCAACTTTCTCAGCCTTTCCTCCTAGGAGAGGGGTTCCAGCCCTCGGATCAATTTTGTGACCTCCAGTGTGCCCGCTCCAACAACTCCATGTCTTTCCTGGGATGAGGGCTGCAGAGCTGGATGCAGGACTCCAGGTGGGGTCTCATCAGGGTGGAGCAGAGGGGCAGAATCACCTCCCTCGACCTGATGGTCATGCTGCTGGGGCTGGAGCTGGGGACTGATTGGCTGGAAAGCAGTGCTGCAGAAATGGACCTTGAGATCCTGGTGGACAACAAACTGACCGTGAACCACCAATGGACCCTCATGACAAAGGAGGCCAACAGCTTCCTGGGCTTCATTAGGAAGAGTGTTGCTGGCGGGTTGCGGGAGGTAATCCTTCCTCCCTGTGCAACCCTGGTGAGGCCACATCTGCAGTACTTTGTTCGGATCTGAGCTCCCCTATCAACGAAGGATGTGGACTTACAGGAGCGAATCCAGTGTAAGGCCACAAAGGTACCTAAGGGACTTGAGCATCAGTCAGAGGAGGAGAGGCTGACAGAGTTGGTATTGTTGAGCCTGGAGGAGAGAAGGATCTGGGGGGATCTTGTCAATGTGTATAAATACCTGACAGGAGGGAATGAAAAATAGGGAGATGTACTCTTTTCAGCAGTGTCCACTGATGGTACAAGAGGCAATTGGCACGAATAAGAAACCATGAAATTATATCTGAACACAAGAAAAACTTTTTAACTGTGAGACCGATCACGTACTGGAAGAGATTGCCTGTATATGTTGTGAGGTCTCCATCTGTGGAAATATTAAAAACCTGATCAGGCATGGTGTTGAGCAGCCTGCTGTAGGCAACCCTGTCTGAGCAGGGGGAGATGGACTAGAAGCTCTCTAGTGGTCCTTCCCAACCTCAGTGTTTCTGTGAATTACATCAAAATTCATTGTATGTGGAAGATATCGAAATGTCCATATAGCATGGTATAGGTAATTGTTTAGGAGGTAAGCAGTTGATTTTCAGCACTTTTCGAGGCTTTCTGAGACCTAGTAACTTGAATCAAGTTAGGGTCTGAGAAAGGATACTTGCTACAAACTGTTCTGTATGTGACACATGTCACTGAATTCATGCCAGAGTCCTCCCAGTGGCAGACTGCAGCCTCTATACCGTTGTGTCTGGGCTGGTTGGGTTTTCTAAGAATGGGAGGCTCTGGTTTTCCATGGTTGTGCAGGTTGGTGTGAACTTGGTCTGCTAGATAATGTCAGACAACTGAAAGTAAAGGTCTGTGAAGAGTAAATGGTCCCAGAGCACATGTCCTTCGGATTTTTTGACCCATACCTATAAATTGCCCAAATGAGTCTTTGGGAAGTTCAGGCTGAAATCTGGACCAGCTCAAATCGTCCTCCAAATGCGGATAATATGCTGAATTCTTAAGGAGCTACACCGGTAGTGGTTTCAGAGAAATTAGTAGTTCTGTACATATAAGCTTGTTTGTCCCTTTTCCAAAATGATCGGTGATTGTACTGGTTTGGGCTGGGATGGGATTAAAGCACAACAGATACATGCTCTACTTGCCTAAATCAGTTTAGGGTTTGTTTCTTTTTTTTTTTTTTTTTCCTTCTGGTGAATAGCTAAATACCAGCAGAACAATATTCTGTATTACAAGCTTGCATCAACCTGAATTTTTTGTCCTGTTTCGGCTTTTAGTCATCTTCTTAATGTTACCTTCTACAGTTGTTATAACGAAAACACAGTACCTCCTTTCCAGACTTAAAAAGCATCCTCCCAGTGAAAGATCTGGTGAAGAATGCTCTTTCTACAGATTTATATCACTGTGCATACATCTAACCAAATATTTACCTTTCAATGAGGTTAATTTTGAGAGCTGCTAAACACTTATTGTTTTGCAAGATATATGCAGCATTTGGTAATGGAGAGAAATATAATTTTAAAGTGCTAAAATGCATACCAGCATATACAAACCAATAACCAGCGCAGTATGATTTGAAGAAATGACTTCCCTGTATACAGTGCATGTTCTTTAAAGGGAGCAACCACTGCTTTCTGTCTCATTGTAATTCACACTGCGTCCAACACTACTGGAAAACTAATGAAAATGCTGGGAGTACAAGGCTTTATTTTACTGTTGAGAATTCTCAGTGGTTACAATATTATGTTGTGCCTAATTCTCCTGGTATCACATTTTTTTAACAGTGATTTTTATTTTCAGCCCAGTGATCCATTTCGTGCATTAACCCCCTAACTACTGAACGTACTGTGCAGCACAAAGGAGCTTTCAAAGAAAAAGCCTTTTACTAGATTAATTGTAAATAGGAAAAATCTTCTCAGTCAGGTAGAAATCTTGTATGCATAGGCTCACTGGCATGGACATCTGGGAAGCAGAGGCTTTTAAGTCCACCTCCAAGAAGATCAAAGTGCAGGGATAGGAGGAAGAGGTGCTAGTTTTATTTTTTCAGCCAAGACGGCATGATATGGTGTGATGCAACTGTTGCCATAGTAAAGTTATACTGAATTGACTAAAAGCCAGTCAACACCACTGTGCAACCGCACCGCCCTCCCCCCACCCCGACAAATCAACCAACCAACCAGAAGGGTAAACACTTTTCAGTTGATTTTGTTTTCCCTCCTGTATTAGGGAATTATAGGAACTGGTTTTAGGCCTCTCTTTAAAAAAATGTAATTGCCAGCATTGAAAAGTCAGTGAATATTTTTTGGATTTGGGGTGTATTTTGTTTCAGATATAGTTCATGTTTTTTCTAAAAATCGTCATTCAGGAAGAACCTTCAGTTCTCAACTGTATAAGAGTCATCTCCTCAGTTAACTGAGGGAGTATTAAAATGTGGATGATATTATCACTATAATATTACAAACGGTATCTTTACACATATGTGTAAGTTTTGGAGGAATTTACTTTCATCCTTGCCTGCTTTGGCTTTGTTACTCTGGTGTAATTTATACTGCAGCTGAAGAATGCCTTATCTCCATCTCTGCTGCACCCAACACATGCAGAGACTGAGCGACCGGGAAACGTCACATGTCTGGTCTCTGGTCCTCAGCGTCTAATTTTAGGGAGACAGCTAGGAGAAACAAAAGAAAAAATAGCTTTTGGTGGTGTTAGTGTTCATATTTAAACGATTCAGGATTAAAGATTAAAGATATACAGTGGAGTCAGTATCTGAAGCATTGCTACAAGGTTAAAAAAAGCCATTAAAAAATCCAGCAAACCTGAATTCTGACCAGAGCAGCCAGACACGAAGTGCAGAGGCCCATACGTGTTAAGATCTCTTGCAAACATTGCCCTCCTGATCCACAGGAGATGAGGGATGACAGCTTTATTACAGAACCCTTCTTTTATTTCAGAGGTTCTTAATTTCCTCTTGTTGCAGCACTTGAGAACTTTGAGTAACACGTTAGAGGCCAGATGCTGCAGTGTGAGTCTAAGCCTCTACTGCCACTTGAGATGGTCTTGAGTGTCCTACCTGGCCTCGAGTTGCTGGTTTATGCTGAGTCCTGTGTCTGTGTCATGTCTGCCAGGCTCCAAGGTTGTTTTAGATGCACAGAGCATCTCCTGTGGTTCCTGTGGTTCTCAATTTAGTTAACTAATCTCGCTTCAGGCAACTAATACCCTCACTAATGCGATTTGCTCTTTCAACTTTTCCAGAGAGGCAGGTGTACTTTGAGGGGCTTTATTTTATCTGAAGGGGCTTCATGTGTTTATTCTGTGCTGTGTCTTTAGGGGGGAAGGCAAATTGGATAAGTGTTTCTTGCCAACTGAAGGCAGGGGTGCTGATGTTGCTCACAAATTTGTCAAGGAACCGTCTCCCTCATAGCTGTATTGCACAGACCGGCTTCTCCATCAGTGCTGAAGACTTGGCACTAAGGAGGGTTGACCATGGCCTTCATTTTGGAGAACAGGTGATACTTTCCAAGCATAGAATCTGTGCCCTTGATTGTCCCGAATGTCCAGGTTGAAAATAGCTGAATAATTAACTTTTTAAAAAATAAGCACTCCAGCAAACCCCTTCCTGACTTATTAGGTAACTGAAATCACATGTAGTCTCTGTTTTGGCAGTGAGATTATGCAGGTGTTACAACTTGCTGATTTTGTCACAGAACTCAGTATCTTAAATCATCAGCAACAAGCCGAAATTCCTGTCTGCGACTGGCCCCAAGACCTTGAATTTGATTTGATGCTTTAAAGGGAGCAGGCTTTAGAAACAGATTTCTTGTGTTAGAAACTTAGAATCCACCTAAAAGATGAGAAACAAGAAATCAAAGAAACAATAATATTAATTGAAATAGACCTTGGAGAAGGGTAACAGCTGAAGATGATTGTGGCCCGTCCTGTTGATGCCGTGAAAAGCCGGAGTTGAAGACTCAATAGTTGGAAGACTATTAAGCAAGTATTCTTTATTACAGTGCAGGGCACATGGGAAATCTCTCCTCCAAACATGCGTGCCAAACACCCTGCCATTTCAGGTTAAATATAATCACAATATACATATTCATTATATTTCTGAGAAATGCTTAACATATTCATGAGTTTTCCAAGAACTAATTTGCATATGTCAATGTCTTTCACGCATGTCTGTTAGCGTCCCCGAGTGGTTGTCGGGGGTCTTCAGACAAAGGCTTATACTCTTCATCACAGTGTCCGCTGGTTGAGCTTTGTTTCTGCGTGAACTCAATTCTAAGATCACGTATACCGTGTCCTTCCAGGTTGTTTTGCTCTGGTCCTGTTGCCTTCTTGGTGCCTCTTTGTCTCTGTAGCTTGGTACATCTGCCCTCCCAAGGCCAAGCTGTCTAAATAACATTATTTAGGAGTCTCTCTGTCTTAGAGCTTTTCTGTCCCCCCCAAAACAGCAAGTCAAGCTTGTTGAAGTAGCGTTATTTAGGAGCCTCTTTATCTTCGAGCTTTTCTGTCTTCTCAAAACAGCAAGGATCTACTTTAGTTTAATTACAATCACTCTAGTAAGTGGAAATTTTACTTTTAGGGATGTCACTGTCCTTTGCAGTGAGACACAGCACTGTCAGCGTGTTACGCAGTGATAGCAAAGCCCTGGGAAGCCAACAGCTGCTCCTTGAGGGACATATGAATGTGTAGATCTGAAAATTTAACAAACAGGCAAAGGACCTCACTATCATTAGCAAACTAGGAAAGAAGATGTCAGGGATTTAGAGACAAACAAGGATAGGCCAGAGGGGGCCTTGGCATTGAAGGAGCCTGCGTCCGAGTGGAGACGAAAGGGGAAGCCAAGGTGAGCCCAGAGAGATGGGTGGCATGGCCACTGTGATGGGGCTGGGATCCTCTACAGCACTATGTGGGAATGAATGGCTGTAAGGAACAACTGCATTTGTCAAAGGCAATGGAGAAGGCTTGTTCTTGCAGCCAGCCTGAGTTTGTGTCTAACAAAGAAGTTTTTTGTTGCTGAAGTCTGCATGCACAAATATGGTTTCTGCTGTGAAACTATTTGAATATGTTAAAAAAAAAAAAGATCACTCTGAGTGTGTTTCCATTTCAGTTCAATTTATTTGAAGAAAAGATCTGGTAAATAACTTTTCCTTTCTTATTTTTTCTCTTCCTTTTTGTTAGAGAAATCAAATCTGCGGTTACTCAGATGTCCCCTTTCTCCAGGAGCTGATATTCTTCTGCATTCTCTGAAAGCACCTCAGTGTGCTGCAGTGTGCAGCTGCTTTTGACAAGGAGTGTTGGTTCTCCACATGTCCTCCCCCCTCATGTAAAAATAAGGCTTTGGTAGTCAGGACTGTCCGCAGGGAGGTCTTGAACAGGTAAAGTGCTCGTTATCTGCAGTATATGTTGAGTCAAGCTGGAAGTCTGTATGTAACCGTTAAATGTGAGCAATAAAATACACATAGGATATACTGTTAGTTTTCCAGGTACTCCAGATGATTACCTGTAATTAATCTGCCTTTCTTTTTTGTACAGCCTAGCAATCTCTTGACTGAATACATTTCATGTTTCATCCTTACTAACCATAATTTTTTGGATCTTATACTTTTTTTTCTCCCCCTATCATTTATTTTCCAGTTATGGAAGGCTTGTTTTGAGTGAGCAGGTACAATTCTTCTGACACAAATGAATTTTTCTAAATATTGTATATTTGTACCTTTTTAAAATAATTGTATGCTCCAGTATTACAGCAGATCTGTCTTCTGCAAAACACAGAACAGATCTTGACATGAGCAGTAAGGGGTGGTATGGTGCTGTCCCATTCCTTCATCCTGCTGCTTTGTAATCCGTTAAGCAGCTTTCTTATTTACAGCATTGGCTTGATATGTTTATACTAGTGAGTTAGGTATTACAAAAACAGTTGTTGAAAAAGCATCTGTTAGCTAAATTGTACAGACTTATCACTATTGATTAGCAAGTGCTTATTGTGATGTCTATTGACTGCTTCTGTGGACTGGCATTTTTATGGGATTATATTTTTTATGGCATCCTCTGGCTATAACCAGTAAGACAAAGCCTCATGTACTTAAAATAAGCTGATATATTTTTTTTCATTGTCTTTTCTATTATAGCTATTACCTCAGATCATCTAGATGTAGTAGAAACAATATTTATAGAAGGCAGTTCAATCTCTCCTATTAAAAGGAAGCCTTTCCAGCTCATACCTCGTGAAAAGGAAAGATTGTTGTTCTTTTAAGGAGGGAAAAAAGTCATGCCTCCAAACAAACCATAAGTGTTAGAGAAACAGCATCATATCTAGTACTTTTTCAAGGCATAATTTGCACCCTTCATTACCGTAACACAACTGTAACTGGAGGAGCACCATTAACATCAGTGTTATGCTGGGCCGATACTGGATCTGAACAGTATACAAAAGTTTAACCTTCATGGGAGTAAGTTGTGATGGTGATGATGTCGAATATGTACGTTATTGAAGAGCTCTGTTTATCTTTGTCGTTCAGATTATGTTTTAACAGTCGTGGAGTGTCTCTGTATGAAGAGCCCATTTCCCCCGCACTTCAGGAATTTTCTTGGCTCTTTTTTCCTAGTACCTTGATAAGCTTTTACCGAGAACGGTTACATGGTATGTTCTTTACAGTTAAAACTTTCTGGATTAAATTCTCATGTTCTGGCCTTGTGCATGGAGAGAAAACCCAAACATTGAAAAAAGCCAGATGTCTCTCTCCTGTGGTTATTGATGAGAGCTGTAGTTTGGATTAGAAAAGGCAGAGGAGATGCAAAGGGTTCCTTCATCAGAAGAGAACAGCAGGAACAAGTCTCCTGAGGATTGCCCCCATTGGTAGCTGTTGAAGAGAAAGCAAATCTTGCTAAACCCTGTGCATAGGTCAGAGGTTTCTCCCAGTCTGAGAATTGTTAATGAGAATCCATTTTCCCCTCTAGAGACAGCCAAAGCAGGAGTGAGCTGACTGGCTGTTAAATGAACATGCCTGTCTGCATTTAAAGCCTTCTGCTATATAAATTAGAATGGCTGCTTACAGGATCACATTTTCACAGAATATTTTTCTTATAAAAAATGCAAGGAGCCTAAAAGCCTAAATTTTAGACAGTATTTAGAAGTGTTATGCTTTTAGAAAGGAAAAGAAATGCTGTTTCTTTCACACATGCGCTTTAACCTTGCAGTGTGTTTCTGCATTCACTGTTTCATTCATTGCAGGAGAATATGATTTGTAGTAACTTTCTCTTCTTATAAGACCAAAAAAAAAGGAAAGAAAATATTAGAGCTTTTTGTTGGTTGGTTTTTTTTTTTGTTAACTGCTCTGGAGAAAGAATATGCATTGGTGGGAACTTCAGACAATAATGGTAAAAGATGAGATATCTGCATCACCGATCTGTCGGTACTTATGTGAAACTTAACTGAGGGCAATGTAGTTCTTGATCGCTGAATGAGGGACTTAAATGAGAAAAGACAACAGCATAATGAGGGCAGAAGGCGCTTTGCATTGATTTCATGTTTGCAAAACTGAAATACTTCAAAAAACACTACAAATTAGAGAGAAAATAATACGTAATATTTAACGAGATAATTTAACTTTTGCTTCGAAACCAAATTTATTTTGACATTAAGTTATTTTTTATATTATTTAGTGTCATGAAAGTAGTAGCAGTTCGTGGTGTGCTTGGTGCGGTTGTACAGTCTAAATATGCAAATGAAACACTCAAGTGATTCTGGTATCTTGTCATTCTGGGCTATTAGTGGAAGTCTACTATAGGTGATAGTATGAAAGAATATTGGGAACATTCACGAGTGACCGAAGTAAAATATGTTTTACAACAGATGTTGCTGTGAAATAAAATATTTTGTTTTAAAAAAACCCACCGAGTATTATTTTAAATTAGTCAATAATATTTAGCGAAAGCACAATGCCTTCAAAGGTGTACTGTAGTAGAATATTGTTTTAATGGAAATTTTTTGGTCAGCTGTAGTAGCAGTCTTCTTTTGCAGGAAAGCTGTAATGGCAATTTACATACATATATATTTATATATAGTGAGTCTGTCTGACAGAATTGTGGAAGTCAAGAAGACAGGATAGGTTAACGTAAGAAGAGCAATGCTAATGAATAATTATATGCATTATGCCGTTAATGATTGTTTCTTCCTTACAGTGTAGGAAAATAAGAGGGAGGTCGCCAGAGAGAAAAAAGAACAAACAAATGAAAGGGAAAACAAGTGAGCCCTCCTCTCTCCCTCCTCCTCAGACATGCTACGTCTGAAATCCTTTCTCTTGCTAGGGAACTAATTATACAGAGGTTGCTAACCCAGTTCTGCTTCAGGTACTAAAGTCACAGGGAATCTTTCTCAGTCCAGGTAGCAATTAGCAGTCATCTAGATGTAAGGCTGGTTAGCAGTCTGGTCAGGGAGCCCTTCTGCATTGATTTGAATGGGAGAAGACCGCCAGTAGATGAAGAGTTCCCATTAATTCCTGATAAAATTTTTGTAGTTCTTCATCACATGCTTGATTTCTCCCATAGTACACTGTTTTTTCTCATGCCACCTATCTCTACGCTGGCTGCTGTTCATTTTCCTACCTGTTGTGTAAATTCATTCACCGAGCTCGTGGTTCTGCAAGGCGTACAGTCTTCCCTCCCTTCGCAGGCTGACTGACACCACCACTAATATCTCCGCTCAAGCCTGGGGACCTGTGTTTGGGCGAAGCACTTGTGAGCAAGAGGAACAGCCTGTCCTTCCTCTAGGAAGCGTTGAACATGCTTTTGGTGCTTCATCTGATGGTAAATAGATAAGCTGCGTTAAAAACCTGTTTTAGCATCTAAGCCAAATCACCACAGCCTAGAAGGCTGTTCCTCCTTCTTAATGTTTGTGGAAAGACAGAGGTTAAGTCAGTCCACTGCTATTGGAAATAAGAAATCTCTGCAGCAGCTACCAAATGTGTCTGTAATGATTTCATGCTCTGAAATCAGAACCAAGTGTGGTTTATGAAGTCTGCTATTCTGCAGCAGCAACTGCTTTAATTAGTTGAAATGAAATTTTGAAACATAGTACTGAAGCATATTGTTATGGTTGGCCTTGTTAATCATAAATGGCTAACTGACGTGTTCCAGTGTGTCTCTTCACTTTCTCATTCCTTTCTTCTGTACTCATGGACCATAACTGATTAGTGGGATGCTCGTGCCAAGAAGGATCTTTGCAGATCTCCAGGGCTGGTCGTGTGTCCATGTATGAACACACAATTTCATGTGCCTGAAATCAATGTCAAGATTTCCTCAAAATTCTGTAGTAGACATTCAGCAAACATGACCTGCTTGATAAAGAAGTAAAACATTAGGTGACTGGATGACTGCTTACAGTATTTTTTTTTTTTAACCCGAATAACAGAAGAAATTTTTAAGTGAATGAAAATGAAGTTTTTCACAGAATTTTCCTTTTCTTTCTGAGCAGCCCATTTTCAACACTTACATATCACTGAGAAGTCTGTGACTGAATTTGTGTTTTGTAGGGAAACGTGTAACAGAGAGAAAGACTGTAGGTAAGGCCATGCATTCTCTAAATTTGTAGAAAAAATGTGGAGGAAATGAAAGAGAATCGTATGTGGAAAAAATAAACATACAATAAAATTATTTTAAAATCAGGAAAATTATTTATTTCATGAGATTCAAATAATAGCAGGTTTTTTTTTTCTGTTCAGAAATACTTAACAGTTTGCCTGAACTCTCTTTCCCTTTTGTTCTAATAATATGTATTTTATGGAGATGACACTTGGTGGTATTGACTCCTAGAATATGCATGAAAGTCCTGGTAACATGAACAGTCCCCCAGAAATTTGTGGCTCAGCACCCAGGCTTTTCTGGGTCTGCTGTGGAACATCACATGCTCCATTTTTCACAGTTTAGCATTGCTCCGTTTGGAGAAGGAATACAAAGAGAGGAGGGAAGTCTGTACAACGCTGAAGAAAGTCAATGTCATTGAAGTGCTTGCAACAGTTTCTAAATTTTCTTTTCAGACAAGACTGGCTCATGTATTTGATTATTAACTTCTTTAATTATTTATGGATTTGGAACCAAATGTTTGTGTCTCTTTGTAAATGATTCTTCAAGAAATCAAAGACTTCACCCTGAGGACCTTGAAGCATGAATGTGTTATGGCAACACTTTATTTTGAAAGCCTGATTTAGGTTGCTGTCTTGTTTTATTCTTATTATCACTGTTTTGTGTCATCTTCTGCAAACCAATAAGACATAATTCTTGACGTACATTTTTCGGGGGCTCTGATGGTTTGCTTAGGAATTTTAGAAAATTGATACAAATTTTGTGGAGCTTTTAGGGGGAGAGAGAGCCTGGCAGGTGATTTTTACCTGTGCCAGGCTTGTCTGGGTGCTGTACAACTTAGTATACTGAGGTTAGCTCTTGTATGTGTGTTGTTACATTTGTCCACAGTGGATGTATATGTAAACTTGGTGATTTCTTTTGATCTCTCTTCGGCCTCAGGCTATTTGGTAGGTGGGACCGCGCTGCACCCTTGCAGCAGCAGTAGCAGTGGTAAGATGCAGAATCAATGTGTGCTAGAAACAGGAGGCGGCCACAAGGCACGGACAGTTTTCAGGTAGTTTATGTGAAATGCTTTGTATTTTTTGTCCCAATTTCAGTGTATGGGTAACAACAGAGGAATTATTAGTCACTGGCCACTCTGCTGTCAGCCTAGAGGACATGGAAAATGACCCACTTCCCACTTCTATAAGTGACATTTCTTTTGCAGGAGTGGTGCTGATGATTCTTTTTCATAGATAAATACATGTAGGACTTTAAAGGACAGTTTCCCTACTCCTCCCATGAGTAGTATGTTTATCTTAAAATACATAAATAAATAAATCCGTTTTATTCTTTAAGTTGGTTGTGTTCTCTAATTATTCCTTGGGGATTTAAAATGCGCAAATTAGCATGTTCATATGTACAGAAGTATATACTTGTAGTGATTGAAGGCTTTTTTAGTAGTATGAGTATCTTTCGTTTTAACTGTGCCATCCATAAAAATTGGTATAATTTACATTCAGTGCTGTCTTCTGTTTTTGGTGTTCTCTCTGGTTGTGTGGGCTTTGGGGATCAGCTTTATGCCACTACAATTGCTGGCAGGTATTCAACCCTTAAAATAATTGCCCATCTGTGTAACTTTCGGTGGAAAATTAACCATTCTGAAAGAGTATCTGTGACATAATGTGAAGTCTGATTTGACAACATGTAAGATAACAGAGGAAAGTGAGAGGTAACATAATCCACTGTCTATCAAGTAAGGTTATTCATATGTCTCTGAATTCAGGATTCACAGAAATGGCAAATTCAAGAATTAAGAGCCAAAAAAATCCAGACGGAATTTAGAGAAAACTCTGAACATCAAAGACAGATGTAATCAAACATTTCCTAGCAGGAAGAACCGTGTGGGAAGGAATGTGCTTCATGACACTGAGCTTGTTATCCATGGGGAGCCAAAGTTGTGTGAGAGTCAGCTTTCTTGGTAAACAGCTACTGTTTCTGAGCAGCAATTAAGGGAAGAAAATACCAGGAAATGCCTTTTTTATACTCTCTTAACTCATTGCTTTGATGAAAGTCAGTATGCTGATACAGGTTTCTTCTGCAGCTGCATGTCTGAATGTTACCTGTTTGCTTTACTCCATTCAGGGGGAACTGAAAAAAATAACTTGCCTCTGGTGAGGTGGTCAGTGCTGTGTGTGGCATCCACCTGCACTTGGAGTGGGTAGGTGAGACAGGAATTTCTATCTTACAGAAACCAAGATTCCTTTACCGTTAATGACTTTTCCGCATAGTGTCACCTGATGTTTCTTCAGGGGCTGAGGCAAGACCATCACTGGAGAAGCTGGTGTGGTTAAGGACAGAGCGGCAGGGTGAGGTGTGACGGGCTGTGTGTCCCAGCCCGGCCCCCTGCTGCTCTCGCCCCACCGCCGACGGCTGTGTCCAGGGTGCCGGTTCTCCCCCTGTGCTTCACGGCGTGGGTGGCTTAGCCCAGACACCCCACAGCAGTCGGGTGGGCAATCAGGGCTCACTTTGCACAGAAGTGGATGAGAAGTGCTTGTATGAGCTGTGTTTTTGGAGAGGCCCTTGTGTTACCCCTTCTAACTGCTCTGCCAGCGGCTTTGTTGGTGCGATAAGTGAGGCCACACAGTTTTCTCAACCCATAAAGCTTGCATGGCTTTTGAAGGGAAAAGTCAGGTACAGTGAGAAGGAGATGAGGAGAGAGACAGACCTCTCCCTATTACAGAGTAGCTAATAGCAAACTTATAGCAGAAGTAGCATTATTTGGAAGATACGGCCTGAAGTCCCAGGGCTGAATCAAGCAGAGCAGTCTTGGTCTTTGAAGTCCCAGCTGTATTTTCCAGCTCCAGGTTATGGTGTATTTTGGGGCAGTTGAAAGACCTTTGGTTTCACCAGGAATCCCAGCTGTGTCAAAATTGGTGACTCTCATTTCCACTGTGTTTAAAAAGTATGTGTTCCCAATCAGCTCTGCTGTGCATCTCTAAAACAAAAGACTGGGGCTTGAACTGTTGGGATGTAGTTATGTCTGCATCTCAGACGGCTGTATAACCACAGACTGACTGTTCGCCCTTCTCACCTCTGGGTCTTATGGGAAATTTGCTGGGAGCACAAGCAATATTCTTTTGTTCATTGTGGAAATAAGACAGGATTAACTGGGGAACATATCTTAGAGAAGATATCCTCTAGTCTGCTAAATTGCCTCCCCAATGAACTTCCCTGTAGTGTTAATGTTTTGGATTCAGTTCTGTTCCAGAAATGCTTAGGTATGAAACGTCTGTAATTTGTGGATGATGCATACTTGGTGCATGTGTGTTTGTGGTATAGTCCCACATATTACTTGCATCCAAAGAGAGCATATGTCCACAAACAGCCAAAGAAAAAGAAGTTACTTGCCAGGTCAGTGACTGATCTTCAGATACACAAATCCATATATATCTTGTCTCTTCTTGTGCTTTGGTTAAATGCTTACATTCATTTGGGTCTCTGAAAGGGTGTGTGCTGTTTTTGGCTGGGATAGAGTTAACTTTCTTCCCAGTAGCTACTGTGTTTTGGATTTAGTATGAGAAGAAAGTTGATAATACACTGATGCTTTTAGTTGTTGCTAAGAAATCAAGGACCTTTTCCAGTCTCCCATGTTCAGCTAATGAGCAGGGGTGCAGGAGCTGGGAGGGAGCACAGTCAGGCAGAGAGTCAAACTGGCTCATGGAAATATTCAATACTATAGGTGTCATGCTTAGTTTATAAAGGGGACTAGGCCAGGGGACAGAAACCCTTTTTCATGAGTCTGAACCCTTGTTCCCTGAGTTTGTTGAGTTCTGCAAAATTCATGAATTCAGAAAAATCCATGAGCTCCAGGAAATCTGCAGGTTCCATGGTCTCTGCTCAGGGACCAGCTGTGCAATCGGTCATCAAGCAGTGAGAAAAATTGTACTGTGTATAGCTTGTTTTCCCTATTCTTTATTATTATTATCATGATTCCTTTATTAGTTGTCTTGTTAAACTGTCTTTGTCTCAGCCCACGAGTTTTACTTGTTGTCCATTCTCCTCCCCATCCCACTGGAGGGGGAAGGTGCAAGTGAGCAGTTCCATGGTCCTACTTGCCAGCTGCCAGGTTAAACCACAACAGTATATATGTACGTGTAAATATACATATAGTTGTGTATATATAGGAAATGTATGCATATATATGTGTGTATAGGCATATATATGTATCTTGTATGTGTATATATAGAGTTATAAGCGTATATATACATACTAGTTCCAATATGCAGCCTTCATGGGTTGAACTGTTTCTAGTAAAATCTGTCATCTAAGATGCATGAAATCTGTGAGAAAAACCAAAATCCCAAAGAACTCCACTCACTTATTAACTAAAAAGTAACTTTATCTTTTAACACTTAGACAGCGAGATCAACTGGGGGTACTGGTGGATGAAAAGCTTGACAAGAGCCAACAGTGTGCGCTTGCAGCCCAGAAAGCCAACCATATCCTGGGCTGCATCAAGAGAAGCATGGCCAGCAGGGCAAGGGAGGTGATTCTGCCCCTCTGCTCTCCTTTGGTGAGACCTCACCTGGAGTCCCACATCCAGCTCTGGAGCCACCAGCACAAGAAGGACATGAATGTGTTGGAGCGGGTCCAGAGGAGGGCCACAAAGATGATCCGAGGGCTGGAACATCTCTCCTAGGAGGAAAGGCTGAGAAAGTTGGGGCTGTTCAGCCTGGAGAAGAGAAGGCTGCGGGGAGACCTTAGAGCAGCTTTTCAGTACCGGAAGGGGGCCTATAGGAAAGGTGAGGGAAATATTTTCAGCAGGGCTTGTTGGGATAGGACAAGGAACAATGGCGTTAAACAAAGGGAGGGTAGATTTAGACTAGATACAAGGAAGAAATTTTTTACGAGAAGGGTGGTGAAGCACTGGAACAGGTTGCCCAGAGAAGTAATGGAGGCCCCATCCCTGGAAACATTCAAGGCCAGGTTGGACGGGGCTCTGAGCAACCTGCTCTAGTTGAAGATGTCCCTGCTCACTGCAGGGGGGTTGGGCTAGATGACCGCTAAAGGTCCCTTCCAACCCAAAGCTTTCTATGATTCTATGATGTATTTACTGATTTGTAAATTTGCATATTTTTACTAACACCAAATCTCTGAATTTCAGAAGGCTTTTAATTTTTTTTCTTCATTAAACTTTTTATGAAGGTTAACCTGTTGCGTTAAGTAGGGTAATGTTGAAAAGAGTAAATGACGGAGAAACGCATGACTACAGCTTACAGAGGAGTCAGCAGGGCTCTGGTAAGGCAGAAGGAGAAAGCACAGCTCCTGTTCAAAACATCGTTGCATTCCAGGTGCTTTGATCAGTGTGTCAATTCCAATGACAGCTTAAATAGCTTGGCTGTGTGTAGGATTTTGCAAGAGCAGCACATATTGAATATGTATATAGTGTTTTAATTTAAATATTGCTACCTTATTTTCTCATTTCCATGTCTAGGAAGGTATGTTGTGGACAATAGAGATTATAGTGGAACAGTAATTATTGGTTACTGGTTCACTTTTGTTAAGATTGTAGATTCTTAAAAAGCTGTTTGAAAAGTCACATGCATAGGTGATTTTTTTTTCATATTGTCCGCTGAATCTGCAGGACTAGAGGGGGCAACACAACTGTGTAATTTTTTGGTAGTTTTTCCTCCATATTTTTTTTTCTTTTTCTCTAATCCGTAGTGCGTACTAAACCATCTGAGGTGTTGCACAAGTTTGACGGTAAAAGCCAAGCAAACTTGTTAAGTATGAGTCCTTCTGTCATTAACCAGTAATGCCATTTGACTGAGCAGCTTAGACCTTCCTTACGTGGCTAGAAGCAGTAGGCGTCCTCACAGTGATTATAAGCACTTGAGAGCCTTAGCTCGATACCAAATTTTCTTCCATCTGCTTAGCAGAATTAAGGTTGCGTTTGCTTCGTTGCTTATCTCTTGGGGACAAGAGTGATGCTCCTCAGAAACTGTGGTTTGTTTCACCATCTGTGCAAATACAGAAATGTGTTGAGGTCTACAGTAGCAAAGGTGTCACCACAACACGGTAACTGCTGTGTCAATTGTGTTAACTGGATCAGCTGTTATTTGAGATGTGTCGAACGTAAGTACTCAGTAAACAGTTTTAAAACTTCTTAAATGTGCAAAAAGTGTGAGGTTTTAATGAAACAAGCCACATTCCAATTTACCAGGAGATGATGACCTAATTAGAGCTGTAACTTCCCACTCTCAAAGAGTACCCATGAGCTTCCTTCCAGTTGTACAAACAAAATCAATAAATCAGAGAGAAGCCTTCATTATAGAACAAAGGGAGGATAATGTATATCCTTGGATGTCGGATTATATAATGGTGCTGACAAGCCCTAAAGGCCGATAAAGCCCTCTTGTATCATTGCATTATGCTCTGAGCAATGTAACCTGCTAATTTAGCTGTAAAACTGTTTTTTTCTCTGATGTATTTATCTTCAGTCCAGGTAAGGTGAGGAAACAAATGTTCCGTTTCATCTTTGAAATAGTATACATCAGCATATTTCTCTCTGCCTCATGAGCTTCAGATGGGGATTTCTGCGGGTGATCCCTCTGAGGAGAAATTCCTATTCAGGAAGGTTAATGGTGTGCCCCCCTCGCTCGTATTTCATGGTGCCAGGTTTCTCATGTGACTGGGAGTAAATCATGAGCCATGTCCAGCCTCTCGCTCTCCTCTGACTTCAGAAATGGTGCTTCGCTGTCTGGTTTCTGTGTGTGTCTGCTTCTCCTGCACCTCCGGTAAACACAAGATACTATGGGGTGGCTAGGAAAAAAAATCACCTTTCTAAGCACAGCGCTGTTCCTCTAACTTGCCAGTGTCCTGGGCCATCTTCCTCCTTCTAAGGTGCTGAGGAACACCTTGGGTAGGAAGGAGGGCACCTGCCCTGCTACTGCTGCGTTCCAGTCATCACTGTTGCTTTGTCTAACCTAGAGGTGGTGGCCGCAGGGGCCAGACTGGTGAGCAGGCCACTGAGTGACAAACTTCTTTAATTCCCCGTTCCTCTCTAGACGAGTCAGTTGGAGGTGAAAGCGTCTGCTCCAGGGACAGAAGCTTGGCCTGCTCAGCCCTGGCCAGGGGCATAGCGAGTGGCCATGGGCAGTGTGTACCTGGTGAAAGCGAAGGAGGTCTACCTCTGTCTCCCATCTCTGCAGTGGGAGAAGCTGCAGCTTGGGGCTGGTGCTCAGTGCCAAGATCCAGCAGATTTTTGCTCCAGGTGCGGAGTTGGGCTCTCCTTAGAGGAGAAATGCTGTTGTCTTGCTAGGCTTTGTGCAGCTCTCCTGGAGGTGAGTTTTTTGTCTCTTTCACAGCTGGTGTATTTGTAGGTATTGAGTAACCTGAGATATAATATTTGGTTAATATTAATTAAATCTTGGATCAACTTGGTATCAATATACAAAAAATTTTATGAAAGGACCATGAAAAAATATGACAGATCATAGTTTGATTATTAAAGATATAAGGTACAGGCAAAATGAACTATATGAAAGGTTTTGGATAAAAAAATCCCCAAACTTGTAAAGAGCTTAAAGTAAATATTATAATGAATTTATAAAAATCTAATAGAAGTGGCTCAGTAGCATAGTTCCTATGTATAATTATTCCATGATAGCAAAATAAAATAATGCTGTAGAGAAAAGATATGGGAGACTCCACAGGGAGCAGGAACAGAGACTGTGGAAGTATTTAGATGACTTTTCAGAGGAAATTGCAAGAGAAACTGTTGAGAGAGTAAACTTGTTTTGTGAAATTATAATCCAATTCACCATCTGGGAATGTGCACGGTTCTAGCTGGGCAAGAAGTCTTAGTGGTTTAGTGTGATAAGTACTAACTCATTGTAAAATCCCATTTTCCTGATGCTGTTAATTTATTTCTTCCGTTGAGGGAAAAAAAGTAGTTATAAATGTACATAGCTTTATTTCTGAAAAAGAGAATAGTAAGGGTAGAGGATAAATGAAAATATTTTCAGTACCTTAAATTGCTGAAAATTCACCATTTGTCAGGAACACTAATTAGTGTCTTAACTATGTTATGCTACATGAACTACATTAATTTAAATGTTGGACACAAAATGCATATTTTAATTTATATTTTTAACTGAAGTTGATGAAATTTGCTCTGCTATGGGATACCTAGAAAATGCCCTTTGCAAAATTTGTTGTTTTAAATAGATTTATAGTCTACCATGTATCAGAGGTCCTGGATCAAGTCCTTAAAAAAAATGCATTGGTTTAAATTAACATTAAGTGAGAAATAAGGCATTTTGCTGGCTTTCATATGCATTTCAACCCCATGTTAGTTACCCTTACCAAGGGAATTCCTTTTTCTCATGGGTTAACAAAGTGGGAAAACCTCTGATTTATTGGATAAAAAACACTTGAGCAACCAAATATGAGTTATGCACTAACCAAATGTTAGTGTGAACTAATAGTTATGCAGTATACATTTTTTTTTTCATTAGTACACTGGGCACATAAGGTCAAATCGCATTGTCCATAATAAAGCAAAATGCTTAGTGATGCTTACAGACGGTTTGCTTGTGGAGCCTCTAAAGAGTTTGTTGTTCATCTATATATTAATATCTTTTTAAACATGGTTTCTTACATCATCAAATAATTTTTGGGAAGAAGAGCTGCTGGCTTGTGCCCCTGTGCATACCTGCAGCCATCACAAAGCTTTGTGTGTGGCTTGGTCCATCCCTACTGAGATGTCCTGGGGACTGGTACGCAGCACAGGGTGATGGTGGGGGCATCGTAATCATCTTCTCTGTAAAAAGAAATCCTGGTCGTGTCCCAGTTCCTCTTAGCGGATGCTTTTACTCATCAGTGTTATTTAAGCAAGACACTAAACAAAATGGGTCCCCTCCCAATTCTGTCTGCTTTGCCCATTCCCGTGCCCTGTCGGGGTCTGCTTCTCACCCATTCCCTCCACATTTGTCACACCCTGCTGAGCACTCCCCTGGGCTCGGAGCTCTGGTGCCCTTCCTAGACAAATACTAGAGGGTTGCCCGATCCCTGGCTTCCGAGCTCGCGAAGGGACAGGGAGCTGCTTTGCCCCCGTTGCTGTTTGAGGGACCAGAGGAGGGAGCTGGGGGTGCTAGCTGTGACCCAGCTCATGCAGGAGATCCTGGGAAGTATAGAGCAAGATGCAAAGTGGCAAGCCGACTGTCATAAAGTTGTCAAGAGTATGAGGGTGACAAGTTAGGATTGTGTTTGAGGCATTTTCACTGAGCAGCTCTGAAGCACACTGAGTTGAGTCTGTGAGTGAACAGCTTTTTTAGCTCCTCGGACAAATTCTCAGTTGGTGCCAACATACAGTGGTTTCCAGGAGCTGCACTGAATTATGCTGTAGTAGAATCAGGATACTTGATATATAGAGAAGAGGAATAACGAAAAAACCTTGAGGTTTTGAAAGAATCATACAGACAATTAGATTTGAACATCTGAAATAAGGAGTTCCTGTTTTGTTTGTTCTTGAATTTCCTTCTAGTGCAACAGGTCCTACTTATCTTTGAAGTTGGTTTGGGTGGAAAACTGTACCCTATTTCGAAACTTTTTTTTTTTTAAAGAGCAAAACATTAATGAAAATGCAAAATAACAAAATTATACCTATTCTTCTTTTTAATAGTTTGCTTCAGTCTTTGGTAGTTTTATAGTGGTCCAATGAGATTTGTGACAAATTTGGCTCATCAGTCATGTTTTCATACTTCCTCCTGGACTGCTTAAGAGCCTTGGTTGTGGACAAAGACTGCAAGGTGCTAGATAATACACAAATTAAAAAGAAAAAAAAAATCTGTTCCTTGCAGTCAGACAGTTCAGTCCCATGTCTCACATCAAAAGAGCTCTTAGGATATTAATATTGTTAATAACAGTTTTTTAATTGCCTGCTAATATTTGGAGATGTATAAATGCCAGGAGGGCTGCAGGTGAGGAAAAATAAATAACATGCCATCAGAAGATATTTAATTACAGTACAAAATTGAGATAGCCAGCGGTTTTTTTTGTGTGCAGGGAAGAGTGGAATTGATAGCAGCAGCTATAATTCATGATAGGTCAAGTCATATATGAAGAAAAAGTTTTCATTTGTAAACATTCCCAAGCCCAGGGGGAAGCCATTACTTATAAGAAACAACTTTCTTTCGTGTCAGTCTCATCATGAATTGTATTTTGTTTGTAAATAAGGGTTGCTCTTTTTTCCTGTTTTCCCCAGAAACTAACAAAAGTGGCATGGAATATAATGTAGATTGAGGAGGAAATTCAGCTGTCAGCTTCATGAACAAATTAGTACTCATTAAACAGACTTATTAAACAGTACAGCTGCTGAGAGTTACTAGACCTGTAAAAGCCTTCGCAAGCCGTGTTGCCACTGAGGCACCCTCCGAGCTGTGACTTTGTCCCATTTTCTTTAGCTGTGTGTGTGTGTCATAGCTTGCCCTTGGCCAGTACCAGTCTCACGTTATGGTCTCTCTCTGACCATCCCAGCTGTGACGACTGACTATTCTGGAGGAGTAAAACCCAGCATCTGTCTGTCCTTACCCATCTGCTCACAGGGTGAAGCCTCAGAACCTGCTCACTCCTTCCTTGTGCACCTGAGGGTCTTGCTCCAACTTGCCATCCTGCTTCAGAGGAGCAGGCAGAGTCTGGTAGGGCTGACTACAGAGACAAGTAAATATTTGCTGACTTTCTGGGGGGATGAAGAACTTTTAGAATTCTATTTCAGCTGGTTTACATGCCATGGAAGTATTTCTCTAGTCTTTTACATTAGATCAAAGAAAAAAAATGCCTCTTTCCAAGACAGTAGTGCTACCTTGTTTTTTTGCCATAATTAATTTGTTATTAGATTTTATCTCAGTAGAAGATTCTCGACCAGTTCTGAGCTTTTATGATTCTCATGTTTGTGCATAAGTTTTTGTAAAAAGAACTACATGAATAAGATAAATTTAGCTGCTTGTAGGGCTGTTTCATGCAAAATTTTCTTTAGCATTTTGAAAAACATGCTAGAAGGCATTAGCTCCAACTCATTCTCATTTAGGAAAGACCTGCTTCAATTTGGACAACGGGTAGGTGAAGGTGTGGATCTGATAGGCAAAAGTACCAGGACCTCATTACTAGGAAAATGAAGAAAGAGCCAAACCATTTAGTGTGCAACCACCTGGTTAAAACCACTTTGTTACCTCGTGACTTCAAAAGGCTAATGGCATGCTAGTTAAAAAAATAATAAAAATAGTTCCAAGGTAAATCACAAACCACTATATCAGAGGAAGTGGATAGGAACTGTAGTAAGAGTGAAATTTATGGGCATGGGACCCATAATTTATGGGAATTTATAGGCCATATGGAAGAAGAGCCAACACAGCATTTGTAAAGAGAATTCATGCTTCAGAAATCAGTGAGTTCCCTGATGGTCTCAGCAAGTGTGTGGACAAGGGAAGTCTCTCATTAAAGGCTGTCAAAGAAATTAAATTCCCATGAAGAGAATAATCCATAGGTGTTAGTCAGTTTGGTCGAAGGAGAGAGGGCATTAGTGAAGTCCATTATGGGTACATGCAGTGCAACATATTCACAAATGTTACAGGAAAGAGCCAGCATATTTTGGTGATTAATGGTGGATCAAATTCAGTGTAGAGAAATATTAAATGATGCACAAGGGAGGGGGAAAGAAATTAAGACCTCGGAATGAGAAGTAGAAATTATTGTAAAAGATATATGTAAAAATAATATTGTAAATGGAAAACAGACCTGGGAACACCAGTGCCAGTTTGTAGGTTAGGGGTGCTCTCACATACGGACCCTTCTTCCCTCTCCATTCACAAAGTTGTGGTAGATCTGAGTTAGATACCTAGAAGAAGGATTGAAATTATAGTGCAGTTTCCATTCTAGAGAATCACCAGTTTAGGACTGCTCAGGCTGGAAAAGTCAACTGTGAAGAAATTTATCTTCAAGCTGAGTTTTGTCGGCAGTTACCACAGATACTTTTCCTGGATTGAAAATATAGTAATTTTATGTGCCTCTTGAAAGAAACAAACAAACAAGCCTTCAGCTCTAAAGAATTTAGATGAGATTTCAAAGTAAATTTTCAAGAGTGTTGTACAATTACTAAACAATCTTACGTCAGATTTCTGTGATCCGTAGTTGTTAATTATGACCATGTCTGTTAGCAGTTCTTCGCACAGAATATGCCCCAGTTACTCTCCTGAGGGAGCTGCACAAATATAGTGCATATTTTAAGAGGATGAAAACTGGTATAAGCACAGACAGCGCTAAACTGAAGTTATAGAATCATAGAATCATAGAATGGTAAGAGTTGGAAGGACCTTAAATATCGTCTGGTTCCAACCCCCCTGCCATGGGCAGGGACATCTTCCACCAGACCAGATGCTCAGAGCTCCATCCAACCTGGCCTTGAACACTTCCAGGGAACGGGCATCCGCAACTTCTCTGGGCAACCTGTGCCAGTGTTTCACCACCCTCATGGTGAAGAATTTCTTCCTAATATGTAATGTAAATCTGCCCTCTTTTAGTTTACGGCCATTCCTCCTTGTCCTATCATTACACACCCTTGTGAAAAGCCCCTCTCCATCCTTCCTGTAGGCCCCTTCAGGTACTGGAAGGCTGCTGTAAGGTCACCCTGGAGCCTTCTCTTCTCCAGGCTGAACAGCCCCAGCTCTCTCAGCCTGTCCTCATAGGAGAGGTGTTCCAGCCCTCTGATCATCTTTGTGGCCCACCTCTGGACCCACTCCAACACATTCATGTCCTTCTTATGTTTGGGGCCCCAGAGCTGGATGCAGTACTCCAGGTGGGGTCTCATAAGAGTGGAGTAAAGGGGCAGAATCACCTCCCTTGACCTGCTGGCCATGCTGCTTTTGATGCAGCCCAGGATACGGGTGGCTTTCTGGGCTGCAAGTGCACATTGCCGACTCATGTTGAGCTTCTCATCCACCAGTACCCCCAAGTCCTTCTCCTCAGGGCTGCTCTCGAGCCACTCTTTGCCCAGCCTGTACTTGTGTTTGGGAAGCCTCCAGTAGTTTCTTGAAGAATCAAAAGTCCATCTTGCATCCTACAGTGTTGCTGGTTTTGTGTGAATTCCTTACCGGGGATAAAATCACGTTTACATGAAAGTCCATCCTTTAAGCAGAGACAAGCACAGCAGAAGCATCTAGGAGTTGCTTTTGCTAGAGCTGCATTTGATCTTGGGCTGTGTGGAGCAGAGGACACTGACATGCGGAGAGAAGGGGAGGTGTGGAGGGTTCTGCTAGGCAAAACACTTCAACTTCCTCACCTTTTTATAGTTATGGACAAAACAAACAGCGGTCTCCCATAATGGTCCAGGCAGAGCCAGGAAATAACAAAACGTGTAAGCTTTTAAGTCCAAGTATTTTCTTCTATCTGTTGCTTCCTCATTCTTGGTTTTGTTGTTCCATCACCATTTGTTTAACATCTCGCTCTACTAGCTGCTCTGTGGTGAAACACCTGAGTCTCACTGATAGCAAAGCAGTTTTCCCTGCAATGTATGGAAGCAATGTATGGAAGGGGGGTTGGGGTTGGATGGAGAAACTTAAAAAATTGCGTACCACGTAAGTACACACAGACAATGTGTGTGGTGCAGAAGATGGAGAGCTCAGGGCAGTGGCGTCAGATGGAAGAAATGCTGTTTGCGGGGCTGGCTGTAGAGCAGGGTGTTTTCAGACTCAGATGCAGACCTGGTAAAAGTATGACTGGGCATAGGGGAAGGAAGTTGGTATATAGGCACATCTGGTTTCTACCAACCTGTTTGATCCTTCGTGTTACCAAAGATAGTTGTTTTTGTGATGAGGAGAGTTTGGGACCTTTAAAGTTCACCAATAAGTTCCAGCCTTTTTGGTTCAGGGTTGTCAGTAAAAGCCTTTTAAATCAAAATTCTGCTCCTGGTTCAATACGGTTGGAAATGGAACTTGCTTAAACCTAATGAATGGGCTCTGCCAGCTTTCTTTATTCCACATTTGAATGATTTATTCCCTCGCTTGCATAGCCTGTTTAATATCTTAGATACTAATTTGTTTTTTGTGTGTTGACATGCACTCTGCAGTACATCATCTGGTATTCAGCTATTACACATGTGATAAATGAACATTGTAATGTCAGGCATACTGAAAATCATTGCTGTTAATATGCAAACAAATAACAGACCTGTAACCTCTCTAAAGGAAAAGCATCTCAGTAACTACAGGAATCGAAACCTTCACAATTTGGTATTACCTTGTGAAATTTGCATTCAGAATGGTAATTCAGGCTAATGGCTTCAGGCTCCCGTGGGGCAGCTGAAATAGATTCTGAAATGGCGAAAGAAAAGGGTATAGTAAATAAATGCAATGAGCTGTCAAAGAATATTTCTACATCAAACAAGTTCTCTGAACCTTTTTGTGCTTCATAATCTGACCTTTTTTGGCTGCTCTGTTTTTTGACTGAAGCAGATTATGAAATGAAACACATTAGCTACGAAATAATAATAATAGTAGTAAAGAATTTATATAGCCACTAAAACATAAGGTATTAGAATATTGTAGAGGGATTTCTGTTAATTGACAGTAGATCGGTGAGGGTAAAACACCCTTTGATTGCAGTTGCTAGGCAACCCTTCTCCAAGCAGATGTAGGTACCATTCCTGTTTGTTTAACACCAGCCGTACTGGAGTCTGTCAACAAAATATGCTGCAGCAGCAGGGAATAGCAAAGAGGAATAATTTTAGCATCACTGTGCTACAGTATCTTTCTCTTGCATCCTTCAGACATGAATAATACAAATGAGGTTGCAAGGAGAAAGCTTGACGTGTTGGAGAAAATAAGCTTGTATTAGCTGCCTGTATATTTTCACCTGTTGATCATAAAGTGCTTTGTGTAGAAAAACGCTGTTATTCCCATTCTGCAGATGTGGAAATGGGGCACAGAAAGGCTAGACTTTCCTATGAAAAGCTGCTGTAGCTGCTCGTTAGGCAGCGACAAGGCTGAAAGCAAGAGCCCAGGTCTTCTCGGTCCCACTCTCAGTGGGCTGTGTAGCATTTGCAAGACATGTTGGTCCTCAGGGTGCTGAAGTCCAGCCATCTATGTAGGATGATTTTATGGCCTTTTTTCCACAGGAAACATCATTCCTATTCACAGGACTTGTATCGGTGCTTAGAAGGAAAATAACCAGAAAGTTTAGAGAAATGTGATCTATACTTCTGTATAAACACTGGTGTAACATGTTTTTGTCATCTATATGTAGCTTCCAGAATGTTCTTTCTTATGTTATTTACTTTTACAACTGAAAATTAAGTATATTTTTTTCCAGACAAAGACTGAGAGAGCAGTCTGTTTGGATAAGTCAATTGAAAATTCATGTTCAGTGTGTTAAAGTGCAGTGGTTTCCTTCCAGAAGACCCGAGACTATGAAAAAGCACTTGTTTCAGAAGAGCTTTGCTATTGGGAGTGGTGAAAATAACATGACATTTTTTTGCTGCTTTGTGGTGTAGCGTATGTTGTGATGACTTCTGGCATGAGGATGTGAATGAGGCAAAGAAATAAAAGATGAAAGGGACTCATCTTTCCACTCAATTTTTAAACTACAAATAATTAAATATGTAGTTTAGAGGATATGAGGTCAAATAGCTGTAGTTGATGCTGAGTGCAAGATAGTAAGATCTTTCATAGTCTTCAGTTTGTTTTCATTTTGTTTCACTGGTGTGAGCAAGCTGGGCTTTTTTTAAATTCTGCATAGAGGGAGGATCTGCCTTTTCCATTGGGGAAAGAGAAGAACTTGGAGACAGGAGGTTCCTCTCTGCTGTTCTCCCTACAGCTTAAAAGGAATAATGATCTCTTCAGAAGAGATAAATCTGGATCTGCTGGTTTGAGTTTATAGTGTGCACCGCAGCGCACACGCAGCTGTGGCGGCTGGTAGGAAAGCCAGGGTGTCCCAGGAGTGGCATCGCCAGGGCATCCTCAGTTACGCTGAGAAACGCCGATTTCTGCAGCCAGGGAGGGAGTGGGAGAACTGAATGCTGGGGAAGAGCTGGGGGAGGGAGAAGTCCCCATATAGTTTTAGCCACAGATAGTCTGGTTTCGTTTTCCTAATTAATCAGTGTATGGTGAACTTTCTTCCCAACTTTGCTGTCATTTGAGGAATTCTACATAATACAGCTGAGGGTCCACTGGATGATTGATGTTCTCAGTAGCATGTAGACAAGGTTTGTGTTGAGAGCTCTAGGGCTGTGGACAGCCCCATAAACAGGTCTGAGCTGTTGCATTGGTGAAAGTAGTGGGGACTTTTCAGGACTGAAGTCCAGCAGACCGAGAAAACGCACATGACGGATTTATTATACGAGATGGCTGGCTTAGAGTTTCATGTTGTTTATTCTGATGCTGGCATATGAAGGGGTTTTTTAAAGTTAGTAATAATATAAGCTACAAACATAATGGCTTTGCCTGTGAATTCAGATATTCCAAAGTGGAAATTTTGTCTGGTGATAGGTATGTTTAAAGCTTATACAGCTCCAGACAATACTACCATCTATGTACTGAGGAGAGAAACGTGCTAAGGAGGAATGAGGTTTCAGTACATTTGCAGCTTTGCAAATAGAAAATGTAGTTTTCTAAGGACTGAAATAATGGTCAATGCATGATGATTATTAATTTGCCCATCAAGTCATTATTATGCTTTCATCAGAACTAACAATGCAAATGTTTTATAAACATAAATATACATGTATTTAATAAGCTGGTCTTGCAATGTATTTCTGTTAATAACAATCTTAACCTCGTTGTTTATACCTTACAAGAGTTCTTTTCGTTTCTGTTGTGTAGCATAATATCTGTCTTGTCTTTTTCCAGTTAAGCACTTCATCTAGTGGGGTTTAATGTTGTACTAATCAGCAATAGGAATGAAGATGACTTACATTACTTTGATATGTTGTACATTTCTTTCTTTTTCCTCCCCAGAAGCACTACCTCTAAGGTAGAACAAGGAAATTTCTGTGTATTTAAAGAAATAAATTTTAAAATACGCATTTATATGTATGAGCTCTTTTCTTTAAATTGGCATTGAATGTATTTCAGTCATGAAGCTTACAGGAATAACTCCATTATGTCTAAAAGGACCTTTCAGAGCTCAGTTTTTGTCATCCCAACTATTAAAGCCTCATGGAATGAACAGGCATCGTAGTGCTCTCAAGAAAAACAGCAACTCTGAAGCATACTTTAATGTAGTGCTGGTATGATATAGAAGAAATGCTCATACTTCAGTTGCTTGCTATGAATGGTAATAGCTTCCTTTTCAGTTTCACGGAGCAGTGCAATACTTGGTCTCAAGGTGTACAGTCTCTCTTCCTTCATACAAATACTTTACATTAATAATAATGAGAATTACACATGTGCATTATGGTTAGGATATTTTAAAAAGACATTCAGTAAGTTCTAAGGTGAATTGTTATGCAGTTTCATTTGTGTTGAATGGTACAGATGACTTGAACCATGAGAAAAGGAAAGGAATTGTGGAGAAACTGGCTGTTTTCAGTACCTTGTTTCAGATGAGAATCTGATAATATAGGAAAAAGACAAAAGATAATCTTTCCCAGTCTGTAAAAGTCACCACCAGCTGTTGCAGGGCTTGCATGAAATATGTTAGAGGTCTCAGTTCAGTTTCTAGTGCATAGATATCTTAAAAACACCACAAGCATCACAAAAATAACGGTGTTGCGGCTCTCTTCTTGTGTTTGGAGTGGAAGATCTACTTGGTTATGGGCATGGAGAGGGAGGCTGAAGAATTTTACTAAAGCAGGCATGTCTTTTCTCCAGTAAGCAACATACGTAATATTCTGGGTGTGATTGTGATCATCCAGTTCAAAACGGAGGACAGGGAGAGGGGACTATGGCTTAGAAATAATAATAGAAGAAGGTGGTACTTATGTTTTGGACATTGGCTGCTGTGCTAATGTGCTATTTCAAGTTACAGGAGTGGGTGCATATATTTCTGTCCCTGAAATTGCTCGTATGTTGCTTGACTGAATGAACATTGTTCAAATCATAACTTCTGTCGCTGTTAGCTTTGTTTCATTAGCCTTATTCTTAATGCAAAATATTCTCATTGGTCTTTGATATTTTATGTGGAAATAATCTGTAGTCATCTCCAGATTGCTTTTATTCAGTTCCCCATCCACTAGTTGCTGTAGTTTTCGCATGTTTTGTTTACAATTTGGAAATACTGGCCAGTCCCGTCCCCGTAGGTTCATTCCCATTGCACTGCTGTGGAACAAGGCAGACCTAAAGTTGCCTTCAACTAGAAGTAAATGAAGTATCCCAGAGCTGATGAGGGATAGGAATAATGCATCCGGCTAGAGCTGGGTGTCAGTCCGCAGCAGCATGAACCATTCGTATGTTGCTTCAGATCCTGAACTCCAAATGCTGTTTTCTGCATTCAGAGTGCCTTCAGACAGAGGACAAGATTGTTTCTGAGGTATCTGCATGTCTCCTAAATGCTGTACTAAACACCTTGTCATCTTTGTTTTCCTGCATCCTGAATTTGTGACTATGAAGCACCTCCTATGTAACTTCCTTCTGGTTTTACTTTTCACTGATTCTGATGTGTGGTCCTCCCTTTTGTTGTTTCTTCTCATCCGAGTCTCTGTGTATGAAAGCACACCAGGCAGATGCTGTAGTACCCCTGCTTTTTTTTTTTTTTTCCCCTATTCAAGGCAAAAATTATCCCCCTGACTTTCTACTCGTGTTTCAACTTGCTATTTATTTTCAGTACCAGCCAATTTGTGTGCTTGCCCTTGCTGTTCAATGGGGATTCCTTCTGGAGCTGTGACTTGTTTTCTTCACGTTGTGCTGAAATTTTTTAGGCATCCTACTGACTACTGGAAACAGAGGAGGACAGCAACACATTCATGCAGGACAAGGATGAAAAAGTAAAGAGTCTGAGATACAGGCTAAAGGCGAGTGCTTGGTTATTTGAAAACAGTATGCACAGTTGCTGTGGTTGATACCATTCAAAAGATAGAAGGAGAAACTCATTTTAAAGGGAACACAATTTAGAGAAGCTATTTTAGGAAAAAATTCTCTCTTTGACCTGGTCAGATAATATTCTTTGCAGGGGCAGACCTCTTGTGGGAGAGGCTGCCATTCCCACACTAAGCAGGCGCGGTTCCTGGAGAAGAAAAATGATAATTATAGGAAAGAGCAGCTAGAGACAGTTACATCCTAACCTGGATCTGCTGCTGACAGGGGGTGTTCGCTGGCCACAGCCAAAGGGGGAAGGCTGAACACTTTACATCTAAGCTTGGTATTATGATGATCTTCCAGCAGATTGCTCTGCACTTGGGTCTTACTGCTGACTGCTTTAAGATTCCACCTGAAAATGCGGAAGTCGGGAGAGCTGGAAACTAAGGCTTGCTTTTATGATTTTGGGAGTTAAAAAGTGTTATGTTGTGTTTAAGCATGTTAGTAGAAATAAGGGTGAAGTGGCATAGTAGATGCAGTTACCCTCAACATTAGCACTGTAAGTCTGTATATTAGCTCCTGAAAGTATAATTTTGAATTTTTTCATCTAAATTTTGAATTTTTAAAAAAATTTAAATCAAGTGTACTTGACTGCAGCCAAAATTCAGCACAAAACTGTATCAGCCTGTGAGGTGATCAGAATCTTTTGATGAACCTTGTGGTTAAAATAGTTTTAATTTCTTCTGTTTAGACCAGCATTAAACTCAGTATCTTGTTTCTGTAGCTTTAGTTTGCAAACAGGTCAACATCACTGGCAGAGAAGCAATGATGTTCTCCATACAGAGTGATCTAGAACATGCAGTGGTTATTCAATGTTGTGAAACACGCAGCTGTGTCGCCAACCTTTCTTTCTCATTTTCTACTGACAAAGTTTTAGAAAGCCTGTGGACTCCTGGAGTACAGGTGGTTTGGACATGGTTGATAAAGGCTGATGCTCTTTCTGACTCTTGCTCTTTTTGGCATCAGAGACTAAATGTATTTTTTTCAAGAGAAGTTATCTGTTAAATTTGTGCTTTGCTTACATTTTTAAAATGTACTAAATATAAAACAATCTTGATTTGCCACCTGTTATCTATTGTTTGTCAGAGGGAATGACAAATAGACTCATCTAAGAAAAGCTGAAGTAAGGATTCAGTGCAGCCAGGACAGAAATTGCTTTTGTGTACTACGGTGGATAAAAATCTAGAAAAAGAATAGAGTATTGATTTTCCTAATCCTTTTTGTGTTTGTATCAACAGACAGTGCATACACATGCAATACCCATACCAACAAAGCTTCTTTTCCTTATAAACCTTCTTACATATTTATACATATATGTACAAAGTATACAAAGATCTCACTTCTCTCATTTTCAAATATTTTGCATTAAATTCTTATTGAATTTGACATAGAAATTTATAAAGCACTCCCTTAAGGTCGTTACAATTTTTGTTACCATCACCATATTCTAAAATCACATCTTAGGTTTTGCTGAGTCTGTTACTGAAGTAATACTCTTTTCGGTTAAAGACTGAATCTCAGCTTCTGCTTTTATTTGCGTTTGAGTTGCTTGCTTCGTGCTCCATCTTCTGCAAAAGGTCTGGGTTTGCTAATGCGGAGGTTTATAGGCATCTTATTTTCCCTCAACAAAATAGCAGGAATTAATATAAAATTGCTGGTTTACCTGCACTAAGAAGTATTTCCTAAATACCTGTGAAGCAACTAAACAGAAAGCATCTGTTTTGGCCAGCAGTTAATGTATTTCTATATCCTCATAAAAAATAGACTTGCTGTAACCCAAACTGTGGTCGTGAGTAACCCTGCCTTTTGGGGAAATTTATTTAGAAAACCTTTATTTTGATTTTTTTTAATATGATGGGACCTATCCGCTGCAGTCAGGTTAAGCGCTCTGCTGTGCTCAACTGCACTCAGTGGCTGATGGGGGCAGCTTAGGCTTTGAACAATTTCAAAGCCACTTATGTTTTATCTGGAGCTTAATGAAAGCTGGTGGAAGGTCTGCAAGATGTAACCAGTGTACTGAGAACAGTAAGTCAGCAGGTGTTTGTAGAGGTAGACTGGTAGTGGGTCGGTGTGGGGAAAGCTAAAGAGAAAGAGCTTTCAGGGACTGCTCTGCCTGAAACCCTCCAAACACAGATCCCAAGCTGAGAACACGCTTCAAGTTTGAGGAAGTTAGGATTTGCCTTTAAATTTTGAAACACAAGTTTATCTTTAATATTTTACAGCACCACTTCATTTTGCTAAACAGAGGAGAAGCAGCAAGATACTTGCAGCTGGGTGTGATTAACATACATTTATGCTGTTAATTTAACACTATGAAAATCATATTCTTTCCCAGTTAGCTCACTGAGCACTGGATGTGAGGTGTCTCTCAGCAGAGTGTGAGTCTTCTTTCTGTAATTGTTTCATGCTTTTCACTTGCAGAAATTAAATTCACTCAGTCTCGTCACACTTTTTACCGTGTTTCTTTTAATCTTGTAGTTACTTGGAGAGAAAGCTTCTAAACGAGCAATGCAAACCCAACTGGTAATTATTTGAAGAAAAAGATTCTGTGAAGGGTTCAGATTTATTGCCTCCCCCCAAAGGCTTGGGGACTTTGATTTTTGGCCAGGCTTTCAAGAGTTTTTTTGTTTACAATGAGCTGAAAATAGTGGGGGTTATTTTGATCTCTTATGGGTGTAAATCAAGAAAAACTTTGAAGTTTGGCTGAGGTTAAAACCAGTGCAACTCTGATGAGACTCAACCTCCTGCTGTTTCTGTAAGCGCTGTGTGAGGAGCAAATGCTCGTGCTGGTGGACCTGAGGCCCGAGGGGCCGTGGCTGGTGCTGGAGCCACCTCCCGTGGATCACTGCATCTCCCTTGCCACTGAAGTGCTGTTTCCTTTTCAGCATGTAATTTTGTACGCATTCACTTACCAAATGTCTAAAAGGAGCTGAGGGAGCCACTGAAGCGCTGCTGACATTTTTCCTTTCCTTCTATTTGAAATGGACAAAACAACGCAGTGACTTCAGTGGAGCAGCTCGTTATGAATTACCGCCATCAGGGCTCCCATTACAGCCCTGCTCACAACCCGACCAGCACAATGGATAAAATCACAGGTTTCCCGGATGGATTGTACTGCTCCGCGCTCACAGAAAGGCTCAAGGGCTAAAGGACAGCAGTGCTTTGCGGGGGGAACAAAAAGCGCTTTGCAGTTGTTAGCACAAAACAAAATAACAAACCCTTCTGTTTAGTAGCAAAAGCCAGAAAGAAAATGGCCCCACGCTGAGCCCAGCTGTGATTTGTGTGCCGTTGGGATGCCAGGGGAGCGCAGGGGGGCAGGCACTGTTTTTCTGCTGAGACCCCAACTGTGGGAGTCGCTCCGTCTTCTCGGCTTTTGTCGTTCAGAGATGAAGACACGCAGGGGATTGTGCGAGGTCTGCATGGTTATGCCACGGGGGCTTTATTGGCTAGAGATGTTTGCATTGGGAGTGTTTTTTGCCTCAGTTGATGTAGTTGAGCTCACTTCTTACTGCTGTTATGAGCAGGTGGTAGCCGGACATAGGCTATCAATTGTTTTCCTGCTTGGGAGAGCATTATTTTTTTTACCCTTGAACGTGGTAGTGAAAGCAGTACACTTCATAGTGTGGTCACCTTGTGGAGATAGGAGACCCTACAACTATCAAGAGAACTGGCGTGTGGTCTTTGGTTTTGAGTAACACCTTCATGGTCGAATGTAGCCATAATAAACTATGCAATGTGAGTATCTTCACCTGTGGCAGGATTTTTAGTGCTGTAACTGTAAACACGGGCAACATCACTGCTAAAAAGCAGTTTTGCTTTTGAAGCTTTTTTAGTTATACACCAGCTTAAGTTAACTGTTGGACACTTTTGAAAATGCTGTTTAGGAGCTACCCCTGCAATTTAAACGTTAGCATGGCACTGTATTTATTCTCACCCATCCCTGCTTTCAAGAGGCGATTAGGAGATGTAGATCAGCTGCTGCTATTGCTTCTAAGATTCCATATGTTTGCCTGGTGGAAACATTTTACTGTTTTCAGCCAGCTTCCATTGGATCAGGCTAGTTTCCTTGACCTGAGTTTATTACTCTGGTGCTTTCTTTGTTAATGAAATTAATTCAGTATACTGCCAACGGTGGTGTTTTTGTGTGTGTGTGTGTGTGTGTGAGACAAAGACCCGCGAAGTCAGTCGGACTTTGCACGTCCTGCGAGCAAGTGTGACATGACTGGGAGGCAGCAGTTGTGGACACAGCCCTCTGTTTAGTGAAGCAGTCTGGGACCCAGGGAGATGAAAGGCAGTGTAAAAATGTAAAATAACATAATTACTTGAGGAGGATCATTGCCAAAAGCCTCTTATTGTTCTCATATGCAGGAACGTGTGCCAGTCTCTTAATTTAAAAAGTAATTCAGGTAGCTTAGTGAAGGCTTATTGCCTCAGTGAGGGAGAGCCTGAGCTAAGGGGGATGTTAGAAGCACCTTTTGTTCGTACTTGTAAAAAACACCCAAATCCAGAAATCAGAGATTTCTTGAAGTCTGGGGGAAACACTGCCTGGTAACGGCCATGTGGCCTTGCAGAACTTTTTCCCTATGTTTACTGAGAACAGTTTGCTAAATTCAGCTACGTGGTGCAGTGTGGGTTCATTGCAAAGAGCTTCCTACTAGCTTGAAATTTACAAATAATTTTAAGATTATTGATTTTTGCAGGAGTTTGGAAACCAATAAAACTAGAGTCTGTGCTGCTATCTGCTAATCTAAAATGCAAGTAGCTCAGCTTCAACCCATGCAGAGAAGCAGGAGTGAGCTGTGCATGCTAAAGTCAACCTGAAGTATGAGAAAGTCATGAGGCTAGCTTAAGAAATGTAGATTGAAATACTTTTCCCAAAATTTTGGGTTAATTTAAGTTTGATCTTTGGCCTATTTTGTGGTCTCGTACTGTCATTATCAGCTGCTGATGCTTATGAGATTTTTGTTGTTTCTGACTTTTCATTAGTTTTACTTTCTAGGAGTTAAGATAGTAGGAAAAATTTATATCTTTGGGAAAATCATAAAACTGGGAGCCTTATATTGGTGCAGGAGGAAGAGTATTTGTAACTCCCCTTTATTTGTATGTCATGATCTGCCATGTGATTTTGTCTGGAAAACTTGGCCCAAGGGCTCTGCCTGCTTCTGGCCTCTCTGCTTTGTTCAGCAAGGAATGCATGCAGGTGGCAACGCATGTATCTTACCAATCCTTATTTAGGGGCTACAGCTCTTTACCTGGCTTTGAAGGTGGAACTTAAAGAAGGCTTGGTGAGTATCCCTGTTCTCCTACCAGTCCATCACCTGTAGTTCAACTGAGGAAGAGCACTAGTAATCATTTATTGCTAGCTTCAGCTTAGAGAATTATCTGTAGCCAAATTCTCATCAGAATTAATGCACGATACAGAGATTTGGCCGTAGACCTGGGAAAGATAATAAGGCTGTGGAGGCAGCTCTTCCATAGGTTGCGTTGTTATCTTTAAGTGCTAAATTGGTATGTTGGTGTGGTAAAGTGTGTGGAATGCTTCTTGCATTTACAGCATGTTAAACTAGTTTTAGCTTCTATTTTCGAGAGGTGAGATCAAAGGAGGACTCAGGAGGAAAGAAAGAGAGTAAAATGACATGCATCTTTCTTCCGATGTTATCTAAACTCCACCAAGGTCAGCAGGCCAGAACAGCTGGTATTACTGTACCTTGCCTGGCATGGTTGAATATTTTGCATACTGCTCCTGCGCCATCTGTTTAGTTGTTCAGTTCAGTGACACAATGACCAAAATGAAAAGCAAAGACTTTTGCACTGGCATTATGTAAAATAGACTGCTGGAAATCCAGAGCACTTCCTAGCTGCCTACTTTGAATTAGATCCCTTGTTTATCCTGATAAATGAACTGTCCTGGACAGTTTCTGCCAGCCTTTTGGAAGATGGCATGCCCAGGTTTTTAGGTGCTGAACATTCAGCCGACACATGTACACACAAGTGTTGTATATCTGGAACTGGCGTGCACTGGGGCCAGATTTTCAGAAGTGCTTGGCTTTCATAGAAGTGTTACACCAAGGCCACATTTCCAAAACACTGAGCATCAGTGAAACTCATATTTTTTGCTTCTTGACAGTGTCTGCAGAACATGGGAAAAATCTGGCCGGTATGGGTAGCGACAGATAGCTGCTTGTCTCTATGGTTGCTCATTTAAAGTGTGAGCACTTGGAGAGAGCCTAAGTCTTTTCAGGAGCAAAGACCTCCTAACACAAAATCTTACACACAAAGTGAAGGGAATCTGGCATGTACGAAAAATAAGTGCAAACCGCATGTTTTTAAGGCTGTGGCAAATAATACATATTCTTTGTATCATTTAGACAAATGCAGAGATTGTCTTTCTTGAAGTATATTCAGCAAAACCACTACCCCTCTAAAAAGCAGGAGATTTTAGGCAAAACATTGTGTTAAGAGAAAGCTGTAATTCAGATGTCCACTAAAGTGTCAGCAAGTGCCAAAGTTAAGTTTATGTGTTGAATCTTGGTTCTGCCCCCTGAGCAGTGTTTTGAAGAAGAACCTGCATCCAGGAATGAAGAATTCGACAGTCACAGCTGTGACGTTATCTCAGCTTCATTTGAGTTCAGTCAAAGCCGGGTAGCCTATGACACTGGATTATTTGTTCTGCTCTTCCAGTTCAGACAGATGTAACAGAGAGGCATCAGAGATCGTCAGCATTAATGAAGGCATCCTTGATCTTTTCACAAACCTTCACAGAAGCTTGCTGTATATTCTGAGCTAAGGGATGGCAGCAGAAAGTCCTGGGAGCACACATACAACATTGTTTTAGGAGGAGGAGGAACTGCTCAGGATTTAGGAGGAAACATTCTCTGCACATCCTGATCCTTACCCTTGCCTAGGTGCCTGCCTGGGACTCCTTTTGGAGGTTTTCAGATTGATCTAGGACAGCCGTCCTGTGCTTTTCAGTAGGTCTGTGCTGATAAAGCGCTGCTGCAATAGGGAGACTTTGAGCAGAGTTGGAGGCTCTGTAGATGCCTGCACCACTTCCATCGTCCCTGCCGTGTGTGAGCACTGGAGCAGGGCAGCGTGGCGACCTTGAGGGTCACCCAGTCTGCAGGTGTATAGAGATGGCAACCATGAGTTTGTAGGCTTCTGTAATACATGGAGACTTTTATCCTCTAAATTTCTCCATTACAGATTACCACAAATGCTACAGAAAGTCACCACTAGCAACTAAACTACCACTAAAATCATTACTAGCAAGGATAGCTAAGATTAATATAGTGAATAGATACCGGTCTAACTATTAGAAATTACTGTAAGCAATCAGTAATACCGTATCAATCAATAGTATAGCAACAGTCAATATTATAGCACAACCAAGTAGGTATATACTATTACAGGTTACTACACGAACTACTTCACATTAGTGAAGCAAACTTACCAACAATATAACAGCAGATATACTTATGATTGATTACTTATATACATATGTAATAGCAGTAGATTGCAGAAGAGGCCAAACCATCCCAGAGGGGAGGACGAACCAAATCAATCCCAAAATCTGGGCCCAGAGGAATACCAATGAAGTAACAGACAGAGTCTCACATCAAAGGATCTGTCACGGGGTGTGGATTCAGCCAGGTGAGAGTCCAACAGCTTGTAGAAAGCTTGGACAAAATTCAGCCTCTTTAGGAAATAGAAATGTACAAGAAGTTCTTGGAGAGAACCCCATTGGCAGACTGGTTTTCACGTTTTCAGACAATAAGTTGCTGTTGCAGTTCCTTGTTTTTGCACTTACTGATGTTATCTGAGGATGTCTCCGGTTTCTAGGTACCCAGCTGTACTCCAAGGAGGCCAGCTGCACTTTTCAAGGATGTTTTCAAGGATGTTTTCAAGCCTCACAGCTCCCAGGCTGGCAGGCATTTTCTCTGTCTATTTTTCAGCAGACATTTTCTTTTTTCAGTTATTTTCCCCTTTAAACCAGGCCACCTTTATGGCTGTTCACACCAGGCAGGCAAAACAGCATCGCTCCCTCCCTGTGTCACCCTCTGCGACCGCCCCGACACCCTGAACGTGGTGGGTGTGGGGTGCCAGAAGCTTTTCATCACACGCAATTTTAAGGCACGCTATGCTGTATACTGATCATGTAAGAACCCCCTGATGGCGACCGCTGTGGATTAGGAGACCTTTAATTAGCCATTGATTCTCACTTTTCCCACACACAAACTGGTGTTTGCTTGGCCTTTGCACTGGGGGACTTCCACAGAAGGGAAGGCAACTGAGCCTTTATTTCACACAAGTTCTTCTGCAGCGCCTCGCCTCATTTAAGATAATAGATGGTAATATTTCTGGAATTAGTAAGAATATCTGCTTGCTGATAATGGCAATTTCATGAAATCTAGAAACAGAAATGATAATGTATTTAAAGTGGTTTTCTGTTTGTTTGGACTGGTCAAGAGTGACTTATTAATGACTTCTAATAAAGCTAAGTGCATGCTGGAAGTACTATAAAAATCCCAATTTACTCATGAAAATGATAAACTTTGATAATTGATGCCAGTAATTTATTTTTGTATTTTATGCTGAGATTAGCACTTGCAGACAGAGAGTTAAAGTTCATAATTTACAAGTGCCAGAGGCAGTGGCAGGCTGTGTTGACAAGCCTTTTAATGACTGCGGTAGGTTTGATATTAAGCAAAGCCACTGGAAGTGCCACATGAATATTCATTTTAATGACATATATTGGTAGGCAAAGGATTGCAACTTGCACAATATAGCTGTGTCTTAAAAATTAAATGAACATACGGTAAACAATAGGCGTTTTAAAGAAGCTCCAAATAGTTTCATTACAGTTAGATGGCAGTGATGGAATTAAATTATAATAAGGGGAAAAAGAAAAGCTTTCCTTCTGTGTGCAGCCTGAAACCATGATTACATTGGTATCACGTGTATAGGATAAGTGGGAAGGGACTGCCCATACCATCTGAAATTGCTGACAGCTGTTAAAATCAGTCTTGTACCATGTGCAAAGGCATTAATCATGTTGCTGACTACATCTGTTCTTGGGAAAGGGGACACATCTTGCCTTTGAGGACAGTTACCTGGCTAGAAAAGGCTTGTTTCCAATTGTTATGCAGGCCCGCGTGTCATACCATTACCACAGACTGCGAGCTCGTGATAAGAACTAATTGACTAGGAATTCCTTATTTGCATCGCATTTTTGATTCCTGGGAATCAATGGGTAACCTGAAAGTCATGACATTGCAGAGGTCAGCGTGCGCATGTACACCTCATCAAGCCACAGAATTTGATTAGCTGAAATGGTAGCAAGGTTTTTGTACATTTTTTTTTTTTACATTTGATGTGCGACACAGCCAGACGAGACAGGTCTGGCTGAGAAGTCTTTGCCTACAGTCCTTTTTTTCTGTGTCATAAAACTGGAGGCAGTGTACGTGGGTATCATTAAAGCTTGTGCTGCTGGCATCAGATGGTGATCTTGGAGTTTCTGGTGAAGGGTCACAGTGCTGAGGAAGCAAATTTAATGATTTCTGACATTGTTCCTAAATTGGCTAAAGAATATAGGATTTTCAGGGCAAGCCTAGGAAAAGAAGGTACTCCACTGAGGGAGAGGCTGTAATACCAAAAACATGTATGCCAGAAGCCCAAGGAATAGCTTTTTATTCTTCCAGAAGTGCATACTAAGCACAGTTTCTAATATGGCAATTAGTCTAGATTTTCAGGTTCTGTGATGCAGTATTTTGCATGAATAATGAATGCTTTGAAAAAATAGCCATTCTACAGCAAACTTAAAATCTAGGAGTGTCAATTAAATAGAATGTGCTGTACATACATCATCATAAATGGTCTTGATACCCCAGAAAAGGTTTCGCCACACAGCTCGTTTTCATTAACAAGTTGCATGAACAAAGGAAGGTCAGTAATCATTGTTCACACAGCGTCTCTAAATTGTCCATTACAGCATATGTTAACAGTGCCATGTTTCTGAAGAGGGAATGGCTATTTGTGTATGTCCATTGAGTGCAATGAAGTGGTGGCGGGAGACAATGAGGAGAAAGAAAGAATTGACAGAAGAGAAGGAGAAACAATACAGAGAAAGCCAAAGTAAGAACATTTACAAAAATCTTATATCGTGCTGCTTGTTTTACAAAATGGAGCAGGATTTTAAGAAGAGAAGGGAAAAGAAGCTTCCAGAAGGGTTTGATTTTAAAAAACAACAACAAGCAGACAACCCAAAACTACCAGCCATTTGATATGGAGCAATATTTACATTTATCAATATGCATTAAAAAGGGAGGGACGCATGAAATGTTTTACAGCCTTCAAACAAATGGCTAGTGTGCACACTAGGGCAAGTCTCCTTGCATCGTAGGCATTTTCACTTGCTACATTAGTATGACTAGAAGTTATGCTTTTATTTACTATTTAAAATTTTCATCTTTAGGGAATGAAACATTTCCATATTAGTACAGCAGAAATTTCCTCAAAAATGTTATAATTCTACTTACTAATTAGGAAAAGCTTTTTAATCCTGTGGACAGAAGAGACCAGAACGTTTGTCATTTAAGTAGCTAGCTGTTATGCAGCTTGTATGTTAACACAATATAAATAGCCTTTATTTCTCTCTAGTCATTTATGTATTTCATACACAAATATGAGTGTTCTTGCCTACCAGTATGTTAGTGTATATGCAAGTAGCAAAGAATGTCATCTATTTTTTGAACGTTACATGTTCACATATAGACACCTTTTTAGTAGAGCTACTCATTTTCATCATGTTTTTGTAAAAAAAAAAAACAAATAGGTGATACTATGCTGATTCTGTTGTGGGGTTTTTTTCAGTATGGAATACTGATTTTTCCTTTTATTTAGTGATTTTTAAATTCATTTTGAACAAGAAGGATTTCCCCATTTTGAACAGTAAAAAAACAAAATCTGAAAATTCATTTGATAACAGGCATTCTCACACTGCTAGGAATACGTTATGAAATGGTGTTTTAAGAGAATTTGTAAGAAGATGTAAAATATTTGTAAATAGCATATGGCAGCCATAAGTAACAATGTATTTTATAGTTTCTACTGTGTCAAGACAGTGGCATAAGTTATTTTTATTTATTGCAGAATGAAAAGCCTACTCCCTAAGACAGAAATTCTTTTGAAGTTGCTCTGTGTGTCAGAGAAAACACCATGGTGTGTGAACCTCTGCAGAGCTGAGGCTGTTAATGCCGCGTGGCTCAGCTCGAGCTCTCCCGGGGGGCTGCCCAGCTCCGGCGTGGAAACGGGGCCGCTGCCCCCAGAATCATTTAGCTGAAGGGCTTCATCATTAAAAAATGCTCTTCGGAGTCTGCTGGTTGCTTTCGAGGCACATGGAAAATCCTTCAAACCATGTTGTTACCTGGGGCCCTGGGGAAGAAGAGAGGCAGGCCACTGTCTTGGGGCTGCTCCCTTGCTCTGTGCTGTTTCCAGGACTCTGCCCAGTACTGCCCCATGGTACCTCAGAGGCTCTGCTTACTGCTGAAGATGGCCAGCGGCCATTATTTGGTGTAAGCTTTGTGGTATTGGGTTTTTTTTAATGAGTAAATAACATATAATATCACCACCAGCGCTGTTCTAGCTTTTGTTGATCTCTGTAACCTGGTCTTCACGAGGCTGGGACATTGCGTGGAGAGGCAGAAGATGACACAACGATTTTGTAGCCATAGATGATAAGGGTGTAAGCAAGCTCTGCAGCATGAAGCCACCTGTAGCTTCTCTCTGTGGAGGCACGTTATGGTTATGGTAAGCAGGCTTTTGGAGGACTAGGAAGGTAGAATGGATTTTTATTCTTTATTTTCTTTGAACAGAGGTACCTGGTATTTGACAGTCTATGCAATAACGAACCAAATTTTAGCATATTGAAGGTTGTTGTCTGACACTTTCCCAGGATAGATAGCATGTTGGATCTTTTATACCATAAGCATTTAGGAATAGCAATGTTTGAAAACAGAGACTTGTCTATTCCACTACCATTAGGATAGAATTCCCTGCCTGAAACAAGCACATCAAAGGACAGTAATTAGCGCAACAGAAAAGAGAGTAGAAGTTTCAGTGTTAGCTATTCAAATACTGTTGATTTGTGTTGGTCTCCAGTTGAAAAAGCTTCATTTATTGAAATTTGGAGGAGGAAGTGCTTGTGCGGGCAGTGGGCTGAGTGCTTGGAAGGGACCGTCCATCAGCAGAGGGAAGAGGGCACCTGGGCTGCCTCACAAAGCCGGAGGGGAGAGGCGTCAACCTTTGGTATTTCCTTCTCAGTGTTGTTGGTTTGTTTCTCTGTTTTTCCTGGTGAGCTGCTAGGAAGAGTCGAGAAAGCACTTTGCATTGTCTTCATAACAGCAACCAAGAGCCCCTCTCCCCATTCAGTAATATTATGTTACCTCATTTTCAGCAGCTTAATAAAGGAAAGTTTTTGCCTCATCTTCTGAGGTGCCGAGCATCCCTTCTGCTCTGTGGCTTTTGTAAGACGCAGAGCTGGTCAAACATTTTGAGGGACCGAAGCAACGCTCTTGTGCTGCAGCAACATGGTAAATCAGACTCAGTGTGTGGAAACTGTCATTGTCTCCTGCCCACTGGAGATTTCGTGTGGGCTTGAGAGTGCCTGCTCAGAAACCAACGTGACGGCTCCGAATGTTTTAAACCAGTGACGGTCTTCTTCACAAGATATTTTTCATTTTGTGATAATTTTTTGTTACATATTTTGATAATAAGGTTTTAGAAACAAAAGGATTTGATTCTGCAGGCCTTTACTATTTTATTCAGTCCTGTTGATTTAAGTGGATCTTTCCTCTATTCCAACTATATTAAATAGAAAATTGAAGACGTGTTTTTGATTACTGTTCATAAATCTACCACAATCTACAGTGTTTCTTACTGAATAGAATTTGAATTCAGAATGTCCTAAATGATTAGTATTGGAGTCATGTAATACCTTATTTCAAATATCTCTTTCTTTAATATGAGAACTAGTTTCAACTTTTGTAATACTTAAACCTTCTGCCTGGTAAATAATGCATATGTGCTATGCCCCTATTCAGTATTCAGTCTATTGTTTTCTATTATCTTTCTTATTTATACGGTCTTCCTGGTGTAAAATGAAGAAGATTTTGGACGTATTCCCCCAGGAAGGAAAACTGTTGGTAGCATTCAATCCTCGCTCCTACAGAAATTTGAATATAATTTGAATGCATTAAAATTAATCTTAAAAGGTGGCATTCTTTGCAGAGAGTATCAATAGGCATTTTGCAACAAGTTAAGAAAGTGTTTTGTATGTTCTAGTAGTTTGCTGTTACCTTTCAACAGTCATGAAGAAAACTCAGAAAATTACTTTCAGAAGTCATTTTACAATGTATTAGAATATTAGTATAACTAAAGTTTTACTTGTTGCAAATATGATTCTTGATATTATTTTGCAAGTAAATGCACTGTCTCCAGTGCTAGGGCATACATTGAGAAATGACTTCCTGGAGACTGCAAGGAGGCAGCTTCGGTTTGGGCTGGTTCCCAATGTGTTGTTGGGCCTGAAAACTCAGCACATTACCTCTGCCAGGTGCTCTGTTTTCCAAAGCGATGAACTGAGGGGCACTGTGCATCCCACCGCTATGTATGGTGTTCTGTAGGCAGTTTTCTCAAAACTGTGAAATATTTGAAGTAAGGAAATCCTCCCCTGAAGCTCAGGCTGGCATACCGTATTTCTCCAAGTAAATCTGGTGCAGCCTTTTCAAAAACAGGCAACACAAAATTGTGAGTATAAGTTATCCGTCTGTGTGAGGATTAAGAGTAGACTTCTAACTTTTCACTATAAAAATGGCAGTAAGAACGAAAGTTGAGTCAAGTTAGTTTATACACTGAAAAAAAAAAAGTGCAATAGAACAGAATTAATCCCTTTTCACTGGACTTTGTACTGCCCCAGATGGTAAATCCAAAATGGTTTACAAAATGATAAATCCGTAGAAGTGGAGCAATGCAACGGAGACAAGGCTGTGTATAACAGTCATTTCCTGAATAAAATAGCAATAATGCCAGATTCTTATAGTCCACTATTCACAATTCAGAAGACAGCTTTCTAAATATTTTCAGTTTACAGCACACAAATAAATCATAGAGTAAAATAATTATATGTCAGACCATATGCTATCAAAGTATTATACTGTGTAAGGGGCCTTAAATATCCTGTATCACTTAATCATTTCATAAATAAGGATTTTCATTGAATGTGAAATGTATGCACAGTAAAGGCAAGTAATGTGGGCAGTACTAAAGTGATACATACTACAGTAGTATATAATCTAGATAGTTGAATTTATCTACTCAGGCATACTTAACTGTCATGCTATGAGTTGTATCGAACAGTTACAGTTATGGCAGTATAATATATCTCTTATTAGAGGTGGACTTTGACGCAGTTTCCACCAGTTACAATTTATTATGTCAAAGAGTGACTACTTTTAAACTCAGCTAATTAATTATTGGCTTAATGCTTGGCAGTCTTGTTACTTTGCAGCAGGGTCTGAATCCAAGTTATTTATGATGGTAGTTCAGGCACTGGAAGTGATCAGTTTTCATGAGCTCCGAGTTACTCAAGCTTGTGGATCAGCACGCACTCAGTCATATATGTAAGAAGAAGAAAAGAAAGCAGAGCAGCGACAAAGAAATAGCTGCACAAAGAAGGGCAGCTCCTACCATGAGGCAACAGCAGCAGTAAGTGCATTACACAACAAAATATCGACATCTTGATTTTCAGAGGCAAACTGCTGTTTTGCAACCACAGTTGCTTTCAGTAGAAGCGTGCATGTGCGTGCATCTGTGTGTCGGGCCAGGGGTCCCACGCAAAGTGGAATCTCAGGTCTCCAAGTTAGCTTAGCTTCTTTAGTTGGGACTTCCACCGGGAAATCAGAGTTAGATACCTGCCTCTTTTTATTGACTTTATGGTAGCCCAAGCATCTAATTTAGTGCCTTAACATTGGATACTAAAACTCTCCTTCCTATATATAGCTGAAAACGCAAACAGCTGGGTAATCTACACATACAATGCCATGACTTGATTCTGCCTTAATTTAATGAAACTAATGTAATCAGAATTAAGTGATGGCAGAGTCTGGCCCATCATTTATACAGTGTTCTTATGACTAACGTAAGGTGGGAATTAACAAAAGCCTGTCCCTCAGGGGAGTGTTGGGTTTCACGTGAAAGATGCTGGTAGTGTGGCAGGAGGCAGCTGGAGGGTTGTGAGCGGGCACACGGGCTGCTCCCATCTCGCGTGAGGGGTGATGCGGTGTGCATTACCCCTCAGTAATGCCCCACTGTCACAAGCAGTGTCTTGTTCAAACAGGTTTTCAAAGAAGACCAGAAAATGGGTCTATGTTTACCTCCAGTGTTTCTAACCTCTGAACCTCCCTTTTTCATCACCTTCCTTTAGAGGTGAGCCATGATTAAGCTATAAATAACAAAGCTACTTCTGGTTTTAGCTTCTGCAGTGTCTTACTGAGCCTAAGATGTTAAATCATCGCTTTTATGAAAGAAACACAAATATGGAAAATTTGGGTTTTCTTTGGACATTGTTTACCGAAGACCCTGAATGAGGGTATTGTAAGTGAGTATTGTAAATTGAAGTCTATGTCCAACCATACGTAATTGGGAAATTTTCCTGAGTTGCATGAATATTTAATGAATTTTTATACAACGATGGAAAAATTGGGGGAAATTTTATGTATAGATTGAGATCCAGAATTTTATAAAAAATATAAATGCATTATAAAGTAGTAAAAGCCAAGAACGTCTTCCAAAAAATCTATCACAATATTATATTTTAGTTAGTGTCAAATTCAAACAGTTGGTGATTCTGGCTTTTTTTTTCTTATTGAAGCTGATTTTGGATGGGCTGAATTACTCTTGGGACATGAGCACCTGTCCAGGGAGAGCTCTGGGTGACATTTCAATATGAAGTGCCTCAATTGCATTCCTAAATCCAGGTGGGGATGAATCTGTCCTCTGTCTCATTTTTCCTTTTACACTTGTGGAAGCCTTGCTGCAAGTAAATGCGTTAAAATATGGTGAGAGAGGAGGATTGAAACTGATTTTTATCCACAGGCTGTAGTCACGTATCATAGATCAAGGTTATAAAAGATTGCAGCCTGCAATATGGCAGTGAACATATGCTGCTGACTGCCATGGCTCCTGTAAGTTCTGTTTCTGTGAGGGAAACTATCAGACTTGGTTCCTCAGTCAGTTTAAAAGATGTCTTCTGTATGTCTTAGTGTATGTCTGTAGTGTACTTACACAATATACAATGCCTCTCTTAGATCAAGCACACCATCCTCACTTAGATCATCAGATTTCTGAAGTCAAACACAAGATCAGGGGTGGTGTGATCTCTGTTTACGTAATCTAGGTTTTATTTTTCAAATGGTAAAATATAAGATGAATGTGGCCAAAGAGGCAGCTTTGGGTGGTCTTGCCAGCTGAGCACACTTCAGCCCCACCTCTGTTCAGCTGCCAAGCAAATGGGACAGAGCGTAGTCATTTCCAGTGAGCCTGCGCCATGGGCGCTCACTTCCCCTGGGCTCCCTCAGGGCTGGAGAATGGAAATAAAACAGATTCCCGTTTGGGCCAGGCCCAGTCTGGTGTTTGCACCCAACTAGTTTGCACCAGACCGTTCCTGGTATATACTCTGTTCCTTGTATCCACCTCCAGATATCCTTTCCCAAGACCTGAGAGCGGTATGGAAAATACACTGCTTTCTTTTTCTTACCCTGTGAAAGAGGTAAGGCTCAGCGTCTCAGTGTTCAACAGTGCTGAACAGGATGCGACTGTCTGAAGATACTGCATGCATGTTTAGTATCAGCACATTTTATTGTTGCAAACAAAAACATCTAAAAATAAAATCCCATGTTATTTTGAAGCACTAACAAAGCTTTTTTCTTTCCCCTTTTAAAATAAAGTATAAAATAAAAAGAAACTCCAGACCAAAATGACCTATTGCTATTGGAGAATTCATAGCAAGATGTCCATGAGAATGAGGAGTTAGTAGAGCATGGAGTTTTCGTTGTAGAGGTTATTTGATTTGAAAGTTTCAACTTGCGGTGTCGATACAGGTGCCTTAAATCAGAGAAGCTAAAGACAGAGCCGATTTTACGATATTTAAACTTCTGCATGTAAAATTATGCCATTGTTGCTTGTAAATATGCTAAAAACCTCCTGTAGTGTCTTGTAAATATGCTAAGCACCCCCTGTAGTTAGTTCTCCCACTACCATTATAAATGAGAGCAAAGAAAATGTATTTCTTACATTATAGCTTCTTTTCCCAGGTGTAAATCTGCTGTTTTGTTTGGCATTAGCAGCTCTGTTCCTTGACTGGCAGGTCTTGGAGTCTGCCATAATGGTGAGCCGTGCTTACAGTTGCTGTGCTTTAGAGTCAGGAGGGAATGGTACTGCACGCTATTTTTTCAAAGAAAGGGCATTACAAGGCCAACATCTAATAAATCCTAAAAGCTTTTTTTTTTTTCCCCTCCCCCTCCTTCTTTTCTCTCTTGGTATCTTTCAAATTACAGTAATGGCACAGTTACCTTTACATTACAGCATCATAGTCTGAGCTACTGTAGTTAGAATTGTCTTAGCACTCTCATTACAAACCGGAGTTTCTATGCGCTACTGAAGGAAGTGGTGTCGGTCAGCCTGACAGACTGTCTATCAAATACTATTCTGTGCTTGCTTCCTGATATTCATTCCAGAAGCAAAATGGTATAGGTAGAAAAAGGGAAAATTATTTCCAGGAAATCCTAGTTAAGAACAGTGAAAGAGGGGCTGATATATGAGTGCTGCGTTGGTGAAAAGATGCCAGAGCAATCCATGGCCAGCCAAAGCATCAGACATAGGCAAAAGTCACGTGAAGTGTTTGCACGGCACGAAGTCCAAGCGGTGCTGCCGAGGGGCCTTTCTGCCGGGGCTGCACGTGTAGAGCGTTGAACCTGCTGCTCTGCTGTGCCCGTGTCTGCCCTGCCCCGTGGTCCCACCAAGAGAGTCCTCTCCGGGGTGTAGGCCCTGCTTGGGATACCCTGATTCTACACAGGCTCTCCTGGGGGAGGGTCAGGATGAACATCATGAGCCCTCAGCCAGCTCCTCGGTTTGCGAAGTGAGGTTGTGATCCAGCAGCGCGGACCACAGACCATCTGGGTCTCTTTCCCAGGGGGCAACATTTCACAGAGGTGTAGACTCATAGTGGTGAAATTGGTTTTGTTCTTCATATTTCACTGACATTTGACAGCCCAAGAAATACTTAGGGGCAGTCTGGGGTTCAGGAACAAGAAGCAAATATTCCATATTTGTTGTGCAAATCTGATCTTCTCATGGATTGCAGAGGCCAACTTTAAGTTATGTGGTTAAAATACTAATTCAGAAATCATTTGTGATGTGCTAAAACTGGAATATCCCTATTGAGTAATGTACTGCGGTCAGTAGAGTTTATCTGAAATTATGCCAGCTTAATGAAGAAGGACATTGTTTGGTCATAGCTCTGTGTTTAGACTTTAATCATCTTCATTTCCTTCTTTAAACAACTGCTGGTGCTGTTGAGATGCCGTTTCTGCTGTTATCTTGACTGCCATCTCTTTGTTTCACTGTATTGTTGAGAATTTAATATTTCAGCCAAAATTTATTATTTTGTTTTGTTGTTTGACAAATGTAGGGTCTGTGGGCAGACCACGCTACTGCAGTCCTGCCATCCTGTAGGTTCTGCTAAAATGGAATCATATTTCTCGAATTATGTTCTTTATGTGTACTTTGTATGCCTATTTAAATACACTCTTTCTGCTATTTATTAATTTATGAGCTGTTTTCCTGCTTTCGGCACAACCCAATATAATTGCCCTTATGCACTTTCACGTGAAGAAAGATTTACATACCAGAGAGAAAAAAAGTATTGGGCATAAATAACTTCTGAATGTGTCCTAACATTCTCATGTTTATTATGTGATCGAGTGCTACCTAGTTTGAGAGCAACTCTTTGCAGAAAATAGATTGCAAAAAATACAGCATGTGTCTAGGGAGTTTTCAAAAACACAGTTCTATTTGTGGTACAGGGGACAAAGACCTGTGAAATACAGCTAAAACATAATGCAGAGTGATTTTTACATATCAAAGGTGCTGACACATACTAAAAAACTTATGTGCTAACAAAGACCTGAATGTGAAAGGTCTGTTTAAAAGCTGAATAAAATTCAAAATGGACTGGAAATATTCAGAAATATCTTTTAAGTGTTTAAGAAACTTGAGGTATTATGTCTTTCTGCATCCTTTTTTGAGTGTCACTTGGGGCGTTATTTACATTTTTTGTATGCTGTATTGTGTACCATCAGTTTTCTAGAAAGTAATTCTATAATGAGGTGTCAGTAGAAATGAGCTGGATTTATTACACTTCTGTAACTGAGTACCAATAACTTGCTGCAGTACAGTATTTCACCATGGGTGAAGCTGGTTATTGTCTAACACGCTCTGCTCATACTTCTTCCTGATTCTATCTAACATTTCTATTAAATATGATATGTAATGTTTAGTGCAGGAAGTGGAGTGGCCTTTGTAAGATGCTGTTTTCTCTCTGGAGTCTTAAACTTAGCTCTAGAGAGGTGTCAGTGTTGCAAAACTGAAATTTTAAACACTTTATCTCATTTGGTCTGGATTTTTGTTACAGCCTTAATTCAGTTTGCCTTCTGAACTCAATCTGCTGTGCATGGGAAGTCACAACTCGTTTTCTTGGTAGTTTCCTTTATTAACAGAGAAAACAACAAGAAGGTAAAATTTGTAGAAATTACAAATTTTTTATTGAAAAATGATGGGTTTTGGGTTCTTTTTTTTGAGGACTAGTTAGAGCAAGTCCTTGTACTTCACAAACTTTATTCACACATCACTTTACTAATTTCTGAACAGATTTATTTACAGATCTTCCTACTGTTTCCTTGTTCCACTGGAAGTTGTTTGAATAACAAAAACATACAACCGTTTTTCAAATTATTTGTGCTTTCCAAAAGACGTGGCAATTGAGTGCTACTAGTTTGTTAAAATACTGTTAGGTTTAGAATCCAAACTCTTTGAGATTTGAGATATTTCAGTTTAGGTGCTTTTCAATATATAAATACTGATTCCAAGTACACGCTTGAGCAATATGCCAGTCAAAAGCAAAGACGAAGTTAAGAAAATGAATGAAGAACATTCCTTCCTTTATACTGTATAATTTCTGTTTGTCCTGTTGTGACTTTCAAAATTATCATTGGTGCTTTCTGAAAACTTTACAGTTGCATGACAGTCTAAAAGATGTGAATTATAAAATTGGAAAGATTTCGAAGTCACCCTGCTCTTCCGTTGCCTAAAGATACTTACTGGGATCTTTAAAAAAGATACCAGAAAAGAGTGACTTTGCTACTAATTGTTTACAATATACATTAGATTTCAATGATTCTGTGTCCTTCTGTTGGGAGACCTTTACTGGTCATTAGACTCAATGCTGAATATTTTCTTTGGGTATGATCTAACTTGCTAATCTGTGCACTTGTCTACAGTAAAACTCTTTCTTCCTGACTTTGCATTTCCACTCAGTGTTCTGAATCCATCCACATGCCTTTTTCCTTCTTTTCTTCTGAGTTGCTTCACATTAATGTCAATCCCTGTAGCAATACCTTCCATTACTGCTCCAAAGTGCATAAACATGCTATCATACTAACAGCTTTTCCTGGTGTCTTGGCACAGGCCTGTTCAACTGATAGTGCTGGTGAAAAGCAATTTAAAACAACTTGTCAGCCCTACCCAGTGAGCGCTGGCAGTCACTCTGCCATTTCTTTCCTCTAGTTATTAAATGTAAATTTTCAGCAACGTTAATTTTCTGGCTTCAGAAAGCTGCTGACTTCTGTGACTCTGCGATATGGCTGTGTATACCTGGGAGAATCAGAAGCCAGCAGAGATTTTTTGGCAATGATTTTGTCTTTTCCACTTTCATCCTCCTCTTTTTTCCTCCTCGCAAGGATCATACCAGTGTTCATACCCTTCTTGAGTCCTAGGAGGACAAAATGTCTTGTTCAGACTACTCTTAATTATTCGAAGATGCTTCTGAAGGTTCCCTGTCATCCATGGGGGGCAAATGCCTTTCCCTGTTGCCTTTGCCTGTTCGAGGCCAGTCCTGCACAAATAATCAGGGACCAGGAGTGGGGGCTCCATGTCTCTTTGGCCTTGGGAGGCTGGTCTGTGCTTGCTGAGCCTGAGCTTGCTGATATTGCCGCCTTTGGGAGGCATCTGCTTCAGGGTAGTCTCGCTGTTTAGGAACTACCTTTCCTTTTCTCTGGCAGCGGGCCTTGGGACATCCCTTGTGCTCCTGTTCCCAGGGAACTGGGCAGCAGGCTTTGAGGTCTGAGGGGGGCTGGTGAGTGTAGAGTTCAGAGTCTCTTAGCTCCTCCAGTATCTGAAGCCACTTTCTGGCATCCTCAGAAAGAAATATTACTACTAATTATTACACTAAATAGTTCCCAAAAAATGTTACATGTAGTATCTGTATACAAGAACAGCTCACTGAGATATTTTCGTATAATTATCTTATATAGCATATATTTCCAAAACCAAAAAAGGTAGTGGGCAAGTTAAAGTTGAACAGCCCTTTTTCCCTCCCTTCTCCTCCTCCAATTTTCTGTTTTCTAACCTTTTAATAAATCTTTTATAAACAGTACCTCTCAGTTATTTCAGGATAATTAAAACACTCCTGTTTTGTCTTAACTGTTGGATATCAATTCTGGCCTGCTGATATGAAGGCACAAAATGTAATATAAAGATTTTAATTGACAGCCTGTCCTGAATCACTACCCCTGCTAGCTGGCAGGGACGACCTGTCCTGGCGATATTCCTGCTGGTTTGCCAGGTCCCTCAGTGGTCTTGAGGAAACCATGGTAGCTCTGTATGCCAGGTTTTTTTTATGTATATCAATGTATAAGCTGGCATGGTACTGAAGTCTGAGTCTACTTATTTTTTTTTTCCTCTCACAGATCACTTTTAGCCTTATTTTTAATGCAGGTTTCTTTACTTCACATGTCTCTGCATCCAGAGGGGAAAAAAAGCAGTTAATAATTCCTCCTTCACTGCTTTTATTTGGTTTTCTAATTTGTGGTACTATGCCCAGGCCTTGAACCTTTGAAAGCTTGTTACACGCACTGCTTCAGGTCTTGCTTGTGCTGACACTTTGGGTTCTTGATGTAACATTTCTCCATGGTTTTCCTGTGATTTCTCCCTCTTCTGGGTGTTTCACCAGAAGACTATTTACCTGCATTCATTCACTTTTGCTACTTTCTTGTGCACGTTCTCTATTGATGAAACAGATGCTTCTTTCTTTTAGCTGAAGTATTCGCAGCTCTGCGGGCGGTGGCAGGACTGACATGAGCCAGCCTTGCATTGGGGCAGGGCTGCTGCTGTCCCGCGGTCCTGGACCTTGCCAGGCGCCGGCAGAGCCCGAAGCTGGGGTGGCCTTGGCTGCTCACGACAGACAAATGTTTCAACGTTTTCTTGAGACGTGGGATCATTTGTAATCACATGTAATCTCACTTCCTCAGTCTTCTCATTTGTGAAATGGCAATAATAAGCTTTCTCATCTGGTTAGTGTTTGAGAAACTTTCGTGAAAACTTCTGTATTACTTGTTCATATAATACAAGAAAAAAATCAATGGAGACTAAATAAAATGTAGGTGTTGTGCTGCAGACTTTTAGTTTTGTAAGCAAAGCTAGTACAGGCAGGCCATTGGAATGAGAAATTGTGTCTCACCTGAAGCCTTCTTTTATTTCTTTTATTTTGTGAATATCTTGTCAGTTGTTGTAGGCAAAGCCATCTTTAAATTTCTGTCCCATGTGATAGATGGAGACATTGCTGCCGGTCCCTGGACCTCTGAAGTCATATGATGTCTCAGTAATCCCGTTCCGTTTTACAGTGCAGTATGCAGAGACCATAGCGTTTGGCTATCAGGGTAAAGTTTTGGAATCTGTTCCTGCTTGTAGATTTACAGGAGCAGGTTACACTGCCGTGTTATGATCAGGCACAAAGTCTGGGTTTGTAAGACTTTTTCTGAGTTAATGTCCTACAAAAATCAGACCAAATTTTCAGTTGCTGGATTCAAGCATATCTTTATTAATATCAATCAGTTTTTCTCTATTACAGCAGCAGGAATAAATTCTTCAATATCACTGTGAGATAATTAATAATGTGGGATTATGATCTCTCTGTGGCAAAGTAGATAAAGAAAGGATCCAGAGGCAGAAAATGAAAATTTGATGATAACATTAAAGATAAAACAACAAATGGGTGGAGAAACTATTAAATTTAAAGAGGTGTCATGTAAATAGAAATCTGATAGAAGAGTATACAGAACTGTTAATACAGAATAAGGCAATGCAATATATATAATGCAAATATGCCTCCTATTTCAAGGAAATATTTCAACGAAATATTCCTTGAAATCAGAAGCAAATTTTAACAAAACAGTCTTTAAAAGTCACAAGCGCTGTTTTGCAGAACACACAATTTTCTCATGGTGTGCACTGCTTCTAGGGGAGTGGAGTTTGCTTAAGTCCAAAGAAACTAAATGTGTATATATTTATAAATCTGTATTATAGAACATATGCCCGTGTGCTCCTCACACACCAAGCTTCATATAAACACACTGTGAGATCAGTGAGATCCGGTGGGAGGACTGAGAACAAATACTGTCAGCGCACATAAAAATAGCAAGAAGAAGGTGCCTTTGTAGCATATAATAAAGAAAATTTTGGGTTAAGGAATAAATTCTGTCCTTTTGACTTCAGAGGTGTTGGACCTTTGTGCCATGGGTCTGATTCTGGCCTGCAAGGCAGGAGAGTTCAGTGTCTGTGAAGCAGATTTGATGGGTTTTGATGCGCTGGACTCATGCCAAGCCTCCATGCATTGCCTGATCATTTCTTGTGAAATGCATTAGAGTCTTCTCTTTTTTAACTCAGGAGAAATATTTTGTTTGCAAAACACGTAGCTGCATATTCACTTACACTTCCCAAGCATGTGAATGCATGGGGTGAGATGGATGACAGTAATTTTCGCAGCTTAAGTTGCCACTTTATCATGAGGAAGCAAATAGGATCCATACGATGTACATGTTATTGCAGAGTATGTTCCTCGTGTAGCATTCGGCTGCAGTTAAAGCTCATCAAATCTCCTTTACGACTCCTTATATCTCAGGACTCTATTTGCGTCAGATTTAGGGTGCGTAATTCACTAGTGGCTGCATTCAAAGCAACGCACTCCAGACTTCAGGAGACGAGCTGCTGGCTGCTGCCAGGCTAGGGTGGAAATTCAGGCAAAGAACATCTACATGAGCAGAGAAAATTTGAATTCCTAGTGATAAAGGAGATGTCTGACTCAAAGTTTTTTCTTTAATAATTTTTATTTAGTAAGAATTATTGGAATTTTCTGTTCATTAATCTTATTAGGTCAGACAAAATGCTTTATTTTAGTGTGGTTCACACTAAGAAAAAACGCGTGTTTCGACATAAAAGGCTAAGCAAAATGTGTACACTGATTAAAGAAAATAGTTCTTTATCGGTTGGAGGACCTATTGCATCCTGGTACCCTTTATACCCTATTTCTCGTAACAAAACAGATAGATGCTAATGCAGTGTTTTAAATGAAAATTATTAAGGATTTACACTGAAAACTATTAAAGATTGCCTGGAATACTGTCTTGAAATTTAAGTACTGAAACGATTTGGAAGTAGCTGCCGTTTCCATGCATTAAGAAAGCAGGGATATTCATTCTTGGGAAAATACATTATCATATCCGCAGATTCTGTGAGTTCTGAAAGTCTGTTGTCCATTTCATAGCCCGTATCATTCGATTGAGGGTGCTGCTGGAAAGATCTATCTTTTAAAGAAATGATCATTGTGATAATGAGCTTTCTTGGGTCTCTGCAGTACTGCTTTGGCTCTCATACTCTGTGCATCTGTGCCATAGTTTGAATGATGAAGCAGTTGGATACGTAGGTGGGTGTGCTCTGTCCGATGTGTCCTGCATCACCTCCGGGCACGGGGACGCGAGTTTGCTGCAGCTGCCCTCTCAGAACCCATGCCCAGGGCTCTGTGAGTAATTAGGTGGAATTATTGCATATTACAATATGCTGATACATTTCAAAAGAGGTTGCTATTACAATGGGATTTTTAGAAATGAAAGCTGTGTACTGTGTTTCAGGTCTGCCACTGCTGAAAGCTAGCCTAATGTGATGCAGAGCCAGCAATAATAGGCTTTTTTTTGAAAATTTAATAACCTGAATTTGTGATACAAAAAGGTTTTACACCTGTCATATATCTTGAGAAGGATCATCTGTAGACAATTTATCTCTGTAATCTAGTTTGCCATATTATTTGCTGAGTGGTTTTTTATGTATTTTATCCTTACATGCACAGTATGTGCAGTAATCCAAATTTACAGTTAATATTTTTTTTACCAATACAAAAATTGAACCTGTGCTTTTGAGTGCTATGCTAACCCCTGGCTTGGGTGACAAAACAGCATGGTCCCTTCGGATGAAACATTGCCCGCTGCTTTCCTTCTGTAGTGCCTGAGAACAGCAGCCCCAGTTTTGCAGTCACGGCACCAGCACGGTCCCAAAAATGCACTTTGGGAGACACTGCAACATGCTCTGCTCGCTGCTTTGGACTGTCATATCTTAACCTATATAGTTATGTAGAAATATGTAATGTTATCATTTGTTGGAGGTAGAATTGCATCTTAAATTATTTTCTCCCTGGCTGAGATGATTTCTTCTGCTACCATTGGAGAACACTTCAAGCAGTTAATAGAAAATCCAGTCTCTTTTCTGTGAGCTTGTTATATATGACTATTGTTTGCTCAGATTATCAATCAGCTTTTAAAATATACATTTTCAAAGTATCTGAAAAGGACAACAAACTACCTTAATTCCTCTCCCTCGCCCTCCACACATACACGTACCACGCAGCCTTGCAGCTGCACGGTGTTGGCATCGTGTGGTTTTGGGCTGCGTGTACGGTGCAGAGAGGTCAGGAATGTGAGTCGGCGCGCTGGCACTGATTTCTGAGAAATTGTGAAACAGTTAGTGATTTTCAGCTGAAAAGAGAGTAGAGGCGAGGTGCAGTGATAGTCTCCGTTTGCAAGATGAATGCTCAGGAAATGCAGGGGGAGGAAAATTAAAGGGGTAGAAGGAGGGTGAGGGGAACCTTTGGGTATACTTAGACTATCAAATTACAGACAGCTTCGTGAAAAATGAGTTATGAACTACTCTAGGAAGCAGTAACACAATAGAGAGAACAGATGTAATAAAACATTTCTGCTTCAAAAACATTCAAAACATTTTTGAAGAAAGCATCTTTGCTGCTTACCTGAACTTAAGTTTAATTTTGTTTTGACTATTGAAGGGAATTATGCATCATGTGGCAATAGGGCTTTTCGGATGCCTTTGGCAGTTTGCATGCTAAATCACACCTCAGTCAGTGATAATCCACTCAGAAAACCTTGTACGCATGGGACTCCTGTAATGAGGTCACATAGTCTTTTGGGGAACATAGTCCTAATCTAGAAAAAGATGGCATTAAGCCAATTTTGAATCATTCTGATTTGGCATTTCAGTGGGAGTAGCTCTGAATGGCAGGCAGGTAAGGGTGTCTGCCAAAACACCAGTGTGGAAATGGCTTTCAGACTCTTCTGCACTCCAGAAACTATAGCTTTTAGTGTTGAAATTTTAGTTCTCAGGGAAAGCAAGTAAGCAAAGCTGTAACAGGGAACTTGCTCCCACATCCAAATGAAGAAAATGTGGATTTAGATATTTCATTATAATTCTCTTTACTTAATTGCTTTTTTTTCCTTTTTAAACAAAGGCTAGAATAGTAAGTTTAGTTTGAACTCCGTTAATTTTTTTTAACGCATTCTGTTGAATGTACTGAAATCTGTAGGTGATTAAGGAATTTTTTTATTTAGAGTGTAAGTACTGCTGCAGATCGGTTAATTTTTTGACAGACACACCTAATACAGTCTTGCAATTTTTAGGAATTATTTAAACCAGCAAGCAGCCCTCTGCTTTTTCAGATTCTCTGTTAAGCTAATATTTTAAATACCTCAGACCGAAAGGTTTCTGTAAAAAATTTTTGAAATGTTGAAGTGCTTTAAAATATGTATCGAGTCACAAACAGGAACTCGTGGCATTCTAACCTGCTCGTTGCTTTGAGGGCCAGCCAAAATTTCAGTACAAAGTCTTGATATCTGTGCTTGCCAGAGACTTGATTTGTGACTTATCCAGAACAAAACTGGGTGTGTAAAAAGGGTTGCTCGTTACTGCTGAAATCCTGCCCAGCTTAAAGCACATCACTCCTGCAACGTGAACAGCAAGCTCAGCTGGGTGCGTGTCCAATAGGAGAGGGGTGGTGGTGGCTGTCGTGTGCAGGCATGCCTGTGCCATGTCCCTTCCACGCTGCCGGGACACAGCTAGCAGAATGGCTCCTCTGGCCTGACTGCAGCAAGTGGCCTCAACCAGCACTTAGTTCAAAAGTTGCTGTTATGAAAAGTGGCAGAAAAGCTGCAGTCACGGGTTAAGGGAGCTGGTTCAGCTTTGCTGATGGAAGTAAATCTTTGGTTTGCTCCTCAATCAGCAGATCCGACTGTGTGTGGGCAGGGAGCAGATTTGCTGCAAGATTTTGGTTTATTCCATTTAATTTAACATTTTTCACAACTGGTTTTTACTCTGGTACTATATTTAAACAGGGTTTAGGACATTGTTTTTAGTGCACATGGAGTGAACATGACCCAGGGAAAGCCGTGTTTTTAACATAGGAAGCGTCATACTAGCATAGCGGGTGTTTTGTTACAGCAGCTGAAATCTTGTATTTTGATGAGGGAGAGGGCACCATCACTTCAGGTCTGTGAAATCACTCTGGGGATCGTTGCCATGTTTGCCTATTCCATTTGTAAGACAGGTAGAACATTAATTACTATTGGGAAGAAAACGTGATCTGATACCATTTTAAGCAATTTACCAAAACACTAAGCTAAATTTTGTTAACCCATCTGTTAGGTTTAGGAACCTAAACGTACAGAATTCCATGGGTCCTGATGAGATGCATCCCAGAGTCCTGAGGGAACTGGCTGATGTAGTTGCCAAGCCACTCTCCATGATATTTGAAAAGTCATGGCAGTAAGGGGAAGTCCCCAGTGACTGGAAAAAGGGAAACATTGTGCCCCTTTTCAAAAAGAGTGGAAAGGAAGACCCTGGGAACTACCGACCTGTCAGCGTCACCTCTGTGCCTGGGAAGATCATGGAACAGATCCTCCTAGAAACTATTCTAAGGCACATGGAGGCCAGGGAGGTGATTCGAGACAGCCAGCATGGCTTCACCAAGGGCAAGTCCTGCCTCGCCAACCTAGTGGCTTTCTATGATGGTGTAACAACAAGGGTGGACAAGGGAAAACCAATGGATGTCATCTATCTGGATTTTTGTAAAGCCTTTGACACGGTCCCCCACAACATCCTTCTCTCCAAATTGGAGAGCCATGGATTTGATGGGTGGACCATTCGGTGGATAAGGAATTGGTTGGATGGTCGCAGCCAAAGGGTAGTGGTCAACGGCTCAATGTCTGGATGGAGACCAGTGACGAGTGGAGTCCCTCAGGGGTCCGTACTGGTACCGGTGCTGTTCAATGTATTTATCAATGACATGGACAGCGACATCGAGTGTACCCTCAGCAAGTTTGCAGATGACACCAAGCTGAGTGGTACGGTCGAGACACCAGAAGGACAGGATGCCATCCAGAGGGACCTGGACAAGCTGGAGAGGTGGGCCTGTGTGAACCTCATGAGGTTCAACAAGGCCAAGTGCAAGGTCCTACACCCGGGTTGGGGTAATCCCCGGTACCAATACAGGCTGGGGGATGAAAGGATCGAGAGCAGCTCTGCTGAGAGGGACTTGGGGGTACTGATAGACGAAAGGCTGGACATGAGCCAGCAATGTGCGCTGGCAGCCCAGAGGGCCAACTGTGTCCTGGGCTGCATCAAGAGAAGCGTGGCCAGCAGGTCGAGAGAGGTGATTCTGCCCCTCTACTCTGCTCTGGTGAGACCTCACCTGGAGTACTGCGTTCAGCTCTGGAGCCCTCAGCACAGGAGGGACATGGACCTGTTGGAGCGGGTCCAAAGGAGGGCTACAGGAATGATCCGAGGGCTGGAGCACCTCTCCTGTGAGGACAGGCTGAGAGAGTTGGGCTTGTTCAGCCTGGAGAAGAGAAGGCTGCATGGAGACCTGATTGCAGCCTTTCAGTACTTAAAGAGAGCCTATAGGAAAGATGGGGACAATCTTTTTAGTAGAGACAACAGTGACAGGACGAGGGGTAATGGTTTTAAACTAAAACGGGGTAGGTTTAGGCTAGATATAAGGAAGAAATTCTTTACAATGAGGGTTGTGAAACACTGGAATGGGTTGCCCAGAGAGGTAGTGGAGGCCCCATCCCTGGAAACATTCAAGACCAAGTTGGACGGGGCTCTGAGCAGCCTGATCTAGTTAGTGGTGTCCCTGCTCGCTGCGGGGGGGTTGGACTAGATGACCTCTAGGGGTCCCTTCTGACCCAAAACTTTCTATGATTCTATGATTCTATGATCTGATATGTTTTCTGTGATTACGCAGTAAAGCTAGACTAGCTTGTGGACTGGTTCAGGGCTAGGAGGTAACTTGTCATCAAGTGGAAATCTTCCTATTTATTGGTTTATTTTTGCCCTTCCACAGAGGCTGGACAAATAAGTGTTTTATTCATGCCCTGCTCACCACTCTGGTGTTTTCAGCAATTTGTGCTCCATCTCTGGGGTTACAAGTGTCAGTCAGCTGCAATAAAGTGTCATTTTGCCAGTTCTGTGTTTATTCTGAGATATTTAGTGCCTAGTTTCTTGGACCTGTGTCTTGGGTGAGCCACCTGGGGACATGCTTAGAAGTGTGAGAGAAAAGTGTGTAGCTGATCCCTGCACAGCAGGAATAAAATATAGACCTAAGGATCTTCTCCTGCTCACTGACAGGCACGTTCAGTTAACTTTATTTGTGTTTCTTGCTGATGCAAATTTTTGGCCTTTCTGATTCAGAGGACAGCTTGAAAATGTTGTTCAGGTGAACCGTTATGAATCACTAGCCAAATAACAGGAATCTCAGCTTTTTTACTCATAGAAAAATCCTTGCAGTTTTTAATAGCTTTCCTTGCTTGTTTCCCTTTCAAGGAAAATAGCAAAAATCTGTGGTTTTTTTGATTGCTTAAGCATGGTGTCACTGCAGCTGCTGTTTCTCCACAACCTTTTGGGAAGCGGGCAAATTAGATCCTGGTCTGACATCAAAAATGCAGACACAGACATACAACAGCTGAGAAGTCCTGCACTGGGGCAGTCCTACTATATGCTGCCTGCTCTTTGAAATGAGTTCAGGATGTCTCCTGGAGACTTTCTGGGAATTTGTCAAAAAATTCCAGTGGCGAGATTGCTCCCAGTACCTCTTCCAGACAGGCAGGGTTAAGGTGAAACTGTGTATTGCCCCAGTCCCTTTTTGGGTTTTGAAGCAAGGAGTGTATTGAAGGCCGGGCGGTTAGGCAGCTGATAAACATTAAGCGGTTTAAACAGAAATGGGATGCAGAGGATTCTGGACTGTGTTCTGCACCTGGCCTGTTTTGCCATGTTAGGATTTAATGAGTGCATTACCATCCTTCAGTGAGCCCCAGGCTGATAACTCTGTGAGCTTAGACTTCAAGGTAACTTTTTTTTTTCATTTTAAATCAGGCCAATTTTCTGAATGTCAAGCAGTCTGGGACTAAGGAATGACTCATTTTGTGTCATTTTCTATCTTTTGGTAACTATGTCTTTCCTGAGTGTGATCAGTTAGAAAACTTGAAAAACAGTGCTCTTTTCAGGGTAGGCACGGTAGTACCACAGCAGCATTTAGTAATCCTTTAAGATTTCTGGAGCCAGAATGGTGTTAGGATCCCGTAAAGTTTAAAGATGCACAGTGTAGTGAAAATGATGTAAAAGCTCAAAATGAAACACGATGCTTCAGTTGCATATTGGAAGTTAGAGATACGTCTGGCCTTTTTCTCTTGCTGTGCGGGAGTGTTGCGATGCAGTTTTTCTTTGGGCATCCTTTTTGTGCTGCCTGCAGTTGCCTTTGCAGGATGCATCTGGAACTGCAGAGCTGCTGGTGAAGTACCACAGGGGCATTATGTTCTGAAAAAGCAAGACCAGGAAACAACTAGAGAAGCTAAAACATTGCCTATGGTGGAAAGAACATGATGTGTAATTTAAATGTCAGTAGTAATTAACAGAAAAAAAGAAAATACCGACAGTCCTTCTTAGACCTCTGTCTATAGCGTGGTTGAGGGAGTGGAAGAAATGATTCCGGAGAAGTTTTGCTGGGCACACTGAACAGTCTGGCTTTAGTGCTACATATGGCTTAAAAGTTCAGTTACTAGAATTAGTTCTCAGAGTGTAGTTTGGGCTTTTTGTTGGGTGAGAGAGAGGGAAGTGGGGAAGAAGGGAAAGTCCAGGTGGGTGTGCAGCACTGTTTGAGACTGATGGGCAAGGGGAGATTTATGCAATACGTCACTTTGGTTAGAAGAAATGCTCCCTGCCCCATGGTGTCCAAAAATGGCCATCAACGTAGGGAGGATTTCAAGAATTATATTGGAAATGTGGTGGCCAAAAAGATGATTGAGGACAGTTGAAATTTACTATTACTACCTCTAGCAAAGGAGCTAATATCTGCAGACTGAAGTTGATGGTGTGTTAGTGAAATACCTGCAAAATCGAACTGAGGTGGAGTTCCACAGGAATTCTGCCACTCTGAGTTAGACCTGATGCTTTCAGAATTCAGAAATACTCATTCTGCAAATCCCCAAAGTGGGGACAGAGCAGTGTCCCATACAAATTAGATCCCTACCTCACCCTAATCTCACAGCAGAAGAGAAAGGGTCAGTAAAAAGACATAAGTGGAGCCCAACCAAAACCAGCTAACAAACTGTGTCAGCTAACATTTTAACATTAGAGCATTTATTAGGTACCAAAGTCATGGTCTAGCTTTGAGATTCTGCCTCCAGTTCAAAGCATTCTCTCAAATGAGTGATAAAGTCTTTGTCATGTTTCTGCCCTGTACTCTCATTGTCAGATGAAGTTCCGAGTTTGGGGATTTTAAACTGAATAACTAATGAACCAACGCTCGTGTTCGGAGTCGGACAGTGCTGATGAGCTTTACAGTAAAGCAATGATTCTTCACCAGCTTCAGAGCATGTGATGCCTGCTGCCATCCCTTAAGCAATAAACAAAAGAAGAGGTTTAGACCAGATGCTTTATAAGGCATTTTCATAATGTGCTATTGTATGTTTCCTTTTACTCTCTCTATTAAATCAGAGTTTTTAAACTGTTTTTTTTCAGATAGGTGACAAGTAAATCGGTAAGTAAAGGTATAGATGCAGACAGTGCGACAGCCCAAGAAAACAACAAACCAGGGTACCAATGGCAAATCTGATTTGTAATTCTGATTTATATGTTGCAAAATAGTGAAAGTACCTAGGAATAGTTGCATAGTCTTGGAAGTTTCTTGTTTAAAAATAACCTTCCCCTGGGTTGCAAGTGAGTGTCAGCAGCTGCTGCTCAAAACATGCCCAAGTACGAGGACTGGAATTTGAATTTTGTTTTCACTTTGAGCTCTCTCTTCATTATCCGTCAGCACTGCAGTTCTCATGGCTCTCTGCCCTCCGTTTCCTGTAATTTCTGAATGACTCCCGTCCCTTCGATGACTGTGTCATTCCTGCCTCTGCTGTGATAAGATCATTTTGGTGAAGGCCTGCTCAAATTGTTTGTGGCTTTGCCACTAATGTGTAAAGTGGTCATTAGATCCATGATGCTCTAGCACAGGGTTTCTCTCCCTGTCCCTACTGAACATTGCTGTGCACACACGTTGGTGCAGCCAGTGCTGAAGTCCACCGTAAATTTCCCTGCAATCCATGTGAAGAGTGTCTGCAGTTTGACTTGGTGTGGTGCACCCAAGTCCCTCCCTTGGGGGCACGGCGCTGCCAGGGCTCCCTCCAAGCTCGCTGCTGGGCATCTGCTCTGGGGTGCAGAACTCACATTTCCATCAATTTGCGTTTTCATCACCCTCAACTGTTGCCTAATAGGTGGATTAATCAATATGCCTATAGTAATTTCTGCATGTCCTTACTGTGGGTTAACACAGTAAAGACTAATTGGGAGTTCAGCAGAGTGTAAGATTAGCTGATGTTGTTCCCTCAAAAGTGCATTACTTCAAAGTTATTTTCGCTCTTTCAGAGTCCTGTGCAGTTTTGAGTGTCCTAAAGTAGTTATTATTTAAAAGTCGTCAGTCTAGAATGAGGTAACAGCTCAAGGACCTGCTATAAATTCCCTTAATGTAATCAGGAGGATGGGATTAGACAGCTTTCCCAGCTGCAGGCTGGTAACACGTGCACTGGAAGGACAGATGATCCCAAACCAGACGACATTCTGAAATCCAGAGGCAGAGAAAGAACTTCTTGAAGAAGTTTCCATTCTGAGTACCTGAAACTTTTTGTTTTTTACACTTCACAGTCCAGTTTCTTCTTTTTTTTCTTTCTTTTTCTTTTTTTCTTTCTTTCTGTGAAAATCTGTTGCTTCTTCAGGGTCTTTTACAGTTTGCCGTGATGGCTGTGGCTTGATGCCAGCCGGGTACACAACCTGACTTGCTGTGAGACAAGATTGGAGACTGTTCCAAATAGCTGGCAGCTCCAAATATCTGCAAAACAGAGACAGGCAACCTTGATGCCAGCTGTCTCTGTCTGACAGAATGCCATCTTGGGTTATATGTACAGAAGAGAATAAATAAAAATAAAAAAAAGTGGGTTTTTTTTTGTTTGGGTTTTTTTTTAAGCCAACTGAGCTAAAGAATCAGAGTTTTGACAGTTTATGTAGCATTTAAGAGGGATACACACTGTGGCTCATGATTCACTCTTCAACAGATTCAAGATCTTTGTAGTGATCTTTGCAAAACCAAGGTTATTATTTATATTTTGAGAACAAAATAATTTACGTGTAGATGCTCCATAATATAGAAGATGTTCACTTAACTACAAAGAAAATTTACTCGTTGGAAGGGAGAGAGGAGTTTAAGATAAATATACATTAAATATAAATAAGCACTAATAAATGGGAAATTGTGCTTATCACTGTGTGATGGTGTGTATTAAGACAAATATTTTCTAAGTGCAGAAAATATTTTTACTGCTGCTTTTGTCTCTTTGTATTGTTTTGTTTTATTGTGTTTTGTTTTATCTACAAGGATTATGTACAGGAAAGTTTCTAAATTTGCAATAGGAGCCAAGGTGTTCAAAAAACGTGTAGTTGTTCAAAAACCATGTAGACATGGCACTTCAGGACATGGTTTAGCAGGCATGGTGGTGTTGGGTTGATGGTTGGACTTTATGATCTTAGAGGTCTTTTCCAACCTTAATGATTCTAAGATGCTAAGAGATAAATAAAGACAAAGATATAGCCACATAGTGCAATGTGGGAATTGTCAGGAGATTCAGGGTGATAGTAGGCAAACTCTATGGGCGGAAGTCTTTAGTGGTGGTTAGTGTACAAGATAGAGGCAGTTCTGAAACAGTAGTCCCACTTTATATGTGGGTATAAAAATTTTAAGGAAATATTGACTGAAACGCAGAGGAGAGAAGCTTCAGTTGCTGTAGGATTGCATCTAATGAAGAGAGCACAATTTCTGAGGATTATGTGTCTGTCAGTGCCCATACCACAGCTAGCATGTTTTAGTATGTTTTGAATACTAAACTCCAAGGACCCCAGAGGTTTTTTACTGCGTTTACTGTGGACTGGACTAGGTCCAGACTTTGGATTACGGTCTGTCTCTTGAACTGGCCAGCCCAAACATTTCTGAAGTCTGAAATGCAGCACCGAAGTGGAATTAGGAGTGTTCAACTTCAGCCACTCTCCAGTGTTTGCTGCAGATCTCTCTCCAAGGACTGTAAGAGGTGTTTTTCCCTGTAGATATCAGTATAGGAATCGGCAACGTGTAAGGCTATACCATCCATCTCAAAGCAGTCAGGTGAAGTCATATTCTGTTTAAAAATCTCCTCTTTCACTCTGAAGTATTACAATTCTACTTATCCAGAAAATTGCCATTGTTGCTTGAACTTACAGAATTATAATCCTCCAACGTGCTGGTGTCTGAGGGGCCAGGAAGGCAATGAAAACTCCCATCAGTGTGGTATGAAAGCTGCCTGGTGGCTTAGCAGCAGCGTGAGCAGCACTGATGTTATTGCACCACAGATAATGAGCTTGGGGTGGACTGCTCCTGCCCCAGAATGGGGACAAGGATGAAAACTGGTGATGGGGAGGAGAGCCCTACTCAGCTGAGTGAGGGGCGTGAGTGTCCAAGGGGAGGGTAGGGTGGTCTTTGCCGGAGTGGCTTGCATGGGCCATGTCTCCTCTGTGGGGAGACATGGGAGACCTCAGTCTGCACAGCAGTGAAATGGTACAAGCCAGAGAGAGAGAAGTGAACAGGCAGAATAAAAGCATTAACAAGTATTGTCTCTTACATCTGTCTTCCTTTGCTTCTGGGAGGAAAAACCAAAATAACATCCCCAAGCCCTTTGTTGTTCTGCCTGTGTGATTTCTGTTCCTCTGCACATGTCAGAGGAACAATGGTGGTGCAGCTGGGCGAGAACTGGGAGTTACAGGAATCCTATTTACTCTCACTCTCTAGAGGATTTAACTTTCCAGGTTAGATTGAGTAAGACAATAATACTGAGAGGAAGGGTGCAGGGGCTGGAGGAGTGCTGAGCCGCGGAGAGCCACCCTGCGCAGTGGCACTGGTACACACAGAGACCCGGGAGGCAGCTGTCCTCTCCAGCCCTGGGACATACAGCCTGCTGTGCAGTGTGCCTCCCGCCTCAGAGGCATCAGCGTCAAAGCTGTGTCCTGGTGAGGGTTTCCATGCCCTTGACCTGTTGCCTTGCTTGCCTTCTCTTGACGATTCCTCAAATGATGCTATAAGAGCAAGTACCATTTCTCCCAGAGTTCTTTGCTGCTGTCAAAGCAGGTGATGCATGGTCCAGCGGCGTGTCTTCTCTGATGATCTGCAGCCTGTTGGTAACGAAAGGCCAGATCCAGCTCTTCCTCCTCAGCCGAAGCCTTCCTGCCAGTCCTGTGAAGCGCTCCAGAAATAGAGAGTCCACTGTATGATGTCTGAATCTGTATTTGGTTATTGACTTCAGGATTCACTCTGAATCTAGAGAAGGCCATTTAATGACATTTTAAGGAGAGAAAAATCAGCTGAGTAATGCTGAAGGTCCCTGTTAATTACCTCGCAGGAAGGTGGCATAAAAACTGTGTATTTCCCCTTAGTGCTAAAAGCTGTGAATGATTCCTTCTCAGGAGCAGAGCAGCTCTCCTCCCAGCAGTCTGCTCAGCTCAACAGTGGATCCATAAGCTACAGGTTTTGGCTGTTGTTTTTTTTTAAAGCCCACTTTATTTTATACCAGGCATGAATAAGATGTAAACAGATAATCTCTCTCTACTCTCCTTTCATCTCTGAAAAGCAGCATCATTCAGGATGAGATTCTCCACTTGGGAATCCTTCTTACACAGAGCTGCTTGTGGATTCTGGCTTTTCTAATTCATACAAGGATTATACACACTTTGTCAGTTTTCACTGAGCTCTTTTTGCTCTTGGTATAAACACACAATTCCCCCAAAAAACAGCTTTAGGTGTGTCTACCCAGGGCAAAACCTAATTTTATTAACTGGCATAGTTTAACCCTTTGAAGGCGTAACCTACAGAGGAAGCTGCTTTAGTTGAGCTAAACCAGAGAAATGTGTGTCTTCCATTCTGTTTAAGAGGCACAAGATTTTGAAAATGCTTTATGTTGCTTGTGGAATAGGAGACAGGTAACAGCCTCTGTTAACAGTTCTTGCTGAAAGGGGCGTTTGTAGGAGCGAGCGAGGCCTGGATACTTCCAGCCGCATCGCAGCCTTGAATATGCCAGCAGTGCTGGCTTTAGGGCATTTCCTTGTTGCTCTTGTGAGGGAGAAGGTGATGCTTTTTAACCATTCTACAGTTACATGCTCATTGTGGAGGTGAGGTTTTGTTTCTAAGCCTCCTCTAGTTCTCAGAGCATAGGGAGTTGTCTGGCAACATGTGGTAGCAATGTATTTGCAGCTGAATCAGAAATCTACGTGCAGAAATCTTATTCTTAGGGGTTGTCAGGCAGATCTCTGACATTTCCGGGGGGGGAAAGGAGTTTTCTATAAGCCTTGTAGATTTCTTCATTTAATATTACTATTGGAGATGTCTCCACAGATAAAATCTTTTATGTGCATTTTTCATAACTCTGTACGTGAGAGATAAATCAAGATAAAAGTTGATTATATGGAATATTTCAGTAACATTGGTTATACATATTTCATTGTTAAGCTTTGCATATAGAATGTGATTAAAAGATTTACAGGTAAAGTAAAAGAATAAAACAGGTATTGTTTTGTATTAATGATTACCTCAAATAAGTGATCTGGTAATTAAGGTTGAAGTGATGCTTGAATTGAAATCCTAAACTCTGGCATATATAATTTCTTCTTAAAGTCTGTATTTCTAAGTTTCACTTGTATAGTCTCAACCTTGAATTTTATTTGAAGTAGCGGTTGATGAGTAGCTATTCGTCCATCATATCTTCTTCTAAATTTGGAAGAAGCTGTTTAGAAATTAGTCATAGACTTTTGAAAATCCTGGCCACTTTAAAAACACAATTTCCAATAGAATTTTCTCGACATGTGAAAAATGGGTCAGAATTTGTACCTTTGATCCGTGTGGATGCTTTGCCGTTGTTGGGTAGGCAACATGCATATTGCAACACGGATGTCAGAACCAACATTCTGGTTCTGATACATGTATACCTCTTCTCGACTTTTCTCAGTCAAAAATAAATAGCCTTACAAGCTCCCTGCCTGTAAATGTCAAGGTGTCGTTAGCATAGATTGCAAAATGTTGATCTGTCCAAATCTAAACTTGCACAAGACCTAATGGGTTTTCAACCTGAAACTCCAAATCCAATCCCAAGAGTTCTCAGCCCATTTTTATTCTACAAGGAAGCTAACCATGTTAATATTATAACCCTGTGCAAAATCCAGAGGCCCAAATGCTTATTTGCTATGCACTGAAGGATTTTACTACCGCCTTTAGGTGAGGAACACTAACTTACCCTAGCTGAAGGTGTCGCTCCATAGATTCACTGTCTATTGAAAGTATTTTCCTGAACCAGTCCTGTGCTGTGGTGAACATAATCTCTGGACGTGTTTGTATGACTTTATGAATATTCTGTAGCTTAATTTGGTTATAGAAATGTCTGCTATTTTACTGTTGGATTAAATTCACTGTATACATAAACTGGTTAATTACTAGCAGAAGTGTTATGATACAAGTCTTGCAGTATTACAGTGGACCAGCCTTCTGTTTTAGGTGTGATTACACAACTCTGAGCTATGTAGGAGGGTGGTAGAGCTGCGCATCACCACAGGGTAATGTGGAGGAGAGGGTTTTTTAAGTTGCCAGGTTCCCTGGTCAAAAGGGGGAAACAGTTTTTAGCAAGTCGTGAAAGGAGATTTAACTTCTCTTTTTCCTAAATTTATACCTGCTGGTGTGCACACAGCTGTATTGTTCTTCTGTTTAGGCCCTGGGCTGTCAGATCTGGCAGCGCCCTCCTGGTGCTGGGCAGAGCAACGGGAAGGGCTAGGGCAGGTCGTTCTGGATATCTCGTGTCTTTGGGTCCTGCATGCTTGTGCCTGCTCTGTAGCCATCTCCATAGCCATTCCAAAGCCATCTCTGTATCGGCTGCTGCCCAGGCAATCAGCCAGTCTTGCTGATGACTGCTGTGGTTGATGAATTCTGTCAGGAACCACATATAGAGGTTCTGCAGTCTACAAGTGACTTGTTGACTGCACTATGCAACTCTGCTGGAAAGGGTTTGCATTTTTGCTTATAGTAAATGCTGTGCTACAGGTTTTTTTGAATGTTCCTGCTAGAAATTGTAGTATGATTTAAAAGCTTATAGCCAACCTTTCACAGTGTGACAGAAGCTAGGGAGTCACTAACTTTTTATGCATCCTACAACCATACTTCAGTCTCATGGAAGGCTACCACTGACAGAAAAATCCGAAGGGTTTTAAAGCTCAGTGGAATCATCTAGTGCCTTTTGATACAGAAGTCATTGGTTTGATTTGGTGGAATTATTTTTTTATGAAGACGGATGATCTTGTATTTGATGTTCAACTCGCACAGTTGCCTGCTTGCATGCATTTATGCATGGTCCACGTGAGGCTTTGTAGCTTGAACATGTTTTCTGACTGGATTACACATACTTGTGGGTGGTTGAGCTGACATTCTGTTTCCCAGCATTTCGTTGGGAAGAAACTCATTGCTTGTAGAAGGTGTTGGGCTGCTGACTTGGCAGCCTTTTTAGAGTAAAGGGCAGGAACAGTGAAGTTCAACAAAACTTGTGGACCTTGAACCTGACACAGAAAGTTTGCTACAGAAGTGTGCAAGGTACTCTTTTGGCTAGTGGCAGTTGTGTTTCACTCATTAAACCAGAGCATGTGTTTACATGATTTTTATGCTAGTCAAAGATGAGTCTCCAAATATTTCAGATCTTTCTGGATCCATGCAGTATAGGCTGTCATGAGCCAAAGCTCCAGTTCTGAATATCTCTGTATTGAGGGTTCTGTCTCCAGGTGGGCTTTTGGGTTTGGGTTTGTTTTTAAACTTTGTGGGTACATCTTTTCTGGTATATTTTTCTGAAGTATCATGCTGTGTTTTAGAAGAAGGGAGATGGTTGTAGTGAAGGGAGAGGAGGATAGGATATAATGCAAATACTGAAATCAATGTATGCACATGGCTACAAAGGGCAGCATTCCTGTAAAGATGAGTAGGCATGCAGCAGGTGACCAATGCACCTTGAGTAAAAAAGTAATCTAAAATAAAAAAAACTTTCTTCTTGCAAAGACATTTTACGGTTGTATTCAAAACACACCAGCTTAAAAATCCTAGTATTTTTATGCAGGAAGATGCTTTCCCGTGCACTTCACTTTTATTTCTTTTCACTCAGCTGGTGAAACCAACCATCTGTCTGAGGCATGTGAAGTGTAGAGGGACAGAGCACAAAATCATTTTTCTTTCTGGTAGTGAGTGATAAGTAGTCCAAAATAGTCACTGGCAGTGGTTAAGGATTAAAGCGTGAATCTTGCAAAATTATACACATTTATGATGATGCAAAATGGTACGACTGTTAACTATGAGAGAGGATGTGAAAATCTAGCCTGTAGGTGCCTTGGTAAATAATTCTACCTAGTTATGTATTGCATTATAGCACATCCCTGACCCAATGGCTGCAACAGGAAAATTCCTAGAGAATTCAGTGGAGTCTGATTTTTGTACACTGTTCTTTGAGAGCTGTGTAAGAAATAGTCTAAGACACTGTAGCTATTGCAAAATTAGAGAATTTCTTTTCATTTCCTGATTAAGTTTTCCCAATTTGAATGACATTTTTTAGTTTTCTAAATTGTCAAGAGAATTTTGATAACTCTTTTTGATAAGACATGAGCAGAGGCAAATTCTCGGTTTGCTTTCCTAAATGTCTGCTCATTTGTGGTTCTAGACTTGAATAGTCTAAGGCAAGCTCTTGGTATTTTCCCCTTTGTCGTCTTCAGTACAGCAAATGCAAAAGAGCTGAGATTAGGAAACTTATTATATGATAAGAACTCCAACAATAATCGTTGTGTTTTCAGTTCTTAATGCTCCTTTCTATTTCTTATGAAAATTAGCATGTTCAACAATTTGCTCCACCTTGAAAGTCTATTATTTGATAGTTTAGACTGAGACTTTCTTCTTCTGCAATATGCAATTTCTCTTCCTGTACTAGAATCTGTGAAAAACTCAGTTGGCAATTCCTGTTATAGTTGCTTATTTGGACCAGGCAAATTGCCGAATAAAAGGTTTGTAAATTATCTGCTTTATATTTGTGCTGTCCTCAAAGGACTGAAATTTGCTTTGGGGAAAAGCAAAGGACCAAGTAATAACATTTTCTTTTTTAAAGAACTGCCAGAAACTTAATTTCAGAGAGCTTTTTATTATTAAATTTCCCAGCCTTCCTTTCAAGCACTTTATTAGGAACACGGCTCATTTATTTGGGGGGGGGGAAGCATTGAAGAAGAGGGAGATGAAGGTGAAAAGCAAGCTCATTAATTCAAGTTGTGATCTAAGTCTAGTGTTCATGTTGGCAACAATTTCAGTTTTCTAATGTGCAGTCATTGTGAAAGACTTATTTTAACATGGAAACCTTAAAGAAGTGGAGAAATTGTTTCTCTTGAACTTTTTTTGGAGCTCATTTATACTGAAATTTTTAAGGCCTTTGGAATTTTTAACTGGTTCTCCTACAGCAGGTGAAAAGGACCTTTGCTGCTTTATAAGAGGGAACAAGAGAAATCAAACCTGTGCTTGTTTTAATTACAAACTAGATGCAGCTTTGAGCACTGGGTGTGAGTCAGATGCTGTTAGAAAAGTAAAGAGAAGTTTACGTAATACATACAGAGCGAGGAGGAATTGATCCTGCTTGTGGGTTGTGTTCTGGAAATGTCTTTTTGTTTATCTGTATTCAAGGCTTAGCAGATGGCGCCCAACATTTAGGAAGGGACCACTTGTTTCTGGCCAGCAAAATAAAGCTGTCCTGGTAAGGTGCACCAGAAGAGGTCAGTAGCTGCTATTAGGTGTATGATAAATGCATTATGTTTTCTCCATGAAAGACAGAAGTGCTGTGAGCCCACTTAAAGAAAGCTTAGGTGTGGGGACAATCCAAAGTCTAATTTTGTCAGTGATACCTGAGGGACCTGACTGGAAACTGGAATTTCCATTGTCCAGGAGAGCTGGACATTCTGAAACTTTCTGTCATTCCAGTTTGAGGCGAAGTCCGGCAAAATTAGCATTCAATAATATTCTGGTCTGGGGGCATAGAAACATTTCACTTTTATTATTGTCCAAAGAAATGAGAACAGTCTTGTTTTTTCTGTTCAAATGTTTACCAAACCTAATCTGGTTAAACTACAATTTTCAACAGCAAATAGCTGTCTGGAGAAGTGTCTTTGCTATTTGATTATCTGGGGACTGAGGACACGTCCCTCTGAGGGAAGGCCTTTATTTTCTGCCCATTTAACTATTTTTCTGCTTTTTCTACTAACGGTCCAAGCTGGAGCTCTGAGCCATTGGCTGTCCTTTTCCAACAGCTGTTTCTGTAGTGCATGGGTCTTGTCAAGGAAAACATGGAGTACATTTCCACTTTCCTCAGCACCATTGATGAGCTGTTTCTAGCTTCCTGACATCACTCTCAGGCAGAGCTCTGAGGAGTTGTGTGTTTCTCAGGTGCTTTTAGAACTTGGGATCAGGAATGCTCTTCAGGCTTGGGGTGGACCTGCTGGAGTGCAGCTCTGCGGAGAGGGACCTGCGTGTGCTGGTGGATGACAGGTCAAGCATGAGCCAGCAGTGTGCCCTGGTTGCCAAGAAGGCCAATGGGATCCTGGGTTGCATTAAGAAGAGTGTGGTCAGCAGGTCGAGGGAGGTTCTCCTTCCCCTCTACTCTGCCCTAGTGAGGCCCCATCTGGAGTACTGTGTCCAGTTCTGGGCTCCCCACTTCAAGAAAGATGAGGAGCTACTGGAGAGAGTCCAGCAGAGGGCTACGAGGATGGTGAGGGGACTGGAGCATCTGTCCTATGAGGAAAGGCTGAGGGAGCTGGGCTTGTTTAGCCTGAAGAAGAGAAGGCTGCGAGGGGACCTTATAAATGGCTATAAATATCTCAAGGGTGGGTGTCAGGAGGATGGGGCCAGACTCTTTTCAGTAGTGCCCAGCAACAGGACAAGGGGCAACGGGCAAAAACTGAAGCAGAGGAAGTTCCGTCTGAACATGAGGAAGAACTTCTTCCCTCTGAGGGTGACGGAGCACTGGAACAAGCTGCCCAGGGAGGTTGTGGAGTCTGCTTCTCTGGAGATATTCAAGACCTGCCTAGACAAGGTCCTGTGCAGCCTGCTGTAGGTGACCCTGCTTCGGCAGGGGGTTGGACTAGTTGACCCACAGAGGTCCCTTCCAACCCCTACCATTCTGTGATTCTGTGATTCTACTTTACTTTTTCGTGACTTACTTTAACTCTTCCCTCAGAAAACTTGCTGCTGCGTTATTTATACAATTTGTCAAGCCTCTTTTTCTTGTCGCTGATTTTGTTTTTCACAAGGTTGACATTTTTTTAACAGCCAGGTTTGTATTTTGCATGCTTTTTCTTTCTGACTGTGAAGCATAATCCTTCAGCAGTTACTGTGGTGCAAGGCTAAGGACAGTCTTGCTCTACAGCAAGGGGTCTTGTTTAATGGGAAGAGATGTGTCTGCCACAGCATCTAGGTGGAGGGAGCAGTGCAAATGATGTGTTTCTTCCAGGTGGCAGATCGCATTATTTGTAGGCTAGGAAAGGGTGACAGACAGCATAGATTTGAAGGAATACACCATACTATTTTAGAAATTACAAAAATAATAAGAGCTGAGAGGAGGCAGCTGGAGCAAGGGAGAATGGGCACGTCCTACTTTTCTGTGCTGCGGAGAGGTTGTGTGGGGCACAGCAGGAGACAAGCTGTCAGGCGTACCTTCAGGCGTTTGAGAGATGCACCGTTACAGTGTTAGTGTGAAAAGCAAAAAAGGTACTGGCACTTTTGCAAGAAATGGAGGGGAAAAAAACTTGCCAGTGCTATTCAGAAATGCTAAAAAAATAAACAAATTTTGTGGACATTTTCTGCAGAGAACACAGGAAAGTGCTGGATAACAATCCGATGCTAATATGTAACTTAAAAGTAGTAGTTTTCCTGCTGTAAATCCAACCCTGTTTCATCACATTTACTCCTCTGACCTTCACCTTTCTATGAACTTTTCAAACCCCACTTAAGATGATGGGACTCTGATGGGGAGGCACCTACAGAGCTTTGCTGCTAGGCATGTTTTTTCTAATTTTCTTCTAAAATTTGTACCTGTGTGTCTTTTAGCTTAAAACCCCCTTTGGAGTGTTTTATTTGCCTGGTAAATTACCAGACAGGAATACTATCCTTCCTGTCCTGGTCTTGCTCGTGTAAAACATGCGGTTGTTTAGTTCTGTTGCATTAGAAAGTTATCTTGATAATTTTGAAGCCTGTTTCTGGGCCTGTTCTGGTTGGAAGGACTCTTTCTGAAACATGGTTGGCATTGTACTTAGCATTTGAAAGGAGGAGCTTTCACAGGGGCCTTTACCATGGGAATTATATCTTCCTTCACTCTTCTGAGGATACATCATGTGATGGGTTTACTGTTTTCATGGCTGATGATTTGCAGACATTCCATATTCAACAAATATGCTTCTCCTTACGCAGCTCCTCCACCTGACAACCTCATAGTTTATAGCAGAAAGTTTTGTTATTAGTTCCAAAGCTTCTGACCTTGCACTCTGCTATTAAATTTCATCCCATTTCTGTTACCCCTCCAGAAAATCCAGCACTTGCTGTGTGAGCCCCCCAATCCTCCTTCTGTTGACAAGGCCTCCAGACATTTAGGCCTCAGGAAATTTATTTGTTTGCTTTTGTGTTTTTGTGCCAATGTCATTAATACTAGTATTCAGTGAGATTGGTCACAACAGCAGTCGTTGAGTGTTTTCGTTATTAACCTGGCTGAGGTTGAGGAGTTTCCCTCCTGCTGCAGGCCATATGCTCCGTTAAATGGCTGTAGCTGCAGAGCAGAAGGGAAGCCGGCCCTGGCCCCTGCACCCCTCCTTTCAGGGGGCCTTTGGGGTGCAGAGCAGGCTGCCCTTTCCCTGAGCACTGCTGGAGAAGCCCATCAAGGAGAGGCGGGTAGAGCTGGCAAGCACATGTGGTGAGCACTGCCTCCGCAGCCAGACCACTGCTGGGAGAGGCAGAGGGAGGCAGCCAGTCTTTCGGGATGGCACACAGAGATATATGGAAGTGCATCGAAGAAGACTTCATAGAGTTTGCTTTGATGCAGGAAATGAACAGGTATTGCTCAGCCAAGAGCCTGTCTGGAGAAAAAGACTTGCCCTGAAAGGGGACGGAGGGTGGGGGAGAAACCTATTTGCAGTCCCCCCCTTGCTTTCACTCTTTCATCCATCAGAGCTGAGGATATGTATTTCTTCTGTTTACGGCATTTACTGCTCTAGCTGGTGTTCAAACGAAGCCAACTTTCTGAGATTTTGGGGTACACGCTTTAGGCAATAGGTCTTGGCACTTCCTCCTAAAACCTCGTGTTGATTTGAGGTCTGCTACCATTATGAAAAAAACCTAAAAATTAAATGAAAAAGTAGAAAGCTGAGAAATAACTTCCTTTTCACCAGGCAGTACAAGGTAAGACATTGTACCAAATCTTGACTAAAGGTATTTTAACAACACAGCACCTAGATAGCCTTGCAGTGCCAAATGTGCTATTTCAGTGGGTTGAATTTGTTTATTTATTGATGATCGTACACATTTCGTCTTTGGGGAGAAATAAATTGCTCAGGATAGCAATAGCAACTGATGATACCAATTTCTGACTTAGTTTCAATAGTCAGAAATAATGTAGAGAGACAATATGTGCTAAACACTACCTTTCTTGGGCAATAGTTGTTATGATTCAAGTGTATTTTCTTTTGTTACGACTCTCATGAACATGTCAAAGTTGAGAGAACATGCTGATGCCTGTGCTGATAGTTACCGCTTTGCATGTTCACAGCCTTGTATACCAATGTAAACAGTCATTTTCCTAATGTGCCTTAATATAATAAGACATTGTGTACCTTGCTTTGCCTCTGTGTGCTCAAGGGATTGTAATTTGTACCCTTTTGCATGCGCAGCGCAGGCGATACCTGCCATCTACCTGCTCCCACTCATCCTGTGCCTGTGCATTTCCCACCGAAGTGAGGACCAGCTCTGATGTCAGACAAGGCTCCAAGGAGCCTGGGCCGTAGTTTGTCTGGCTCTCTTCCAGCCTTCTAGATGGTGCCAGCTTGCTCCAGGCTACCTCTGTGCTGTATCATTGCAAATCCCCTTTTCTGGGGGGTCGATTCCCCCACATCCAGAACTACCACTCTCATCGCACTGCCAGGAATAAAAGCCCACCTGCATTTTAAAAGTACATGTCTGCTACGTTGTCGTACACATTGTCAGCAGGAAAACACTGCCTAGCTTGTGCTTGTTTTGCTTTTAAAATGCTGCTTATCCTGTTGCTTCGAGTTTGAAGTGTGTACATCTATTTTGGCAGCATGATTTCAAATAGCTGCATTTCACATATGAAGAAGTGTGCTCTCCCAGGACTTGCAGGAGCTGGGAGCAAATGAAATTAGTCAAGACATGAAGTCTTAGAAATGAAGTCAAGTAGTGAAGGGCTTGAGTTTGTTTAGGGTTACAGCAGAAAGCATAATACAAGGGCCAGCTCTCCTGATTGCTGAAAGTGTGGTTGGAGAGAACTGAGAAGAGAAGATGCCAGCAGACATTTTGCCTCCCACCAGCCGATGCTAACTGGAACTCCCACAGCACCAGTTACAACCTGAAGTAATCTTTATTGGGGGTGTCTCTGTATGATACCCACCTGCACTCAAGGAATGGCCTCTGTAGACAAACTGGCTGCATCCCGTGAAACCAGAGGGTTTACTGACTCCATAGCAAGGCCAGGCTCCTTTGCCGTCAGGGATGGTTAGCTTCTTGGCCTGAAAGGTTAAGGTGAAGGGGGGGGGTGTGTGTGAGTGTTAATTTTATTATACTGTTGGTGGACTCCAGACTTCCATGCTGGCTAAAATGTGATGAATTGAGCAGAAATAAATGAAGCCTCTATCCTGCAGTTTGCTGAGGGGAGATGTGCACCTGACAGCTGATAGAGTTAAGTATTTGCAGCTTAAAGGTGTAGATCCTCAGCGCTTCTGAAGAGCAAACAGTAAGCACCTGTGTTCATAGATTACATCATAAATACTGCAAAATGAATGTGTAATTTTGTATTCCTTGAATGTGACTCTGATTCACAGCCACGCAATGCCAGGCACAATAGCTATGCCATATTACTTGTTAAATACATATTGGAGAAAGATGGTTGAACCCAATTATTCCTGTATATAAGATATTCCTTTATTTAATAGCACCTGTGCCAGCAGGAGATTATGCTCTTTTGGACTGGACGTAGGCATGCCAGAATTATGTCTAGGAAGAACCTCACTGTAACGCTACTGAAATTAAATGATCAGATGGACAAAAGTAGGTCTGTAATTTGTTTTATCTTCTAACTTTGAAAGCATAAACTTTAAGGAGTCTCGTTCATGCTCATAGCTACAATCATGAGCTCAAGAGCTGAATATAGGGCCAAAGTAGAATTCCATAGGTCAGAGGTGCAGAACCTGTAGAAAAACCTGAATTCTTGTCTTGCTTGGGAAGAAAGGTGAAAGAGTCCAGATCTACATGGGTGAATAACCACCTCCAAAACAGACCTGAAGAAGCTGACAAAAAGTTTACAGCAAATGAAAAACACAGCCTTGTTGTCACAGTCAGGAAAGACAAGCATAAAATGAAATCACCACACTGGTTTAAATCATGCAAAATAAGCATAAAGAGTACCTTATGTATAACAATTACAACAGTTCATCAGTCAGAAAAAACTGACTGATCAAGTCACCAGACTAAAAACCCTAGAATAATTTAGGTTGAAAGGGACCTGCAAGGGGTCGTCTAGTACATCCCCCAGTTCAAAGCAGGTCTAATTAGATCAGGTTGCTCAGGCCTGTGTCCAGTCAAGCCTGGAATACCTCCAAGGAGGGAGATCTACAACTGCTTGGGGCAAGCCGTTTCATTATTTGGCCACCTTGTAATTAAAAAAAAAAAATCCTTATATCTAAGTGGAATTTCCCACTTCCAACTTGCGTCTGTTGCATCTTATTCTATTGCTGTGCAACTCCAAGAAGAGTCTGGCTCGGGCTTCTCTGCGTCCTCCAGTCATGTAGCTCAGGAAAGGAAATGAGATCGACCTGAATTGCAGTGGCTGGGGACAGACAACAAGAACTGTTTGCAGAGTGGGAGTCACCAGCCCCAGTGATTTCCACCAGTCTGGAAAGGACTGACCAGTAGGCACTGGTGTGTACTGCTAAGCCATACCATGAACCACCAACCCCGCTAGTGAGATGTCACCAAAAAAAGGCAAATGCACTCCTGAAATTTATTGGCTGAGAAATTTCCAGTGGTGGTTTTTAAATGTAGCTCAAGTCCTGTTAGAGACAGATGAAATCAAAATTGTGTGGGTACAAAGCAGGGCTATGAAAATGATGGATTACGGGGAATAGGGATGAGTAAGAGATTTCTTCAAACAAGTTGAATGAAGACTTCTAAAGGCATCTTACATCTCTCTGTAAGGTCATTAGCACTAGTAGGTAAAAATGGGAAGGGATAGATGAAGACTGTTAATTATAAAAAGGTTTTAAACATGAAAGCAGTGAGGCCTTGGAGCAGCCTTCAGAAAGAGGAGTTGTAAAAATACATGAAACAGAAACAAAATCGGACTGACTTTGACATGGGAGTCTGTGGGGGTAGCCTTTTGCTGAAGATGCCATTTGTTCTTTCAGGGTAGACATTGTGGTCAGGAGGAATTTGCCTGGCATTTCAATACATGTGGTAGCCTTTTGGTTGCTCCTGTTGTGCCCCGTTATTTCCCGAGCACATGGACAGGGTGAGCAGTGTGTGTGCAGTTCGCTTGGCAAACCCCTGGTGCCTGCACCTTGTGCACATGTGGTAAGGCTTGGCACGTCGTGGAAAGGTCAGATTTACTGTGTGTATGTGTGCAAACCCTCAGTGCAGTGAGCCCACATTGGGCCAGGGGCTTTGCCGATGTCTCAGCCAACTGGGCATGAGCTTTGCATCTGCATCTCTGCTGAAAACGTCCGAGATAAGAACATGGCAGCCCATAGGAAGAAGCATTTGTGGAAGAGATTGAAGGATGTGTACTCAGTACCCTGGGTCTCCGAGCATTCAAACCTAGGTCTTTCTTATCCTTGAGCAGTCACAGTATTTTTCCATGACTAAAGAAAAATCACCATTTTCTTAGAATGTTGACTGAATTTTTTTCAATTTTATGTTTTATTTGGCATAATTATATGCCCTTACAAGCAATTTAAGCTGAATCATGAAACTGAAAGTTCAGCTAATGCTTGTTAATCCAGTTAAGAATTTTGTTTTGGACAGCCTCATTCTGAAGCAAACTAAATTAAAGTGAATTCCAGCTGAGAGCTGGTTCTAGTATTTGTGATTCTGAAGTCATGAATTGAAGTTCTCAGTTGTTACAGCATTTCTGTATTTTGTGTTTAATTTTAAAACTGTTACATATTTTGTGAGCATAAATGGGATAGAGCAATGTGAGGGCACTGACGAAACAGAAAGGCACTTTATAGTAACAACTTGGTGTTAAAGGTATCAGGAGGTAACAATGAGAGGGCGTAGGCAGAATGCAGAAATACCAATAAACAAATAGATGAGAGGCAGTGAGTGACATGGGAGTTCAAATTAAGGAAAAATGTGGAATATTAAAGGATATTTAAAATGACTCTTTTTGGAATAGGAAAGTATTAAGGAGGTTATCAATAGAATACTTTCTTTTCAAGTATTTAAAAATCAAATGCAGACAGTACAAAACAACAGTGCTGGTGATAGATGGAATGAGCAATGGTTCGGAAAGGCATATGCTAAAAAAGGATCAGAAGCTGCCTGCTCAAAAAGGGGATGTCTGACAGATAATCAACTGATGTTTGCGTCAAGGTCAGTCACTGACAATGACTGCAGTGTCTCTAAGTTTTTAAATAAAAAAAATCTTTGAAGTAGATTGGTACATAGGAGAATTTACACTGAATTAGTGGAACATGAGACTGGGTTGTATGAGCCCCCCTTGTTTTGATTTAGATCAGGTTTTGCCTAGCAAAGCTCAGCATTATTGTATTTTATGTTATTGGGAGTGCGAAGCTAAAAATAATGGCAGATCTGCTGCATTTCAAATGTCACCCTTTAGCACAAGCACAAACTTTCGACTCTGCGGACCAATGAGCTCCTGAAATTATTTGTTGGGGTGAATGACTTTATCCAAAGCATAGATTGGATAAATCCATACAAATTTGCCAGCTTCTGGAACAAAGCTTCCATCAATTTCTTGTAATGTAATTGTGCATACAATCACAGGCATTATTGCAATTGTTTCTAAGTAGGTTTTGTGCTGGTAACATGAACAAGCATTTGATGTTTGGAGAAAGGCATGTTTTAAAAAATGATATCTGGAGCTGTTGCATTTCTGTACTGGGAAAAGCTGAAAGCAAGGGGATAGACTGTGCTGCAGCTTTCATGTACCTGTTTCCATCTCAACACTGATGACTTTCAGCGTGAAGGAGGGGAACTTGTTTCTAGTGAAGAGATGCAGATTATCTAAAGCTAATCAGCCAAGTTTGTGTAATCAGAAATAATTGTTGCAATACATGTGAGAACTTACCCAGATAAAAACAGATCTGTAACAGAAATCATGGTGTTACTTAAAGATCTATTGGCATGAGGAATTTCCCTGTCCAGGTTCCCTTCTGAATTTGAGGCCAAAATCTACAGTCCTTGGTCCAGCAAAACTTAGTTCATGACCTGTTTGAGTAAGAATTTTGACCCATAACTTAAAAAGATGTAAGGAATTTTAGAAAAGAACTGAAGTGCATTGTTATGGTAAGCATTCAGGTGTAATGAGTGTACGCAGAGATCTACATTTAATTTACAAACAATTTTTGAATTTTAGGGCTATTGATCACGAAAGTCATTAGATTTGATATAAGCCTTTTTACTTATTACCAGTATCTGGATGACAGTTGTTGTTCGCAGTTTATGGAGGGAGAGAACAATGTGGTGGTTGTTCTTTGGTAAGAAATAAAGTTCTGACTCATACTGAAACACCAACTCAGTGGATGCAAGTTCATTGATGTTTATTTTTTTAGGGACTACTGCAATCCTGAATTTTTTATTATTATCTGTGGAAAATTACATTTAAGAGAGAGTGCCAGAAGTGGATTAAATGTTTTTGAATGCAATGAAATATGCTGAAATAAAAATGCTTTCTTTGAGCACCAAAAACTAGATCCAAATGCTATTTAAAAATCAATGAAAGTTTGATTTCAATATGCTTTTGATTAGGCCACAGTGTATAATTGTTTGAAGTTAGGTGCATCTTTAATAACTTTGAAAGCTGAACACTATTGTTTAGGAAGTGAACAAAAGCAAACTTTTTTAGGCAGTATTATTAGAGTGTATTAAATATAGATGTAGCTAAGTAGATCAGTTATAGCATATATGGGGGGGGTGAAGCAGAAGTCCAATATCCTATCTGAGAAATAGCATATACACATTACAGAAATATCTACTAAAACAGAATTTAACCTTAAAGTATTTGTATTTGCTGTCCAGAGGAATACATCCTTCTCTCTGGGCACAGGTGGGAGAAACCAGCTCACAGGATCTCTTCTGGCTCAAAGGAGGATGTAAGTTTTAGTGAGAGATTTTTGGTAAAGCACAAATGTTGCCGATTTCTGTTGGGATTACAGTAGAAGACAGCGGGAATTTTGAAGGAGAGTTACAGGGATGCTCCTTACTCTTTCTGGGGAAAGCTTTTCTGCAGGTATATGTTATTGTATTTCCTTTTTACCTCAGTGGACATTGACATTGCTAATGTGATTAACGTGTATATGAAAACCTGGTAGCTGTAGGCCCTCCTTTGTGAGTTTAGAAACCTTTAGCAGTGTGGATGGGTTGGCCGTGCCTGTTCTAAACATGGGGAAATGCTCTCATTTCTTTCAGGTGACAAATGAATTATAGCCTGTTGACTGAAAGCACATCCTTGCATCTTGTAGCCTCATTCAGCTATGTCCATTGTTTATATGACGAGCTAGGCATTCAATGAATTCAGGACTTCAAAAAGCAAACCAAGAGGAACACCTACAGTCTCTGTGTTGTTTTCCCCTCTTTCTAAACCCAGTGAAAATATAACTTTTGCTGATTTCCTGAGGTTGGCAAAGACTTTTCAACAGCTCTCGATAAATCATTGAAAGTATTATATTTCTGCTTCCTGGAGGGAAATGTGCGTGGTAGGTTTCAAGCCAGTCATTTAAGTGATCCCCAGGGGCATGGCGTCAGATTGCACTGTTGGTGCCTTTTTACTGTCATCCTATGAAGGCAGCAACTGTTGCATAAATGGAATTTTGGGATGAAGAAATTCTTGAGGACAAATCCTGTCCATGTTTCTGTGGCCAGCTTGAAGCACGACTTGTCCAGTGTGCAGGAGGGAAGAAGAGGACATGAAGTGCTGTGAAAAGGCAGGTCTGGGAAGGCTGTGAGGCCAAATCAAGTCTACGTGATTGCTTGTGATGAGTAGGAGCAGATGCAGAGCTGCCAGTCGGTTTTCTGTTGGAGAAGACACGTAAGATTTGAAGGGTCTTGGTTCGTCCTTAAAGTTGTGTGCCTTGGGGCAGGATTATTTACAAATGACATGTAAGTAACAGCCCTGTGCAAACACCAGAGCTGGATTTCCTGGGAAATTACAGTTGTTTCCAGAGTTAGCTTTAACTGGAGAAGCTTTTCCTAGCAGCTTTTCCTTCCCTCCAACTGATCTGCAAGTTCAACTTTTCCCAGTTTCCCAAAGACTCAGCAGTGCTCATCACTCGCTGTGACAAGGACTACAGCCCCGTGTGTCGGTGCCACCCACAGCCTTCACCGTCCCGTGATGGCCCCTTGCTGGGGCTTCTCCATGGCACGCTCATGTGGGAGTGGGCGTGGGCATCGCGCTGTGCCCAGGGGCCGGGGGCTGCGAGGCCTCGGAAGCTCTTTGCCCAGGCAGGGTGTCAGGGACAGAGTTTGTCCTAGAGCAGCGAAGCTGAGCTCCTGCTTTTCTATTTCTCAGGGTCAAATGTGTTTCTGAATACTAATTACCATTTACAACTATTTTAATGTCTGCTCAGGGACTTAGCTCGAGGAAAGCAAAAAAAAATCAACGATGGTAAGAGTTTCAAAAGAGTACAAGGGCCACATTTTTAGCATGTAATAGTTTCAAAAGAGTACAAAGGCCACATTTTTTAGCAAAGCGTTTGGCTTGCTTTACATTAAACATGCCTTCAAGTTCCATATTTATTTTTAATATATTACTCCTACAGCTTCTCTTCCTCCACAGTGATTTTCCCTTGCTGAATAATATCCGCTCAGCTTTCCTTGTCCCAAACAGAACTGTCAGTCTGAAAGATTAAATTGGCATCATTCTTTCCCCAGCCCCAGCTGTCCTTGGGTTCCTTGAAGTTCTTGTCAGTGCGATCAAAGTATAGTGCATTTGTACCCATATATTTTAAAATCTGGATTGGTTTTGTTTCTTTTGGATAGTACCCAGTCTATCGCAGTGGGCAAAATTGTTTCTGGCATCCATGGTGATAATTATAGTGTGTCATAATGTTGTGAATAGTGTATTGCATTAATCTCCTTACATCACCAGGGGAATTCTAGATATGAAAAATACCTGTTGGGCTTATAGTCAGAAATCTAAAGATTGCTGTTCTTCTGTACTTTTTAGCATAATTGATAACAAACTTGGCTCAAAAGAAGAACACGCCTTTGCTGGATTTATTTAGACTGCACGAGACCTGTTTCAAATTTTGAGCTGAGATGAAATGCATTTAACAAGGTTTCTGGTATGATCAATGGCAAAGCTATCAGGGGAATGTCTTGCCATTTTTAAGCCTACACCACTGTTTCTGTTATCATCCCAGTGATTTTGATATATTTGTTTTCCTTCCCTAAATATAACCTTTATTTCTGAGAAGATTTTTTGTTCAATTTTTTATCCTGTTTTGAGTCTTCAAAGCAAAAGGCCCCATTGCCATGGTGGATTCTAGTAGATCATGTTTCTAACGATGTTCTGTTCCACTTGTCAGTCTTCTCTGCTATGGAAGCTGCCAGGACCTCAATAGGAATGCAGAGTGGGTTTATGAACTAGGCTTTGGACATTGTGTATATGATGAAAAAATGTGAATTTGGTACATCTGTGGACAGTATATATGTTCAAAAGATTTGTGGCATCTTCATATGTCTTTTGTGATTTAAGGGATAAATAACACAATGTTTGGTAGAACAGTGCCAAAGATGCCACATGCCAAAGAGTATTCAGACAATTTTCTGTGGACTTTGGGTTTAGATGAACAACTGTTAACTCCATTAACCTCAATCCTTTGTATCTCTACGTACCACAATAATAGACTGTCTGCTGTAAAAAGATGTGGTGTCTGACTGTAGTATATATTTAGAACTGTTTAATTATAAGATTGTACCAATGAAAATGTGTTGTCCCTTTATTTAACTCCTTGTTTGATATTTCTATTTCAAAGAACACTAAACTCAAGAATTTATCTATTTATGTGAAAATGCAGTCCCGGTAGAACAGTTGGACTAGATGTAGTGCAGAGGCTCCGTCCGACCAACCTTTCTATCGTTGATTGAAGATGCTGCTGTTAATGGCTTACAACCTTGCAACTTTGTCATATGTGATAGAAACAAAGAAAGTAACAGATGCTGCACGTGTGGTTTTCAGAAGGAAGAAAGTTTTGAAAGAAAAATGGGGCCAAGACATGGAAATGTGAGATCCGGTAATAGGAGTACTCTTACCCAACTCTCAGTGCCTTAGTGTGGTGTACTAATGAATTTAGTTATTTAAGTTGTGAAATTCTGTGTAATATAAACAATATTGGTTCATGGTTCCCGTGAAGTCAGTCCAGGAAATTAACATGCTAGAGACAGTGTCTTGTGAGGTGCTTGTGTTCCGTGTTACAGGGGCTCATCTGAGAGGAGACAGAAGCAATTCAGAGCAGACAGGCCTTTGTGTGAGCCCTTTGTCTCAGCAGTCTCACCATCCCCTCGGGGACTGTGAAGTTCAAGCCATGAGGCATTTTCGCGGAGACTGAACTTTGCACAGCACATCACAGTATTCAACCTGGAGTTTGTAATTTATATTTCTTTTTGATGAAATCCTTGATTCACTCCATTTTTCCATCTAACTCTGGTGTTAAAAATAGAATGATTAACCACCAAGCCACCTAAATTATATCTGCTCTCCTGTGCAGTTAGTTGTGCTGTTAAGTAACTCTCTGTTTGGTTTCTTTTGCAGGTAAGTAGCACTTAGCACCTGTTAGTCCACAATTTTCGGTAAGTGTATTTTGTACTTAGCAACAAACTAAACTGAACTTGTGTTTTGTTCTTGAAAGGGAATATATGAACTAGGAAGTTAGTCATACGACGAAATAGGTTTCAGATGCTAGTCTGTGCCCAGAATCTTTGCAGATGTTATGGGTTTACAAAGCTTGTTCTCCTCAAAGTATTATTCATCTCTTGCAGGAAGAAATAAGTTTAAATACTCAGGGCAGTTGAGCAAACAATGTTTACTTTAAACAAAATAAACAAACGAGGGCTTCTTTTTTACTCTCAGCTCCTTTCAGCTATAGTAATCTTGGAAGTTGGTTGTAACTAAATTAAAATCTCACACACAAATGCAGTATGTAAACCTTCCTGTCCCTTTTAACGTTTTTTTTTGCTACAGGATATATCTTAGACTCTTCTCCTTATCCTGTCTTTCGCTTCATGAAAATACTAGTTATGCTTAGTTCTTGTCTGTCTAGTTTAATGAACAGATCTCAGTGTTCTTCCTAAAAGGTGCCAATGTCATCATCCTTATTGTTCAGCTGGGGAAAGAGTATGGTGAAAAGATGGGTCCTGGGTCACTAGTAGGGCTCTTACAGGGCTCAGCATCCTTTGTGGGAGCGCGGGTGTTCTAACATAAATCCAGTTTTCATAGCATACATTACTCATCCCATTAGTTCAAGTTTTAATATGATACTTAGTTGCTGCACAAGCAAAAGTTAAAATTTGATGGTCCATTTTTAGCTTTTTTTACTTCCCAGCCTCTCCAGAAGCAGCTTGATATAGTGTGAAAGGTGTTACAGCTTTGCACTGCAATGTTTGGAATTTAATAAGTGTACATGGTACATTTTTTCTTCTGCTAAGACTGATAGACTCTCAGCACTTGACACAGATGCTGTTTGAGCATTTGATCCTCTTAGAAAGTCACTGTGTTTTTCCTCTTCTTAGTTTTAACTTTGTAGAAGATTTATTGTTGTTGCTAGACTACACACAATTCTTTCCTTTTCTTTTTCTTTTCTTTTTTTTTTTTAACATTTTCTCCTTTCTTCTCTTCATAGGTCCTGTTTTTTGTCCTGGAGCATTTTTATTTTGAATTCATATTGTTTTCTTCAACTGATCACACAAGTCAGTCATCCTTAGTCACAGAGGATTTTCTTTCATCCTTACCGTACCTTGACAACATCTGTAAGTTTATGATCTAGTCTATGTTTATTTAAAACTCTAGTCATTCAGATGTGTTTGTTATACCAGTGCCTTAATTAGCTGATTTTCTTTGATTATATTTTCCCATTTTCCCTTGGCATCTTCTCCAGAGGTTCCCATTACTTGTGCTGCCTGTTTTCTGTCATCTTTTGTAAAATGTTTTGCCAGAGGATTATTGCTCTATGTCAGCTATCATTTTCTTCCCAAAGATGTATGCACATGCAGAAGTGAGGTTGATGTGAAGTTGTGTTTAAACGCAGGCTTACAGAGAAATAAGATGTGTCCGCTATATCTGTCTAGATCCAAATTTGGGCATGGAGTTGCATATTCTTTGCAGAGGTCAACTCAGAATTCATTCTGTCCTTTGAGACACGATTATCGCCTTGCATCCCCATTTTATCTGTTGTGTGCTAAGTTGGTTACATCGCTGTGTTTCTGTAATTTCGTTTTTTGAGAGCAGGTTACAAGCCTGGTATGGTCAAATAAGGAAGAATGGATTGCTTTTCATTTGTTTTTTAATTTATTCTGTCTCATCAGGGGTGGGGAGGTGGGCCTTGGGCTTACAGCTTTTCCTGGCAGAAACCTAGCTCATGGTCCATCTGCAGGGAAGGGTTTTAGTTTCCTAGCTCTAGTGCCTCACTTTAGGCATGGAATGAAGAAAATCTAGATGGACCTGCTGACCATGCTGTGGCTATCCCAGTTCAAAGCACTGGCAGTCTTTTTGGCTGAAAATGTTATCTCTGAATAGCAGAGGTAAAAAATACCTAACCCTGGTGCTGATTGACTTGGATATATCTTATTTGGGGCTTTTTTTGTATGCTTTCTACAAAACTTAGTTTCAATATGCTTTCCTAACATTGAGCGTACTTCTTAGCATATTTTTCCACCTTCTAGCGGAAACAGAGTATATCATATATGCAGGTCATACTACAAAAGCAAATCTTAGAACGTTATGGTCTCAGAAATTTGAAGAATGCAGTCCTGCATGTTGTTTCTGAGGCAATGTTTTCAGAAAAGTTGTAGAAATATAGAGACTCAACAACGGTTCAATTCAAATTCTGTTCCATACATATGTTGGAAATAGTAGCATGGGAGACTCTTTTTCAGTGTAACAAGCAGAAAATAATATAGCATGAAATATTGGGTCCTTATTAAAAAGACACCTATTGCGCCTCTGTAATTACAATGAATTTTGTAGTTAAAGTAAGGACTGAAATGTATCACAAGATTCGGTATGAAAAATATGATGCATCTCTTCAAAACAATATCCCTTATTCTCGAAGTGCTGAATACATTTTGTGCAATTTTACCAAGAGACTGGTCATTTCGACTGAGATAAAATCAGGGTTTAAAATTTACTTGTATGTAAAAAATGTCTTGTATCTTGAAGTATGTTTATTGTTATTGTTGCAAATGATCTCGGCCAAGGCAATGCGTTACATGCATGAAAGTTCCTAGAAAAGTGACCAGTATATCTATGTAGTTTATGAAAATGTTTCTAGAGGTAATTTTTCTTTTTTCGCTTTTCCCTGGGAGCCTTGTGCTGCAGCAGTTGATAATAAATTAATTATTCAAAGAAACTAATGAAGATTTATCCTCTCTAAACTGTTTTTTACCTCCTATACTGGATGAGCCTATTGGTTAAAGATAGATCACCCTCTATTAATCTCTTCACTGTGGTTTGGGATGGGCGCTGCTACACACCTTCCCCAGGCAGGCTTCCCGACTTTGCGACGGTGTGGGAAGGGAAGACCAGTCTGCCCACGTTCCCACTGGCAGCAAGAAGGAGCCGTGGTCACCTGTCCTTTCGCTATAGCATTTCATGCACTGTTTATCTTTGCTGTTTTTCCTTTGGTACCTGTTTTGATGTTCTACTCTTCATTCTGAAACAATGTAAATTCTGGTCAGAAATTCAGTTTTACATTTTCCTAAGAGTATCATCAGCTGATAATGTGAAAGATGTGTAAAACACTGAACATCAATGGAAATAATGGTCCTGTTTCCTTTGTGTCAGTAGTTGTACAGGGCCTCCCTTTTATAGGCAGTGAAGATTAGATCTCCTGTTGGCTTTAGATGGCAGGGATTTACTCTCATATAGCACCAAAAACCAAAAGCAGGTTGTGTCAATAGAAATAATTACACTGGATCTAGCGCATCCCATTTCGTGTCTTATCTAAGTAAATCAGTTAGATTATGTATTTATTAAAATAATAATAAAATGCCAGTTCTTCTCTGTGTGTCTCTGTTTCAACATACAACTGTCACATTCACTATTTTATAACTCTTTCATTACTGTAATTTCATCAGTGAAGGAAAGAATAAAAACAGTGACTGAGATATATCTGTACCTTTCAGTTCTCCATGAGAACAGATACATTTATGTCTTGTGGTTCTTCTTAAATTTTTTTGCTGCCTTGTTTGAATATGCAAGGTGAAAATTCAGGTGCAGTCTTGGAAGTGTGAAAGGTGTGTTCTCACTTTCACTAGGCTTTCTAAAAGGCTTGGGAAAAGGAATGAGAACAGAAGGGATATTTTATGTAGCAAGAGGACGAGGCACTGATTTCTTCCATCCAAAAGTTTAAAATCCCACTTTCATATCGGTGGATATCTATTTAGGAGTTTGTTCTGGTAGAAACTTGAAGTGATTGACTGAAGATTTTGTAGTTCAGCCATTGCTGAAATGTAACAGGTAACTAACATAATTTTGGTTGTTTCCTACTGTTTCCTTTAGCATCCTATAAAACAAACCCGGTTTTAACTTGAGTAGATGTTAAAACTTGCGTCAAGAAAAGACACGTCAATTGGTTTCCTGAGAGTGGAAGGGTCTTAAAGTTCCCAACTGCCAGGCTGGAGGAGCATACACCATCTACAGAACAGCACAAATGGCAATTCCTCCGCACTGTTTTGTCCTAGTGCCTCAGGAGGAAGATCAAGGGACCACATCTGGGTGTACGAGAAGATGTCACTCGTTTTGTGACTCTCATCCTTTTTCTGGTCTTCAGGCCCTTTACAAAATGTTGCAAATTAATGCTGACTTCATTGGTGACTTTGATGATATTTGGTCCTTATCTACAGGGTGGGTTGATACTGCCAAGATAATTCACTGAGCAGTCAGGTGCTGCTAAGTCATAGTGGTGATCGAAATGGTTTGTTGGGCCGATTTCATACTAATAGCTCATGGAGGAATTTCTGTTCCCTGTTATAATTCTTTTTCAGCATTTTAAATTTTTCTGTGTGCCTTGTAATGCTTTCAAAACAGCCGCCATTTTGCTAACTTGACTTTGAAGCTGAAGATGTCAAATTGCAAACTGTGTGATATCTGCACCCCATTGAGAGCAAGTGGGATGCCTGGGCCCTGGCGCTGCTGCTGCTGGGGTCCTCTCCTCTGCACCCAGTGCCCTGCAACGTGCGCGAGAGCTGGACCTCGTCCTTCAGCCAAGCAGCGCAGGCTGGTTGTGAGTAGGGATGCTGGTGTCCCTGGTATTCTGGCCACTCCTTGGATCCCATGCCCTGTACTCCAGGCCTGTGAGTAGCTAACGTGCAATTTGGCGTACTTTTTGACAATAAAAATGACAGGGTCTTGGAGAGAGGGGATAAGCCAGCTGCAGTGGAGGTCCACCTGCTAAGATGGTAAGCTGTGATTAAACTAAGGCTGAAAATCATTTAGCTCTTGTGGAAGAAACCAATTCAGCATGTATATGGGGAGCTTTAGTCACTGTCCTTTGTAGCTACAACAAAAATACAAATCCTGTTCCTGTGATGATGATCTGTGTGGTTATTGCTGAGATGTGTTTATTTGTCAAAGCTTAATGGACCACAAAAAACGAGTGTCTCAACAAGTGCATCTATATTCATGTTTTAATTCAGACCAGGAGTGATCTTCTGAAGTGAATTTCCCAGTCAGTCCCCTTTGGTTGGTTTTGGTTGAGCAGCAGTCCTGGAGTGCATGAACTTGATGCTTTTTTGATGAAACTAAACTGGAAGATGTAGACCAGATGTGTAGACCAGTTCCTATTTGTAATACCTGCTGACATATACCTACCCAGTGCTACCGTATGCCTGTTGGGTGCTTACTGCCTCATGGAGTTAAAACATCTCTGCTTGGGACAAAGATACTGTGTCCACTTTTATGATTTATATTAACACAGTTCCTGCATAAAATCTTACTCTTTTCATAGTGCTTAGTAGTGATAAAATACCACAGAAATGTGTGTCATTCTGTGCATGAGGAAGACGAGTGTTAGCATGCGAGGAGTGACAAAACTGAGAATTATGAAATGGGTGCTTCTGCCCAGTTTTTAAACACATTCTTGCATATTTAGCATTTCTTTCTCTGAAAAAGCCAATTCTTGATTGTATCTAGAAAGAAGAGTCAGGATCTTTGCTTTAACGTGAGAGATGCATGAACCTCTTCTTTCAGTCACAGGGTGAGTGCTGTGTATTGAATGCTCTGGAGAGCCGTGTACTGACGTGTTGCACCTTTTCCACGCAGAACGAGTCCAAAGTAAAAATGAGTTTTTGGGGTCAGTGGCTGAGAAATAAACCTTTGCCCCCCTTTTCTTCCAGAAAAATCAGAGCAACAAGTTGTGTTGGGTCGTTGTTGCTGTGTCTTAGTCTTCTGAATACTTTGGAGAATGACATAAGGTTGTTGTGGGTTTTGGCAATATCCAGTTCCAGGCACTGTGCAAAGCTTCAGCATTTTGCCATATACCATGAAATCGCTGAATGAAGTTCAGTGTTACCGAACGCTGAGGGAAGATGTCATGAAGTTGCTAGTGCAACAAGTATGAGCCAGTGTGGCAGTGTTAGGGCAGCTGCTGGTGAGTAAGAGAGAAAAACTGACTGGAAAAGACAAGGGTAAAGAAGCAGAGAAGTTGAGTGCGCTGTAAAAAACATATAAACATACATGTCCATAACAAAGTCCAGCAAAGTTTTTTTCAATTAGTATGGGTTAAAAAATTGCTCCTGGGCCATTATTATTCACATATGTGATAAAGTTCATAAGAATTTAATTGCAGCAGTAATAATTTCTTCTTATAAATAAAAATCTCAAATTGCTACACAAAAGAGGTTGCTGTTATTGCCCAGTTTCTGTGTGGGGGGAAATGAGATGGTGGAGGGGTGAAATTACTTGTTTGAAGTTACTCAGCAAATCCAAACAAATTGAGCAGCAGTTCCCAGATCTCCCTAAAGTCCCAGATCAGTTCTCAGTGTGCATCGTATCTATAAACCAGCAAACACCAGTTTGTGGCTGTGTGGCGTCGGATGGGCTCTGAGTGGGGGTGCTCATCCAGCCTCTGGGAGCTGCCACCACTCTGGTGGACTCCTCCTTCTCCTTCTCCATGGCCAGCATCATCCAGTTGCTACCAATAGTTACGTGCAGTCATGCAAAGTTCATATGTAATCTAACTCTCTAGTTTGAATGGTTCATATGAGCTACCATGATGTCCAAATTTTGTTGAGTGGCAATATTGTCAGTAAATTGTCCCTCATCATTTTGTAGGTATTAGTAAGTTCATTTTGTGCTCTTTGATAGTGCTTATTATCTAATTTATTTTAAATGGTTTGTGTCAGTTCAGTAAATACTGATTCTGATTTAAAAAGCAGTTTCACAGGTGCTTTACTACATTTATATTCAAGAGACATAGGCTGCTTCTGAATCAATTGGATCTAATCACACGCGTACATCATATGGATGTGCAGTTACTTTCAGAAGCAGATGTTTCCACCCACATACTGATGGATTTCTGTAAGATGAAGTAGAGACTCGTCTATCAGAGAAAACCATTGTCACTGTCAAATTCTTTGGTCTTGTAGCTCTCCTCCCTCTTCCCTAAGCTTTAAATTTGGTTCCAAAGTGTGCAAATGACTTCCAGGTCGAGGGAGAGGTGATAAAATAGCTCCAGAAAGCCTTTCAAATTTGCATCAGGAATGTGATCCAAAGGTTTCTGGAAACTAGATAACGTGTATCGCTTGCCAGAGGAGCCTCAGGCTGTAGTTCACTGTACTCCTGGTAGACTTCAAACTCGGACTGTGTTCATGGCTTGGTGGTGGGATGTACGATAGTTACCAGATCCACTTGTAGACCTTCAGACTGGTTAGTTTTGGACCTTGAGAGGGACGTCGGACTGTGTTAGGATGGGCGTGTGGAGGGTGAAAGTTAAACAAAGATGTAGGGAAGATGGCTTTAGAGAATTTCCTGGTAGACCTGGCACCCCGTTTTGCTGTCCGGGTGTCCTTTTTCTCACTCGTTTCTGAGCTGCATTCTCACTCGTGTCCAGTAGATGGGAATGATGTGTTAAAAACGCTGCTTCATCCCGATTTTGATCGGAGGAAATACTAGATCCACAGTCATAATGTGCTAAATTCCTAAGGATTATACACCACTGATTCATTTTTACTTTTTTTAAAAAATTATTTTCTTTTCATTTCTTGTAAGTTAATCAAGCTTCTGTGATAGCAAGGTCTTGGTCTGTATTGCTCACTCATAATATTTTGGCTTAGATTTTGTTAATCACTTTCACAGATGTCACTGATTCTGCATTATCTGTAGAACTTTTGTGAAATACTGTGATAAAGGAGGACAGGCTACATGATTTAATGGCCTCTTCCAGACCTGAAGTTTTATGAATTTCCCTTCTATGGTATATTGAAAACATAGCTAGGACTTTCTACACTACAAAGGAAGAAAGGGAGGGTTTTTTAACTAAAATTTCCAAATGCATTTCTCCTGCTTCCACAACCTCGGGCTCAACTGCTTCAACTGCTTTTGGTAACTGGAAAAAGCATTTTAATTTCGTTTAATATCTCGCTAGGGACAAACGTTATCTGTTTATGTGGAACATCTACTACCTTAGTGAGGCCATAAAGAAGTTACTATTGGGAATACCTTCTAATATCTAATTTCTATGTAAGTATCAAAAAATACCTGATTTTTGCAAATGCTGAGGTTTTCTAGGTATTACTTAACTGTGTGAAAATCAGGCTAGATTTGGCAAGGCTTGCCTGTAAACCTAAGTTTCCATTCTTTAGACAGAATAGCCAGTAAAAAATCACAATAAAACCAGACCTAACAAACAGATAAACATATAGCAATATACAGTGAGAGCAATTTTCAAAGATGAAAGTATTTCTCCCTGATATTTCTGACCGTCTGTTTATTTAGACTTTTCCATACATTCTATTAGCATAATGCCTAAGCAAGTAATTTATTAATCAGGATTATAGGTTCGCTGAATTCTGATACCTGATTTAACGGTTACGTGCCTATCCTGTAAAAGATATTTGAAGATGCCTATATGCATACACTGTTATAAAGATAAGTATTTTTGACTCCATCGACTGTTAGGATTTTTTTCAAAGCTGTTGAAGTTGTTTTTGTAATGCAGCTCTTTTAAAGCTATTCTGAAAGGAGGTCCAGTCACCATTAATTCCTGTGTAAATTAAGCATAATCACTTGGAGAAGAGACCCTTTATTTAGTGAGTTTAAAGCTCATTATACAATTTTGTAGGGGGAAAATTACTGTGCCTGTAAATTAGCTGCATTTCCTAATGAAATAAGTTGGCAATTTTTTTCAGCCTCCTTTGATAGGAATAAGAATTATAGTGGCAGTGGAAAGCAAAATCATGCTATTCCTACTGGCAGTTTTCCCAGTTCTAGAAGAAATTATAACTGTGAACACATTTTGATTCAGATTCATCTCAACACATAACAAAAGCATCTTTTGTCACGGTGTTTTTTCAGCTCCTCTTTTCCATCTCTTTTATTAGAGCCTAAAGCCAGCTCTGTCAGCCTTACTTGTGGCACATGATGACACAAATTCTCTGGGGGCACGTGGCTTTCTCAAGCAATAAAGCATCATTACACTCCTCGTTCTTGAGGACACACTATTTCACGTGCGAATCGTGTTTGGAGGGAGGTAACAACACTACTCACCATGTTCATTTTCTCACAAAATGAGGCTTGCATCCTTCCATCAGGCTTGCAAAAGCAAGCGTATTTATCCTAGGTGTCTGTGCTTATCTAGTTTTATCCTGACGTACGTTTGTGGATTGCAGCAAATAGATGGCATTTTAAGTGCTTTGGCTGCAGCTACCAGCAACAGGAGTGGTAAAAGACAGAATAATTGTTCTTGAGCAGACTGTCCGCTTCCGACCAGCAGCACCCTCACGTGCGAATTAACAAGACAAGCTGGTGCCTATGGCTCTGCAATGCATACACAACCGTCTGCTAAGCCAGGTGTCATGACTCTGCTTCAGCAGCTAAAAGCAGAGATCCATAGACCTGCTGTAAAACTGAAAATAATTTTTAGAGTGCCTGAAATAATTCCCTTTTCCTGAATTGGGTTACGTTTTATGATATGGATATTAATCATATGTACTTATAGAGTTTGGTTGTTTTTCTCTCGTTTGGAAAAGGTATGAATACATGAAGCGTATGGATTAGCATCCTCAAAGTTTCTTTTTTCTGTTCCTGCTTTGGTCGGTTTTAATCTGTATAAAATAATGGTTTGAGAAGAGTTTGGCTTTGGAAAATAGCATTAAGACAGACCATAAAGGAGTATTAAGAAAGGTCAGCTTATTGTGTGGGTGCCTTCTTCATTTCTTCACACAATAACTGTTTTACGGTAAGGGCAAAATCGTGTTTCTGTTTGGATGGTATTAGAATGTAGCTTCCTCAAGTTAGTGTTACTGAATTTTCAGTACTTTTGTGTATGTACACTACCACTGATTTTCAGTGCTCAGCAGTAGATGCTCAGCATTTCTCAAAGGTGATGTATTTCTGTTTAGCATTTCAGCATCAGAAGATGGATCCCTGAGATAGTCACAATTCTTAAATTAATTCTCTTTGGAAATGTGGTGAAAATAAAATAATGTGAATTTCCTGAAGCAGCCATTTCTGAAAAAAATAAGATTGAAATATTAATTTCGGTTTAAACTGAAGTTTTTTGGTTTGATTTCAGCTTTGATGTGTTTTATCTTCTATAAATTAAAGAGAGAAATAAGGCTGTTTGTTGCACAGAACCAACAATTAACATGAACAAAGATATAGGATGGAAGGAAAAAGAAAAGTAAGCAAATTTGGGTTGAAGGGTGCATTACTCCATTGCTACTCTGATAATTAAAGAGAAAAAATTAATAGTTGCCATGAAGTATTTTAAAGATGAGAGTCTCTTTTTAGGTTCTTCAAGAGTGTAATTAATCACTTGCAGCCACATATGTTCTTTGTGCAGCGGTGTACAGTAATAACATTTCATTAAAAAACAGTTCAATAATAATGGGTCACTCAAGCTGTCATTTTCTCCAGAGAAGGTTGGGAAGCTGAACGTGTGCCGCTTCATCTCTGGACTGCTGTGCCAGCTTGCTGGGTCGGCTGGGAGGAGAGCGGTGCCAACCGAGCACCCGGGGTCACGTTCCAGCAGCCCCCTTGGTCTGGGTGCAGGTGCTGTTGTGAGCCCTGGGAGCGGAGGACAGGCAAAGTGCAGCGGGCTAGCAGACATGCAACACGGCGGTGGGTGGACGAGGTGCCAGTGAGCCCTTTGGCCAGGCTGTCCCAGGGTCCCTCACCCTCTGGCAAGGACCCTGACCTTCCCTTTGGGCAGCGTGGGGGACGGTGCCCACCTTGGGCATCGCTGCTGCTGGAGCATCCGCCCGTGGCCGACTTGGGGCTGTCCACATGCACGCCGACACCAGTCTAACCCTCAGGTGTCAGTGCATGATCTGTTTGTGTTTTTGATCTGGTAGTGGATGCGCTGGTGAACTTGTGGTCATGCGGAAGGGGAATTGCCACCGCCAGAGCTGTTTGGCGCTGTCTATTTGATCTTACTGTGTGACTAGGTGCCAAATTAGATGAAATCTTTAGTCCAGAACACTCTTGGGCCACTGAATTTACATACTACTGTTGTCGGCTCTGCCACAAAATTATTGTGGTCTTGACTCTTATAGACTTCTGATAAAGAGACTGCAACTCACAGTCACATTCCTACTAAGAGGAAGGCCCACGGTTATGTAGAAATATTTCATTAATAATATAAAATAAATGCAAGTAATATATTGCCCTAATGACAGAGTTTTTTAGCTGTAGCATTTAATTTTTTATTAGCAACAGTCATGGGTTAGGTACTCATAGCTCCCGTGCTGCCCTAATGCCCTAGCTAGTTTGCATGGACAGTGAAGTTAACAGAAAGATAGGTAGACAAGGTACTGGAGATGCTCTGATTGTTGCTTAGTTTTATTAAGCTCTCAAGGAATGAGATAAAATCAGGGGGGCAGATTTTCCTTGATAGCTTCCATGTTACTTCTGAGGGATAGGATGAAATGTAAGCAAGGGTGAGAAGGTGCTTTTGGTTCCCACTGGGATTTGGGAACTGAGAAACATTTCAGCAATGCACATTTCTCAGGAGGCCCATGTGTTGCTGGTTTCCTGAATGAGTCCTAGCAGAACTTTGGGAACTGCTTCAAAAGTTAATCATTGCATCCTCCCAGGGTGTCAGGTGGCCTCTCATGAAGTAAGTAGTAAATGAAAGACATTTTCCCGGGCAGCTGAAGGAACCTGAAGCCATGTCCTGCACCATCTTCTACTTGTGAATTACCTTCCTTTTGATATACATCTCACTGGCATTAAAAGAAAACACATCAGCCTCCTGGAGCCGTGCTTGGAGTAAATGAAGAACAACATATGTTGTGTAGTCACACCCTGTTATTTTACTTTGAGAAGGATCTTGCAATTAGCTCGTTGTTGAAATCTACAAATTACAAACACGGGAAGCAGAGTAGTTTTGATAGGGAGGGGACCTGTCAGTAGCTAATCAAGGATTTTTTTTTTTTTAAACTTAAATATGATTTAATGCTCTGTGAAAAGAATTAAGAATCCCATTTTACACTGAAGCATGCTGTTAATGTGCATATAAAAACCTCAGCAATTTTATTGACAGTTATAAATTCACAGCTGCTGTTGGCGGATTTTTTTTTACAGACTGCTTTGCTTTCCCCAATTCTTTGCAGACCATTGTCGTAGTTTGCTATTAGCTAAGGGAGAACCTTATTTAGCAGAAATGCATAGGACTTCAATTTCACTGTATACATCAGGAAAAAAGAAAATCAATGTGAAGCCCAGACTGAGTCTGCTGATGCCAGAGATGACTATCTGTAGAATACAGAAAGAAAACCAGACTCAGATTAGGTTTTCCTTACACTTTGGATGTTAAAAATGACAGAAAGAGGCTACAGCTGGTGAGAGTTGTTATGACTATTATCTTCTGTTCAAATTTGGGGTTAATCCTAGAGACTGTCAGTGTGTGTATCAAGTATTTTTAAGTACTTTGTATTAATTTCTATTTAAGTTAACTGATGGAAGGATGGGTATTAAGAAACAATATGTTCATTTGCAGCTTCGCATTTGCATTGCATATCCATTGTGTATGGGTGCAGATGATTGCCACGTACCCAGGAGTATATGTGTGTGTATACATAAATATGCATAGATATTTCTATATGTATGTATACGTATACCTGACCTTCTAGTCTGTTTATGTATAAGAATGTAGTCTGAATGACTCTAAATTGTGCATGAATATTCATAATTCTTGTGATATTAATACGATGCCTAATCATCAAGAATATAAAGGAGTGAAGATAATTTTTGTTTTCAAACAAGAAGCTTGAAAAAAAACCAAAGCCCAGCTTGCAGAGCTGGGGCCCATTAAAGCTTCACAGGTGGGGTCTCTGTCTGGTTCATTGCAAATGCAGCTACAGCTGTGGCAGCCATGACCTGAAGCTGGTAAGAGTGCTATCTGGCCAGAGAAACCCGGTGAAAGACAGTGGAGGTATAAAGTGAAGGTTTGTCTGATGCTATTAATTTTTGGTCTAGGTGAAGCTTCTGTTAAATTGACTGTCACTGAGAAGTATCGTTATAAATGATGTACCTTAGGTCGGTTAAAAAACAAAGAATAGATTTTGTGATTTTTTTTAAAACTTGAAAGTCGTTGTTTCTTGGCATTAAAAACAGAGTTGTTTTCTTTTTGTAGAACACTTCCCATGATGTGTGGCAAAGTGTTTTTTACAGATAAATCTTTGAAATAGTGTCTCAGACGTGCATGTTTGCCAAAAATACACTTCTTAGTAAGAAATCATACTTGATGGTGAAGAATCTTTAGTAAAACATTAAGAAAAAATATGGAACTTTTAAGAAAATGGAAAGGTATGATTGTAGCAATTCTGCTTTTGAAAATGGTAAGGCTTCTTTAATTTTTTTTCGAACCCCACTGAAGTTGCTATTCTGGCCTGAGGAAAATGGCATTTACTGGTTTTTCCATGATACTATGGAGGTATTTTTTATGAGTCTACATCAAGAAGAAGCTGGAGCTTCCCAATTATGTCTACCAACTTTTATATTTAACAAAATAAATAATCTCAGAGACGTCTAGTGTTATCTTCAACAGTTATATTTCATACTGTGTTTGTGGGATCAGGGTCTGCAAGTCTCATATACTAACTTTTCTGAATAATTTTTTTATAATTGTTACTTTTTAATTCTAAGGCTTACTTTACATCTGCCAGCAGAGTCTGTAAAGTAACTGAATTCAATAATTAATTCCAGGGGAATTTTGAGCTGTTCCGTGCCCAAACTCATTCCGTGGTTAAAAAAAGGTCTTGGGTTTTCAGAGGTGTGAATTCAGCATACCTGAGCAGTAAATTTGCCTGAATTTCCAAATATGCCAAAGTGTGCATAGCTCAGCTTGGGAAGCCAGCTCTGACTTGGGAGCTTGGGAGGTGCTGGTTCGGGGCTCTGTCCGAACAATCCTGCCAGCTGACCCTGATTCATTCACCTGATCTCTTTGAAGTGCCCCAGGATCCCTGTAAACTGTGTGTACATTGTTACTTGCTTCCTACGTAAAATTATCCCCTCAAGATGCTGCAGTTTGCCCTAGTGCTTCAGATTTTAGTGCAAGTCTGAGATGTTACGTGCTTCAGATAATTCTGGTGTGAGGTTTTTCTAAAATTACTCCCCATTTTAACTTCCTTTGTTACTCATGTTTCTTTTGAAAAGGGAAGGATTTGATTTTTGAAGGCAATCGATTTTTAAACTTCTTCTAGAAAGGTTATTTTCTTTTGTATTTTCATTTTTTAAATTTTTTTCATAAAGTTCTTTTATCTACGGACTGTCTTAGAGGTGCTAAAACATTTTCTCATTCTTTCAAAAATACAGTGCCTTTGTGAAATGAACCCCATGAGAAGCCAGACTATTACTTCATTATTAAATATACAGGATAAGTGTGATGGAGAAGAGAAATACAAAGACCCGTGTCACATGCTGTGTAGGGTATTTTTCTGTACCTAATAATCTGTGGTCCTTTCCTAAACATTATTGTTAAATTCTAAATGAGATACAGTTAATTTAAATAGTGATTTAAATTTAAATAATATTTTTCTAATTTTAATGATGATTCAGCCTTAGAGTTGAAATAGTTTATGGTAATGCTTGGGCTTGCTTGTTTGCACGAGCCTCAACATTTCTCCCTAACCCTCCAAATGGATTTTGATTCCAGTGGCGATCGAAAGATAGTGGGGCAAAATGCTGCAGTGACATGTACAGCAGCTTTATAGCACTGCACATGAGAACAAGGTGTAGCATGTTCTTCACAAGTTGCTCTCTGGGATCTGATCTTTAGAAAGACTTGTTTCATGCATCTGTTTTCATTCTCTGTCTCTGAGCTGACAATTTGGGGTGGCATTTGTAGGATTCCTGTCCCGCCTCTCTATTTGTTTGGTAGAAATGACTCCATGCTTGCAGGATGAGCTATGAACACATCTGCAACAGCCAGGAGATGAACCACGCCTCAGTCTACTCTGCTTCCTCTGCACTCCCAAGAAATCCTCCTTCTTTAGCTTTATGAGCTAAGAAACGGGTATTTTGGGTAACTAATGCCTTAACGTCTTCCTGCCTGGGCCATGGGGACTCTCCTCTGCACTTGCAACGTTGTGCCCCAGAGCATTTAAGTTTCTCTTCCTGAGGAGGGCCCCATTGACACAAGTACCAAGGAGCTGACTCTTTCTCCAGGATGCATCTGAACACAAACATCGGAGCCCTAGAAGTTACAGAGTACCTTTCTGGGTATTTTAAAGTAGTGTGATTCTTGCTGAGCACCTGGAGCCGCATCGTTTGACATGCTCAATTACTTATATAGAGCCATTTTTATGAATACTGTAAATGAACCATTGTTAGAAGACAGACATCAGATGGGATCATTGCTGTGAGGCTCAATGATTTCAAAGAAAAGTCTTTCAAGGGGCTAAAGAGCAGAAAACTTCTTTCCTCCCATTTTGTTTTTACTTCATTCACATTGTTATCTGCCTTTAATGTTCCAAAAGCTTTTAAACCCACTGAATCAGAAGTTCAAGGCTTTTAATTCTTTTTTTCAGAAACTCTTATTGTTACCACAGGGAGAGGATTTGGGCTGAACTTTTAAAATGAGTTGTAGAACTCAGTGAACCTCTGTTGTAACTTATTTAAAACTTAAACACCTTGAAATTTCTCTACCATCTAAAGAACATTTCCTTTCATTGCTCCTTGCTGTCTCCAAAAAGCCAAAGACTAGCTCTGAGCAATATTTCAAGTATTTAGATAGTCAAATGTTAAACTATTTTTTTAATAGTTTGCCATTAATAATTTTAGCTAGACAGCACCAATTTAAATTAACCATTATGCTTAAATGCTACAAAAAAAAAAAAAGGCTTTATGATGTGTGTTGTATGTGAAGCCAGGTGTTTATTTTGATCTTAAGGCAGGACTGGTTTTGTACCTACTAGTGTTTGTTTGGGTTAGATCAAGTACTAAGGCTTCAAAATGGCAAAGAAGTATTGAAAGTGCGTAAAGGATAAACATTTGTGTGTTGCATAAGACATGTACCTGTAATCTGCTGCAGAGAGATTTTTTTTTTTTGCTGCTGTAAGTCACCTTTTCCTTTCACTAATTAAGGATCAGAGCAAAGTATTTGCATGAAAGCTTATTATTCAAACTTTGTGTTATTGATGGCAACGCAGCTGCTGAATTTGCAGGCAAGCGCCTTTACCCAGTTACAGCAGCATGAAGCGTGCCTGCCTGTTGGAAAGAATCCAGGACACCCTCAGCCTTTCAGCGTTCCTCTGCGGGTGGGGTTGCGCTGTTGTTGCTGTTGTTGGTTTTCTTTCTTCATTTCCTGTGCTGCAACAATTTCTGAATAAGTGCGGGTTGACTTCTTCATTTGTTATTCCCCACTTCACAGTTAGGGTGTTTGTTGATCCACTGAACAGATACAAACTTTTATTCCTGGACAACTTCAGTTAGGATCTCTTCCCTTTGCCAAGCTGTAGTACCTGACAGCAAGATTGCTGGCCACAGTGGGTGGCCCTCAGGAAGATCCCCGATAGACCGCGGTGGTGCGTGATGTCAAGAAGCCAAAGGCTGCATCTTCAAACAATACCTTATGCTTCTTTGCAAACCACACCAGGCTGTTAACCAGAAGTAGGCTAACGAGGCAGTGGTGAGTTCCTCCTCCAAGGAATGCACAAGGAGTTGTGCAGGGAGGAAGGGGCAGACCTGGGCAGCGGGCACCCTTGGGGCTGGGCGGCGGCCACCAGCAGCGAGGTGCTAGCTGCCAGCAGCTCAGCAGTGCCGAGGTGAGCACTGACTCCCCAGCCTCCTCGCAGCTCCGAGTCAGAGGGGGTTTCAGTAAGTCATTATGTGCTGAGGTTACTTGGTGACGGGCTTTCTGCTGCTTTTCTGCAAGCTTCTCCCTTTCATCTTTACAAAGCCCATATAAAAATAGCCTGTAACTGGCACACATGCTCTGTTTTAGAGATGAAGGCTGCCATTTATGTCTCTGTTGAATACTGACACACATCATTACCTGGTTACAGTTTTAAGGAAGAAGCTACCTTTTAACAGAGAAACTTAGTCAGTGATGAGAACGGTTAAATTTAGTTTAACAAAATGGTGTTTTGTGTTCATATTTCCCAGATTATATGGACTCTTCTTTGTAATGTAACAGTTTGGTGCAAGTTCACCAGTGCGTTCTGAACAAATACAGAGATTATGATGAGAATTATGACATTATTTTAGGAGGTGATAGTGCCTAGCAAGAGCATTTTCAGTGCTGTAGCAAGTTTCACTTGGTCGTGCTTAATGTTCAGCTTGCAACCAGAGAATGTATAACAGCATAGCTCTTCTAGAAAATAAAAATCTTTGTGCAGGGATAGAAACAACACTGAATTAAGCAAGAAAGAAAACAATTAACATTGTGCCATAGGTCTGGTAAATGATTTCCAGATTAGGCAGATGCACCTACAGGCACCTTCAAGAACAGCTTTTACTGGAAGAAGTACTGGAATGTTGGGTTCTGTGAATACATGTATTGCATTGAAATATCTAGTAGAGATAAAGAAAAAAAAAATCAATGTTTACAAAGTATAATAGTAGGGTAAGAATTAATAGAGGTATAGTTTTGAACGCTGCTATTTCAAGGAATCGTAAAAAGGCTGTTTTGAAGGCCCTCCAGATGTCACCTAGTCCAAGCTTCTGCTTAGAAGAGGGCCGTTGCAACATAGGACCAGATGAGCCATTGCTTTGTTTGGATGAGCCTTTCTAAGGACAGAAACTCTCAACCTCTTTGACAACCTGTTCCAGAGCTGCTAGGGAAAATAGTTTTCAAACTGTCCAGCCTGAACCTCTGAAGCTGCAACGTGGTTGTTGTCCTTGGGCTGTCTGTTGCTACCGAGAGGAGTTTGGTGGTGGTGTCCTAATGATTGCCCTTCAGATAGATGTAAACCATTAGTAAATCACCCTGTGGTCTCCTCTTCACCAAACTTACTATGCCAAATTCCCTCAGCCTCTCTGCATAGGGTATGTGTGTTAGGCACCTTACCTTGGTGGCCTTTTGTTGGACCTTTCTCATCTTCTCTGCATCCCTGGAGAACTGAGGGTCTCCTGGGGCTGCCTCACCTCTTGCTTCCCTTGGTCTGCTGCCACGGTCCTCCTAATGCAGTTCAGTGTGCAATTTGGTTTGTTTGTAGTGAGGGCTGACTGTTGCAGGCTGGTGTCTACTGTAACATCACAGGCATTTTCCTAAGGGCTGCTGCTTGGTAAGGCACTTCACAGCCTATATCAGTGTATGAGGTTATTCCACTCTGGTTGCAGAATTCTGCGTTTTTCCATGTTGGCGGTCACGGCAGCTCTGTTGGTCAATCCTCAAATTTATTGAAGTCCTTCTGGACTGGGGCTCTGGCATTCACTGTGTCAGCCACTCTCCCTAGCTCAGTGCTGTCTGAGAGCTTGCTGAGTCTGTTAACCTCCTATCTGAGTGGAGGTCATTCTATAAAAGCCTACTGATAAAGTCCATTCTGTTATTTTTATTTTGATAGCCTCCTAAGGTTCTCAGCAATGCTTTTATGAGGAAAACCTCCATTATATGTAACATTATACTCCTACTTATCTAAAGAGAAGGAAGTACTCAATTAGCAGTAAAGCAGATTTTGGTATTTTATTTCTTATGCAGAGATGATGTAGGTATATTTAGGTTAATGTATGAAATTTTATAATCCTTTGTTTTTTTTTTCCAAGCATGGTTTCTGTTGTCTTTATTTCACTGGCTAATATGAACACTCTACTGTCTCTAGTTGTAGGTATAATTTATTGTGGTTTTGAACAAGAAATGTTTGGTTTGTGACAAAGCAGTGTGAGGTATGTTATGAAAGTATTTTCAGGTTAGAATGTAAGTCTCTTATAGGGCAGAAATGCCAGCATCATGTTTGGCCTTCTGAAATACTTATCAGACATCTTAACTAGTTTCCACATATTTCTATGAGTTTGCATTACTTTAGGTACTATTTGAGAATTTTAGTCTCAGTAAGGGCCACTGGCTGAGTTTCTGTACCATGTTAGAAGTGTGGAATAGTAGGAGCTTATACTGCGGCAAAGGAAAGACTCTTTGGTTTTTTTTTTTGTGGTTTTTTTTTCTGAGATATTGTTTATCTTTCATGCTAGTCCAAGTCAGACATGCATTGATTAAAATCTTTATATTTGCAAATTTTAATTTAATCACGGAAGAAAACCCTGGTAAAACATGAAAAGCTGCTTTAATCTAATGTATTTGTTGTTATGGTGTGGTTTTTGTTGTTTAACTGTCATTATTTGAACCCATTTACTAAATGACCAAGTGGTTCCAGCTCTCAGTTTATGAGCTAGATGATGGATGCTGCAGTATTATAGCCATTATTCTGAAATGAAGTGTAATATCTTACAAGTTCAGAACTGGTGCTTTGTAACTGAAAAATGGTTGTTGTGCATCACGAGCATGTTAATGGAGCCGGAGGGAAGAGGAAGGTCTACAGAAATTGAGAGGAGGCCCTTGAGGGTTTCTGTAGGAGCATGGAACTGAGCCGAGTGCCATGTTCACTCTTCCTGGTGATAGCTGGGTCCATCTGGACAGCTACAGAAGCTTTTGGTCTTCTGTGGAAGACATGTCCTTGACTCAGGTTATCACCTGAGTCCAGTAAACTTGGCTGAAGAGCTTCTGTGCAGGGGTGGATTTTGTGATGTCAGTCTACTTTTATTTCAGCTAAAGATCATTGTCTTCCCTTAACCTCACTGTAAGAATGAACAAATCTGGTTTACTTCACCCTTAAATTAATCTAGATTTCCTCATGTATTCAACATGCAAATTGCCATGAATACAAGTCTAAGCAAGGAATGCATTTGTCAAAGACGCTCCAAGAAATATAGCATACTGCGTAAGCAATTGTTTGCTACCAGTGTATTAAGACATAATAATGGAGACTGTGTATAAGGCTCTACAATAATCTTAAAGAAAATGAAGAAAATTACAACCCGGTTTACCTCCTAGAACTAAAAATTAATGACTGGTCCTACAGGAAAATGGATTATAATTTATGCCTACATGATTGAAATACTCAGTGTGGTTGCTGTCCAGTACTTTATGCATTTTGTTTGTATGTTTTGTTAAAGAAAAACCTAATGTGAGAATTTTATTATGGTGGAAGACTGCAAGTTGAATCAGATGGCACTAATTGTCCTTGAGAGAGTCCAGTTTCATCGTACATGGCAAAGCTGTAAAAACCCAAACCACCCAAAGAACATACAATGTCTTGCCTGGCTACTGAAATCAGCAGAAATAGCCATTGTTGTGTTAGCTTAGATTGTCCACTGTTTTTTTTCCGGAAAATGTAACCTTCCACCCTTTCTATAGAGAAGGAAGTAGAATGGTTTGGTATTTGATCAGAAAAGCAGCATTTTGTTCAGATGGTTTCTCGCAGTGATCCCTTTGCCTACGGCTTCTTAGAGCTATGCAAAATCATTGAGAAAATAACAGCAAATGGCCACTGATGGTAACAGTTTTTTGGCAGCGAAGCTTCAAACGAAGAGAAGGGGAACAAGCAGGAAGCGCTGTCATAACAGGAAAAGATTTCCTCTGTTAACCTTGCATGGGCAGCAGACAGATGGCTGGAGCTTGGCGTGCCTTCACCTGGAAGCCTTTGCCGTCACAGCTGCTGCCTTGGGTGCTAAGGTAAAAATACAGGTGGCTTCCCTTGGCTTGTGTGGGCAGCTAATGGGGACACCTGACCATGAAGATGGTGCTGGCTACCAACTGCTTGCCGTCCGTCCATGATGGGCTGTTTTCGTACTCACAGCCTTGCGACACTGCTGGCGGTGTCACAGCATTTTCTTTTTATTTTAGCACGCTGAAGGGACTTACTTGGTGGATTTGCTAGTCAGACTGATATCCTTAAATTGAAACCATGTGTAGCTACATGACATTAATGTAATGTCAGAGTTTGGTAACTTCTGTTTTGTTTTATGCATTTCTAATTCAACACAGGCAAACTGCATTCAGCTAAATGTTTATTGATTCCCTACAAACCAAAAATACAAAACAAACCAGCTTCTTTGTGTAGTCATCTTTTGTGTTCCAAATACCAGTATTTTCAAACACTAGCCAATTAAGATAAGCCTCTGAAAACAGATGCTTAGAATGGAAGACACATTTTTAAGTAAAAAAAACAGATCTGTGGTCTCTGTTACAGACTCTGCACAAAAGATCAGTGACGAGTTTAACTTTGTACCAGTAAAAGTGGGGCAGGACCTTAGCCTGAAAAAAGACCAGCTTGATACCTCATGGAAAATATTGAGGTACCTTAGAGTGAACCGTTTCTTTTGGATAAATACATACATGTCCATCATAAGGTCAAATCCTATCCTCAGATTTTTCAATCTCAAAACAATATTGACAATAGTGTTTCTAAACATAACAGAATGAAGCTTCCCTTTAGAGTGCCCTTTCATAACAGTCCATAGCATAAGTGAGTTTAGTTTTATTCTTGATTATGCCTGTATATTCTCACAGGCAACACTAGAAAAATGTATACCATTGTGTTGGGGAGGGGAGGGGAGGCATTTTTCATAGGGTGGTTCTGGGCATTCCCCACAAAATGAAAAAGTCTTCCTTTACTCTCTCAAAAAATCTCCTATTTGGTGACAGGCTGCCAATGTTGTTCTCAAGTATACGTGGAGAAGAAGACAGGTTTAAATAACATACTATATCAATTTCGTACTTTTGGTTTCATCAAGTAACACTTTTAGCTTGGAGGTTGTAGATTACTCCTTTCCATTGTGTCTGGTTATGGAAAAAGGCTGCAGACATAGTGCTGAGCAGGAGCTGATATTCACCGTGTCCTAGAAACACGTACAGGTTTACCTAACATTTTTACAGAGAAAGTAGTCAAAGGTTTGTGAACTTTTGTGTCCAGGGGCTGTTTCACTCTCCGCCGGTCAGTGAGGTGATTGTCAGCAGATGACTCCATCATTCACAATGTCACAGTTTCCAAGGGAAATGGATGACTTGGTGCTGGCCAGCATTGCGAATTCCTTCTCTCAGGATGACACCTGTCTCACCAGCCTCTATCTGTGTATATCATACAGTTCTCACCGTGACTGCGAAGCGCCTGTCTCTGCATTGATTGCTTTTTCAGGACATTGAATTTGTTTAAAGTTGAAATGGAAGAACCACCACTGGAAGATTTGTCTGCTGGTGAGCTTGGTCAATGGCAATAGCCCTAGAGCCATCTTGAGCTGATGGAAACAAGTCCTCCTGAAATTAAAAAATACATCCTTCTGCCCTTCTTTTCTTCCATCAGTATAGCTTAGACCTCATGAATATTTTTGTTGATGTATTGCTGCTCATTTGCCTTGGCAGTCCAAGCATGATGGGGCTATAACCCAATTTGGGGGTGTTAGCCACAAGACTCCAAGGGGACATATGTGATCCTCTGAGAGTTTGAGAGTTGCCAGAAAAACTCCTTCCGGTAAGTGGGTCTGCCTTAGGGATTACAGACCAAGTGTCGCTGAGCTCCACTGTGGATTCTGCCAGCAGCTCTGCAGCAGGAGACCGCAGTGATCCTTGTAACAGCCGTAGGGAACCTTGTCACAGCCACAGCAGCAGTCCTTGTCACAGTCAGCACTGCTGTCACAGTGCTGCAAAACAGCGGCGGCAGCCGCAGCCTCTGCCAGCTCCACCTGGGCTGAGGCCGTGAGTGGGCAGGGACCACCAGCTGTCCATCCTGCTGCTGTGGTCTGAAGTCATCAGTGTGGCCCTGGAGAGAGTGTGTTCACCGGAAAGCGTTAGAGCTGACCGGTTATCAACTGCTACATCACCGCGTTGGCCTGTATGTAACACCAGGCACCAAGACCCAGATCAGCCCCTTGGCAGGAGAGAAGAGGCTTTCCTTGGGGCAGCTCTGCCCCATGGGCACTGGCGTGTCTGACCCACAAGGAAAGGTTTAAAGACCTTAAGATGCAGAGCTTGTTTGAGTGATTACTTAAGAGGCACAGTACAGCAGAAAAGAATTGAAGCATGGAAAAAATTTGCCGTGCTCTTCTGCCCCTGCATGTATAGACTACTACATTTCAATGCCAAAGCTTACCTTAGCCTACCTACAGCATTACCTCTGTGCTTCTTCATGAATCTTCTTCAGCAGCTTCTTTTGCTTCGTAGCTTCTCAGGCTCCTTGGGGCTCTGGCAAGGTCAAGGGATGTTAAGGGACAGCTATTACACTTGTTAATATTATGCAGGTTCACTGTTTTCGATTCTGAATCCAGCTCTTGAGTTTTTCGCATCATGAGAAACTGAAGAACACAAAATATGGTAAAACACATTTATGAATGCACATGCTCAACACTGTGTGCTTGTTACAATTTGCATCTTTCCTGCTGGCCCAGGACTGATTATAAAGACTATTAAAAGGCACTTCAAGGTGTATTAGAATCTTATGACTTTACGTCATGCGTCACTGTTCCTAGACAAACCTGTAAGAAGTATTACTAAGTACAAAAGGCAGTCCAAGGTCATTTGCAATCACTTTCCTATAAGAAAAGTTTTCTTAACCTCAAAAGTAAATGACCTTAATGCCTGGTGGTGTCCTGCTTTTATCTGTGCTTCCCTCAGTATTGCGATGCAGCGCTGCAAATCGGAATAGCAAGAAGTGTCTCTCGAGTATTAGCAGCTGTTGCATAGCAGCCATGTTAGCCCTAGACTTCACTGCTTGGAAATGAACAATAAAAAGCAATCTTTGTGATAACAGTTGCTCAAGTTGCTTCCTGATACAACTGGAAAAGATCTTTCTGTTTGATTCTGAGGTAGTATTTCTGTATCTCTTTATCAAGAGAGATTCAAAGTGAAAAGGAAGAGGAAGTGATTTTTTTTTTTTAATTGCATTGAATACTAGCAAGGAGTATATGTATATTACAGTAATTATTGCAGGGAAGTGAATCAATTTTTTTTGTCCCATGTGTATGTTGAGATTTTATTTATAGGGGAATTTTTCTGATTCCTCTTTCAAAGGATATTTTCTGTTTGAACCTTCTTTTTTTCCTTACATGAGGACTAATCAGCCAGTACTGCTGTGTAACTGTATGTTCAAGCCCCTCTGAATTAATCCTGTGTTCCCTGGCAACAATTTCCCTTTTCTTTCCTTATCTTTCTGAGGTGCTATGAGAGCTTGATCTGAGGCACCATTAGCAGAGTAGACATAACGATTTCATCAGTTGATTAGAGGCTTCTATTGTATTTGCTGGACGTCCATTACTGCTCAGTAATGGAAATAGTTCAAGGGAATACTTCATGAGTCTGCAAAAGAAAAGGATTACAGTTGACCAAGAAGCTAGAAACGTGGCATTTTTCTTAGAGGCACGTAGGCAAGTCTCCTGTGTCCTCATTGCAGCGTGAAGGGTCCCTGGTGGAAAGGTAGTTTGTCTTCTGGTTTAGGTTTACCCATGTGTTTGGTGTAATTTACACAGCTTCCAAGGTGTAGTTGCCCTTTGGATTCTCTGTGGGTGATTACATTTTCCCAGGCTCAGACTGGGAATCTCTTTGCTCAGGCTACATTTGTCTGTCTTTGCCAGAGATGTAACCTGATGGCTGCTGCTATGTACAATACTTAAGAATAATACAGTACTTAGATATAGTAATTGGATCTGTGTGTCAGTGTGGGAAGTTCAGTATATCGTGTTTTCAAACTTCTTCACAGCTATACTAGGATTTTTTTCAATTGTTATTTTCTTTTTTTTTCCCTGCAGACCTATATTAATTACCAAATTAAATTCCTTTTTTTATTATTTTTAAATTTAATGATGTTGCTTTATTTTCTTGGTTCTATTTGGATCTTGCCAGAATCATTTCCAAATAACAACAACGTAATTTAGTGGAGGAAATCAGCTCAGTTGGACTATGAAAGCTTTATTTAAAGGGCTGCTGTCTGCATACAGTGAATATTTAATCATTGCCTTTATTTTCTGCTCTCATTTTCAATTCGGTGTATTTTATAGGTTTAAATTATATAAAAAAATGACAAAGATGTGCTCTTTTCTTCATTTTCTTTGGTTTTCCTAAGGTAGTCTCATTTGAATTTGTCACAGAAAACTGACTTTTAAGGTTTTCTAGTTGGTTTTAGAGTCCTCCAGAGTCTCAGAATTTATATTTTGTTCAGTGTTTCTGGATCTAGAAAAATAGTCTCAAACCTTGATGCTGTTAAATTCAATAGACATGTGGCCATTGACATTAATAATGCTAGGATTTATACATTTATTTTTCATGAGGTTAATAAGTTCATGATGATGCAGGATTTTTATTGAAAATTGTGTAATGTTTAGGGATTTTCATTAGTACCTACTTGTGATTATTTAAAGCAGCCTTTTTTTAGCCGTAGTTAATTTATGGATTGCTAGCAAATAAAATTACTTTATTTAACAACCTAGGAACTTCAAATTCTGTTAGACATGGTGTAGTTTTAAAATGTATTTTTAATACCTGTCATGTCCTACAAGTAGTTGGTATAATTTATATGCAATGTTAGCAGAAAAAGGATACTTCAGGATTTTTCTGTTAACTATTGTAGGAACTGTCTTTTTTCTATTTTGTTTCATCTGAGACTCAAATTTTGGTTCCAATTATGATTTTACTAAGAACCCCATAAGTTATTAAATAAATAATATGGGTGGGTGTTTTTTTTTATTTCAGAAGTTAGAAGATTTTCTTTAGAAGATGGTAAGATGTCTAAATTCAAACAATTTATCATTAGTCAGTGTGCTAGATCTGAACAGCATCAGCATTCACAGTGGCCTTTTGTTCATCCATGACCTGGCAAACTGCACAAATAACAAATCGATACACTGAGCTACAAATGGCAATTAAATGATCAGATGCCCAAAACATTTACTGTATAATTCCTACTGCTGAGATTATTCTGAGTGACTCCAAACAATTAGCAAACATTACATTCGTCAGAAAGAGTTTGCAGGGACTTCAGTGATGATGTTCTTAAATTGCTGAACTGGTTCCCACTTGTAGGCACGGTTGGTTATTTATATCTGGGGACAACATCGCAAATGTTGGTGAGAGCAGAAGTCAAGGAATTTCGCAGTTTCTGCTTCTTGATGTTTCACCCAGCTTGACATGAAAGCAATGTTTTATTGCTGCTTTTTGTGACTCATTTGCAAGAAGACAATTTTAGGACATAGATGAAGAAGGGAGAGAGATGTTATCAGCAAATGTCAATGTATATGTAGCTTGAATTGTTTTGTCTGTGGCCGTCTAAATCCCATTCATCACAGAAATGGTCTGTCAGCGTCTGTTCTATAGAGTTAGCCAACTTGAAGACTCACTAGAAATGCTGGGTTTATATTTCCAGGTATCTCTTTGAGATAAAAACTGACAAGTTTTAAGATATGACCCCATACATTTTAAGATAAGTGATTGGAAATTGCCAATAGCTGAAACAAACTTGCAACCCTTTCTTCTGTGAGTAATCTGCACCCATAGAAGGGTCCTCGTCAACTTCAGTCAGGTGAGCTTATTCCATATTTGTTAGAAGACTTTGTGTATGAGCTCAGGCTGTTTGCTGTTCCTGAAGACTATGCGGTGCAGCTGAGAGGTTGGGAGTGTGAAGATGACGAATCCTCTAGCCTTACCCTGTTCAAGGTCATGTTTTACATTGGCTTAGTGAGAGCCAGGAGATGAATAGAGATTCCAGATTTAATGCATTTTTCCTATTCAGATGCTAAGTCTACAGGTTCTGACTGTTGTTGTTGGAGCTCTGGTGGCAGCAAAGCTTTACTCATCCAGCAGTGGTTGCATCTGTGTACTGGGACATCCTTTACATCAGAGCAGAAGCAAAAGGTTACCTGCCTTCACTGGTTCGTCAGGTCCAGGACTTGTACAGTGAAAACCAGGTGGCTGCTAAAAATAATAATTAAAAACAGGGTATGTGGGGAGAGGAATGGTTTTAAAGATGCTGAGATAAATTGCACATAACATACTGTGCAAACGCACAGCTACCTTCACAGCATAGAATTTGCAACATCAAAGTAAAAGCCGAGGTTTGCTAGGAAATCAGGAATCTGATTATTGATTTGCTTCTATTATGAGCATTTGTGCTTGCATCTCTGGGTCGCTGGTAGCTCCAGCAAGTTCTTAGTATTATGGAACTGAATCAATAATTGCTTATTTGCCCCTTATAATTAATTAAAATTCAGATAGAAGAGTATTTTTTTTTTATTTCCATGCATCAGTTTGTTTTTTAATTTGACACTTAACAGAATTAGAATTGATTCTGCTGTGAAAAGATGCTGGTATTAGCAGCCACTGATGGTACTGAAAAACAAAAGTTGTCAATATTGCTGGTAACTCTTAGACAGGTCTAAAAGGAGAACAGAACATCCTCTTCTTGCAAAATTCAACCTTGGTATTTTTTTATCCATGTTGAAGTTAAAATGTTATGGAGAAGACTTTCTAAAATTTATAAACTTGAGAATCTTGTGACAATGTCATTCACATAAGGTCTGTACAATGTTAAATCTTATAACAAAAATGATTTAATCAAACATTTTTCTATTCAGTTCCTCTATTATCATAATGTAAGTTTTATTGTGTTTCATTTTGCGTAGAGAAATCTTATGTATGCCAGAGTGTGTTGTGCTGCTATTGCTGTGAAAAGCATTGAATTTCTACAGACATTTGCCAGAATCAATCAGAGAATCACAGAGTACTTCAGGATTGAAGGGGACTTCTAGATCAGAGGAGTAGACCAGAGGTCGCCTGGTCCTGTCCCCGCTCAAAGCAAGGCCAGGGAGATCAGGTTTCCCACAGACTTGCCGAGGTGAGATATCTTCAGTGATGACAATTCCACAAAAGACAAATATTCCAGAATGATTTTTCAAAGACTTGCACAAAACTAGTGTAATTATACTGCCTGTAACACACTCCTTGCCCTGTCACACCCTGAGTGAGCAGTCTGCGAGCAACGGAGTGACACACGGGCTGAAGGAAAGAAATGCTTTCCCTTCAGCTTTTGCCCTGGTTGGGAGGAGGAAGAAAATAGTTCAGTCACTTCTGTTATGGTTTCTTGATTTTTACTGACTTCTGCGGTGGTCTGATGGAAGCAGATCAGTTTTTATCACACAGCTGCCATTAAACCCTTACTCTCAAGAAAGTATTCTCCCAGCCTTTTTTGTTATGCAAAAACCTAGGAGACGAATTGGGACATCCTTTCTGACACTCTGAAGTCAACACGTACGTGCAGCCTTGAGTGCATAAAGGACGGTACCTCTACAGTTTGAGTCATTTAATTTTATCTGCTCAAAGTAGGTTTAACACTGTGAATATTCCAGTTCATGATTAGGCAATGTGGAAAGTAACATTCCCATCTGTTCGGCTACAGCCTGAACTTTGGGATCTGAACAGTGGTCTCATCACACGTGGGCTTTTCTTTTTTCTTTTTCAATGGACCTTAGTATGATGTTTTGCCTGGCCCTTTGAGTTAACACGTAATAATCTGCTCTCCCTGTTGCTGATATGTAGATGTGGAGCCGTGACTTTACCTTCCCATTCAAGGGACTAACGACATGAAGCACTGCTTGCTATTTTTCTGTCATAAAGGGAGTGCTTAAAATGAGCAGAAATCATAACTGAACTTGTATTGTGTTTCAACATGCATTTTTCATCACCTGAAAAAAACCTGTCTTTGCAAACTAACTTTTTAATGAGAAAGCTTCTAGTGTTGCTAGTAGCGATGAGTAAGTGTCTAACTACCTATAGCACTTCTTGTTAGTTCATTAAAAGGCTAGCCTTCCTAATTGCATTTGCATGTCTTTCCATAATTTGTACAAACCTCAATAATTAAATAGGTGATGAACTGTCAGCAGAATTGCAAAAGACCTTGACCTTAAATATGCAATCCCTCTGGCAGTATTTACAGTTACATAATAGTATGTTGCCTTTCTTACTGGATTTTTAACTGAATATTAGATACTGTTGCTCATATTTTCACAAACGGTTTGTCATGGAATTGATGAAGACAGTTAAGGGAGTATCTAGGCAATCTGTCCTCTTGCTCCTTGGTCATTCCAAAGATAAATCTAATTTCTGGTTTAGTTATTTGAAACTGTTGGTGTTTTTATTTAACTAGTAAGTCACTTTAAAATATCAAATGAGTGTTATTTTTCACCGTTTGAAGGCTTGTTCTCTTTGTGATGCTCGGGTGGCCAAAACATGGTGAATAAAACACATATTAGGTACCTGCAGTGTAATTTCTAAAGGTACAGAGGTGAAGCTGGGGAACTGGTCCTCACTCTCTGAAGGTCAGACCACAGATTGAGTTGCATGACTGGAAGTGCTCAGGTCTTACAGTGCTGCTCTAAGTACATTTACCTGTTTTCTCTTTTATATGTTTTTTTTTCCTTCAGACAGATAGAAAAATAAGCCATCCTAATATATTTTCTTTTTTTTTTTTTTTTATCTGGTCTTAAGTTTTAGTGTAATTTTACCTCTTGTTTAATACTCAGGTGAGTTAAATGCTTTACATCTGTGTTTCATGTGGGAAATGTCTCCAAAGGCATTCATTTAAATATAACAATTTCAGTGCATTGCTCTCTGAATAATTTAGAGCAAAGCTATCCATCATTAGATGAAATTTGTGCATGCTTATCAGTGCAATGGCTCACTTTCTGATCATCTGAAAAGCCTTCAGACTTTCATCTGTGCATTATGCAGTCATCGGTGCTCAATTTCTAGCAGCATCCCCAGCTCTACGTGTGCTGCCTGCTCTTGGCTCACCAGCTCCCCTCTTAGTTTTCCTTCAGAGCAACCCAGGATTATCTTCCTAACTCATTTGGGTTACCACATTAAAGACTGTACTTGGAGTCCAAGATCATAGCTTTACATCTGCATCATTGTCTTCTGAAATGCTTTAAAAAGATGCAATTTTAGCACTATATTGTGTATTCTGTGCTGAGAACAAGGGAGCTAAACTGGAAGAGGGAGAAAGGAAAATGATTGCCATGTTCCGAGTGAACGTTCATCCCTGCTGGGACATGTCTTTGACACAGGGTTACGTGAAGCTAGTGCAAGTGGTGCAGGAAGGCATTTTGCTGAGGTCAGAAAGAGAGGTCACAAGCTGAGAGTGATTTCTGACCACCTGCCTGGACAAAGTGATTTCATCTGGGCTTTCTACTATTGGAATTGTCTCTGCGTGGTTTGGCAACTGTTTGCAGCATCCTCTTTAAGTTACTTCAGTCTGTGCGCATGTTGCGAATAAAAATAAACTAGGAGTATCTTCTTTTCCAGAAGAACTTGGCCAATTCCTCCAAATCACAGCTTTTTTTCTCAAAGGGGCAGCCATATGTTGTAAATAACAAAAAGTAATGATGAAACAGCTAAAAAAACTTAGAGAAGAACCATATATTGAATCATAGAATCTTAGAATGCTTTGAGTTGGAAGGGACCTTGAGAGGACATCTAGCCGAACCCCCCTGCAGTGAGCAGGGACATCTTCAACTAGACCAGGTTGTTCAAAATACAATTATTAAGATCTGAGAATTTTCATAGCATGCAAAAACATGCACTTTATAATTTCTTCTGTTCAATTTTTTAAATCACGTTTCATTAAAAGTTCATTTATTCTGATGAAAGGACGTATCTTCTGCAAATTGCACATATCAGTCTGTTTTGTGAGCTTGAGTGTTGCACTGAGTTTCATGTTAGACTGGTATGCAGTGCCACCATTGTATTTTAAAACCAGTCTCCATTTTAAAAAAGGCATAAACATTATTGGCTGTTAACTGTACATAGAAAAATTTTTCTGCATCTCTCTGACAGACTATGAATTTTTAGGATTGCACTTTTTTTTGCGCTCGTGTATTGAAGCGACGATATGATTGATACATATTTATGCATTTATCTGATCAGGAGCTCCTTTCTTCCAGCATCCTCAGAGTTTATCAGCATCACTAGTAGAAAAGCAGAAAGAAATTCAGCCTTAATTTCCTGTACCATACTGATAAATGAACAGCAGAACTTGCCAACCAGCTAATATTAAATGGTATATGGACTGTTATGTTAGGTGTAAAGAGCTGGTTTGGCAGGATTTTTGAGTATAAAGCAAGTGACTTGTAAGCAGATGAGACACAAAATATACAGCCTGCCTCAGTATTTTCCCCAGTACTTACATGGAAGTGGCAACAGAGTTCTTGCTCTTCCATTCAGGTGTTTTATAAACTTGCCTATCTTCTTGCTATCAAAATATTGGCATGAGGAATTCAGGCTGGGTGCTTGTGTGATGAAAGAGTGAAAAGAATTGCTCTTTGAGTGATGCTGAGATGGTATGCAGTGGAGCATAACCCTTGTTAAAGGGTTGGGTTAGAGCCAAAAGCAAGCTCAAAACCATTAGCTTTTAAGAACATGCTTTGCTGCTGCTTGCATGGTTGTTTTTTTTTTTAACCTTGTGACTCCTCATTGTGCTTCAGATAGAATTCGTATCAATGTTTTGGGAATTATCGTTGCTTAGGGTACCCTGGCTCCTATCAGTGCCACACCTACAATACAGACAGTCTTTGTATGAGATGCCTAGAGCCACTCAGAGTTACACTTGTAGAAATGGCAATAATATTAAACAGATGATATTAAAGGTAAAAATTCCTGGCATTTCCTAACATTTTCCCCCAATGACTATCATGAGGAAGAAACTTGTATTTCAGCTTCCTTAGTGCAGTAAGTGTTGGTAAAGGTGGATTTAGCTACTTGACTGTGTCAGGACAGGTAAAGATTAGAACTATATACAGTAAATGCTAGGCACATGATTAATGTTTTTCCAGGAATCAGTAAGGCAGTTTATACTAACTAGAAGGAACAGCTAAAAAGTTGGGGTTTGTACATTAAATTGAATTAAATAAGACTGGATCTTGAAACTTGCCTCACATTTAATTGTCTCTTTATTGTTCTTTTCTCCTTGTTTGGTGAGACTTGCTTCATTTTACCACGGATCAGCTAAGTAATGTTGGTGCAGTATTCCCCATGGAAGCTCCGGCACTGGTGTCCATTGTTCAGTGGCATTGTGTCCACCATGTGGTCAGTCGCACCAAGGGCGTTATTGTACCAGTTGCTCTAAGTTTATATAGATTTTTGTTTTCTCTTTTTCCTAAAATTAACTAAGGAATTTCAAATATTTGGTCTCAAGGGCACAGTTGATTCATGTGGTAGCTTTTCAAAACAGAAATTATAGTAATGTGCCCAAATTCTGTTTTCTTTCTGTGGGAATAAGGCACTGAAAGCACTCTGTGCATTTAAAAATGCTTTTCCTTTAGGTTCTCAATCTATTTTGATTTCGATTGCTTAAATATTGCCCATGAAATATTCAACAGTTACAGTCCTTGATTGAATTACATATAAGATGAGGTAAAAAAGCATTGTTCTTTGAAGTTTCTCTGTGTCATTCAATAGCTCTGATCTGATTTTCTGAAATATATGTACAAATTCTTCTTGGAGTTTCATGACATCATCACATCTGTAGATTTAGCGATCTGATGCAAATGATGATCTAATTCTGTTAAAATGATTAGAGTGCCAAAACATTAACAACATTTTGTATTCTCCCCATCTGCTGTATTCCTGAATACATTCCAGTGTTTTATTTATGTTATACCCTTTGTTTTGAATCATGTTCTTTTGCTGCTTGCATGAAGGTTTTATGGAACTTTTTTCTGGTATTTCACTATTGGGAACATCTGGTCATCCCTTCATTAAGCACCTCATACTTTTGGAAAACTTTTTGTTCATTTAAAAGAGTAGTATTTCTGGTTTTGGACATCATTTTAGCGTTGTGTCATTTGTAGTTAATTGCCCATACAAATAGAGATGAAAGGAAGCTTGAGATGGGATAAAGTTATTGGGATCATTTCATCCCTGTTGAAACTTCATTGACTTATATACATGTGTATTATACATCAATATAGCCCTCCAGTTTTCTTCATGCCTACATGTAGTGAATCACTGCTTTACACCCTGGATATTTACTTCCACGTGCTTCTCCTGTGAGGTCTAACAGGAACAACCTGAAGTTCTGTAGATTTCATTTTACGAGTAGTCCCTAAAGACTAGCGTAGGAACAGTCCCTAAAGATTGCTATTTGACAGTTGTTTTCAAAACACTAAACAGATAAAAGGTATAAGAAAACACCTTTACCATGCAAATATTTCATGAAATATGTACAATTTGTACTCCTACTTCAGCACAGAATGCAAGAAATCAACTTTAGGTTGCTACCAGCACCAGCATGATGTGTCTCGGAGAAGTAGTGCTCCTTGGTCTGATCAGAAATATGAACAGAAATGGTGAGGATCGGGACTTTTGTGGATTAGTATGTGGGCAGAAGGGATTTTTTGCTCTTTGTGTAAAAGAAGTCATCCAGTGATTCTGTTGAAAAGATTTAGTTTGAACACTGACACGGAGATGTGGCACTGAAACATAAACAGATGACTTCAGAATGACTGCAGTAAATGCAATTATGCTTCAAGCCACAATAATCTTAAATGAGATATTTTATTAATGTTAATAACTTTGGGGACTACATTTGTTTCTGCTTAGGTCTTTCAAGCAAGAGTTACTCTGTGCAACAAGGTGCCTGCAATATAAAGAAGGTGGAATGTGTACCGAGGGATGTTTCTGAGGGCTTAAAACCAATTGAGATTTATTAACTTTCAGGATTTGGGTTAACATGGTTCCATGAATAGGCACAAGGCCTGGAGAGTGGGATTAGGAAGATTTCCAGAGGCTCTGAACTCATGTCAAGCAAAACTGTTATGCCAAGCAGCTAAGTCAACTGAATAGGGAAAAGCCTTGAAAGTGCTTTATCAGTGCATAATGTTTGTAAATTTTATTCAATTAATTTACAGCTGCAGGGCTCGTGAGGCTGAAATTAAAGTTTTGTAAAGTTTTGATAAGGAAGAAGCCAAAACCAAACAAAAATGTTTGATTAGCTCTGGATATTTTTGAACAAGTTGGCAAAAGAACAAAATTGCAAGCAAGTGTTGCAGAAGATGGTGTATCTCGTCCTAGGAGTCTCTGCGATCGGCTGGACGGGTAGCAGAACGCCTGTGGGTGGGCTTGCCATTTGCTTTCCCTCCTGCCAACAAGTGCCTCAAAGAAAAGTCATGTCCCAAAGAAAAGCCTCTGGAAGTTAGTACTCTCAAAAATACTGAACAAATAAACCTTTTGTTTAAAAGGACTGTTATTTCTGTGACGAGATTAAATGGGGTTTACTTCAGACAATAAACAATAGTGAAAAAGAGGATGTGCCAGACGACAGCCAGGGTATTAAAATATGAGCTTTACACACAACATCAGTGCCTCTGTTGCAGGCTTGAAGATGACGAACTCTTGAATAGTTGCTCGCCATGCCACTGCTTATTCGTTTTGGTTTTTTTTTTTTTTCTTGGGAGAATCAGGGAAACCCTGAACTTCCCAAGAGCCCTTTAGATATGTCTTGGGAAGATCAGAGTTGGGGCTGCTGCCCCGCTGCTCTGCTTCTTGTGGGTGAGTTAGGAGAAGTGGTGTTACCCGTGGATATCTTTTGTTGATATCTTATCATGACCTTTTGTTCCTCATGTGAGGCCAGGGTAGGCCAGACTTTTGAACCAAGCTAAAGCTGAGTTCTCCCTCCCATATGCAACATGGGTCACTAAGGGAGCAGTTTCTATTCATTATTTTGTGTTTTCATTAGTGAAAAGATCAGGATTTTTGTTGTTTTCTTACATGCATTTTGAATTTTTAGACTTCAGTTCCCATTTCTCAGTATTGTTTCTTAAAATAAGATTAGCGAAGTGGATTATCCAGATGGCTTTTTTGCTTCCAGTCATTGTGGAGTTTATATTTTATTGGGAACCTTCTGCCAGTGTATCTACAATGAAAAGGGGAATTCCATTAAAATTGAATTTTCACATGGGAACCTATCCACTTTTGCTGAAGTATTTTGACTGACTTTGGGAAAATCAAAACAAAATACTCCAGTTTCAGTCAGGTCACTTTAAAAGCAAACATCTCAGTTTGTTAACATAATCTTTGAAGGGGGTGAGTGGTATAGGTTTGATGCATCCCAGTCACGTCAAAGTTGTGGCAGATGCACTTAGACAATGCTGATCTGTCTGGAAATGGGAGCTTGAACTCAGGGAGAAGCTCAGCCTACATCTGGGCAAAATGTAAACTGCCTTTTCTGGGAGCAGAGCAGTCTCGAGGGGAGAAATGCAGCATCATCCTTGCTTGAGTCTCTGCTGCGTCTGTCATTGAAGTTCTTCCGTTTTGGGAGAGACCTAAGGACAACAGGAGGTTACTGATGGTGGTGGTGGGCTGTTTGCTAGAACCGTTTTGGCGGAGGGCACAGCTACCCGTGAGCCCTGGGGAAACTGCAGTCCCACTGTCAGTGCTTTCACCAGGGCTTCACTGGGCTAGTAGAAGTTTGTACCAAAGTAACTCAGACCATATCCGAATGCCAGTGAGCTGTTTTCAGAACTTGGATTAATTTCTGAAATTACAGTAACTGTGTCAGATTAGGATCTTTCCTGCAATGCTGTTGGTCTGGAAGAACTTGAAGGCTTCGTAAGTGTAAATCGTGGCAAGTGCTATTGTTATTTGACTTTGAACTCATTGTTCATGGTTGGATGCTAAATATGTTTTGCAATCTCATTTCCATAAGTATTTGAAAAGAAACAAGTCTTCATGTATTAAAAAATATTTCCTTTAGAAGCTGCTGACTTTTTTAATGACTGGAGAAAAATATTGAGAAAAGCAGCTTTCAGTGAGACTTCCTTCTGATCTTGGAAAGACGCTGGGACCAAGTGCCCAGACTTTCTGGTGAGCTTTGCATGCCTTCCACTGCGTCTTTTACACTGGGACAGCTGGTGACAGGCGTCTGGGTTTATACTGGGACAGTTTACACAAAGTCTCAAAGGACATTTTTCAGGTTCTACTGAAACTTCCTTAATTTTTCCCACGTCCTGTACTCAAGTTTGTGACTGTGAAACATAGTATATGGATGAACCTTCATTTGCACTCAGCTGTATAATTTATTTACATTTCAGGGTTTGTGAGTAGTTCTTTTAATTTGAAAAGTACTGAATGAAACTTTGTTACCAGAAGACTGCTTCTGACATTGGGGTGGTTGGTTTTTTTTTTTTGGTAAAACAGCAATAATTCCCCCAGAAGGAGAATCTCTTTTCAGATGTTGGTATGTAGTTTCTGATCTTCACCATAGACAGGGGTTTGGTTATATTTTTAGAAACATACTCTCAAGTTTATAGAAGTTGGCAATGTTTTTGATTCCAATCTACCTCTGCAGTACAGAAGTAGCAGAAGTTCATTATCTTAGTGGTTTGGCAAGACCCCTTTTGGTTTATGTGCTATTTGGACATTTTAAGTTTGTTTTTCCTTATTTCCTTCTTCAAACCTTTGTGTGGATTGTTCCATAATAATTCAGAAGTTGGTAGACCACTATCTTAAAACTGAAAACTGAAAGTTTTGGTACAGTGTGGCAGCTTATCCATTGCTGCCTGCTGTCACTGCTAAGAGCAAAACAATCTTGCAGTGCTATAAAATTGCATACTTAAAATCAAGTGCTATATTTATGTGAAGCTGTACCTGAACTGAAGTTAAACATATAGACTATTAAACTTTGGACAAGATTCAGATTTTTCTATCCAGACTTTGGATGAAAAAATAAAGTAGACTCTTGCGCTGAAGTCTCCGAAAATATTTGTTTTTTTTTTATTTCTGAATATATGTGTGAATGTATAGATAGCTTCTGCACTTTAAAAGCAGGCTCCAAAAGCCACATTTCTTCTGGGTGTTTAGAGTGATCGTGGTTTTTTTTCTTAGCCAAGTGGACAGTAAATTTTTTAAAAAGTATTTGTGACTGCTAAGTAGTCCTTAATCACACCACTAATTGCAGATGCTTTTTCAATGTACTGTGGTCAACCTGTTTATTTCTGTGTCAGAAAAATAAATTATGTTTCAATATAGGATTCTTTAATGATGGTAGAAAAAATAAAGCAAAAGCTCTGCTGTAACATGCATCTATTATTAAGAATCTCAGAGTATTAAAAGCATTAGAATAATAACTTGTTACAATACATCTAATATTGACCTAAGCCCTCTTTTCTGAAAGGGGAGAAAGCCTTGATTCATCACCTGTCCGTAAATATATGCCACAGAAGTCAGTTATTTGATATTATATGATATACAGTGATTCTATGAAATGAGTAAAACTTTAAAAATAATGATATTTAAAGAAGTTATCGTGAACTGTTTGAAATGGCAGAAGTCATGGGAGAGATGGACTTGTTCTTATAAATAGCAATTTGACCAGGACTTTAATGAGATCAGTTTAAAACAGAAACACTGGAATATTCCAGGCATTATACTGAAAAAATTATGAGATGAAAAATTTTCTTCCTTACACAACATACCTGCTTTCTGATAGCTGTTGTAATTTGTGTGTGAGTGATCTATGCAGTTAGTCCATTTTTAAGTCTGTTGCATTATTCTTTCTATCACAAAATGCCCATATACTGTTAGTTTCTGTCTTGGGGGAAGAAAACTAAAAACTGCTTCTGTAAAGTCTAACCTAGAGACTTGGAAGGCATCTCTGAACTTTTAATTTAACTGTATTTGTCTGTAGCATTCTGTGTGTCTTAAAAAACAGAAACTGGGAGGAGAATGAGTACTGTTCTTCAAAATTTATCTCAAACTGTATGTCCTGGTGAACTTGAATTCAGCTGGAAGAGACTGATGATACGGCTTGGGGCTCCCAAGATCTCTGATATACAGTTCTTAGGGACAGCAAGTCTTCTAGACATACTTTTCCTTTAAACTTCAAAGTCTAAGAGATGTAGATATGGTTTTGTCTGTCTTTGTACAGCGGTCTTTGTGTGGTTGCGTTTGCTCTGCCTTTAGCCTTTTGTTGTACAGGTACTGCAGTTCTCTGCAGCCTCTGTGCCGCTCTTAGGACTGGTTTTTGCCTGACTGATCCTCAAACCACCCAGATACCTGGGGGATGTCAAAAAGCCACCATTCATTCCAGCCCCCCATCCGTGCCCCGGTGTGGTGTTTGTCAATGCTGGCCGGTGCCACTTTCACTGACAGCCGTGCTTGGAAATGTTAGTGACTGTCAGAGGTGTGGTCTGAAAATAGTTTATTTATAAGAAGATAATGGAGGTGGACATTGGACACAGACACTGCTGACATCTTCGTTTAGCCATAAGATCTGCAAGAATGTTATTTGATGGAGGTTGACTTTCAGAACAGACTTGCTCAACAAGGAGATGCTCAGTGAGGCTTCCCATTTAAGAAAAGTCCATATTAGGGGAAAACAAGAACATAACAAAATAAGCAGCCAGGCTGATGTTGTTTCAGGAAACTGGTTTATTGATTAATAATGGCAATTAATACTCTAAATCACAGAATGGGTTGGATTGGAAGGGGCCTTGAAGATCATCCAGTTCCACCCCCCTGCCATGGGCAGGGACACCTTCCACCAGACCAGGTTGCTCAAAGCCCTGTCCAGCCTGCCCTTGAACACTGCCAGGGAGGGGGCAGCCACAGCTTCTCTGGGCAACCTGTGCCAGGGCCTCACCACCCTCATAGTAAAACTGCTGGGCCAAAAGCAATATTTGTGAAAGCTGTTCTTCCCAGGGATGACTGACACATGGGGTTGAGGTGTGATGCTTGTAGCTGGTTGACTTACAGCTAAGATTTCATCCTATTTTGTAGCTTCTGTTTAAAGTATATGGAGTTTTCAATGAGATTTCAGGAATTTACTGTGTTTTGCAGCCATCCTTTTTACTTTGTTTGTTTTTGTGATCTATTAATATGCTCTTACAAAAATAGCTGTGCACAAATGCTAGATAATGTGAGGGAGATATAGTTGCTTGCAAACTTTCTTCTAGAGAAATTGAACTCTGAGTTCAAGGAAGTCTGAATGAAAACAAGAGCAGTCATTGTCAGGGGTATGTTTATCAGTACAGAGATCTTCCTGCTATGGGGGCACTTGACAAGAACCAGAGAAGGCATGTGAAGAACCAAACCCACAGCAAGATTGTTTATATCTCCATAACCACTTCTCTACCTATGCACAAATCTCTGAATTTTCAGTCTTTATTCTTCTCCTTGATTTCATGTAGCTAAATCCAGAATTGCTTATGGCAGTTTACCATCTCTTTATAGTGCAAATGTTTTACTCTCTGCTGTAAGACAGGTTTCCTCTACTGAATTATTTTCCTACCTCTGTGCAGCCTTTGCCCTGCCTCAGGTGGGAACTGAAGGAACAGATATACCATGTATACTTTCATGTCTGCATGCAATATTTTTCCATTACATTGCAAAGAAACACAATGTCTTGGAGTAGTAGTTTAATCTTGTAGTAGTTTATCTTGGAAAGAGGAAAGCAAAGATTAACAAAAGCTTATTCTGTAAGTGATTTAGATTTGCTGACAGCTATCTCAGCATTACTAGTTGCATCTTAACTGGAAGAAAATCTTTGGCTTCTTTTCAAAATACATCTTGTCTCCCCTCTATGGAATCACTTACACTACTTCCTCAGAAATATTAGCCAAAATCTTGTCCTTGAAAGGCAGCTTGGAATAAGGGTCGTCTTTGTAATGCAATAGTGACAAGATGTGCAGAATTTATCTGCATTCAGCCAGTTAGAGAGGACTTTGAGTTCATTGTGGGAGAGAGAAAAGTGCACAATCTTTGGTGTATCTTCCTATCACTAGCTGATCTGTGAAATATATTAATTAAGAGGATAAACTGGACCCCTTTCCATTTAATAATTTGATTAAAGAAAGAAAAGTCTGCTAAGACCAGTGAGTAAAGCGTATAGTCCTTCACAAAGCAGTGTGTGCGTGCGATAGCTCACCAGACAGCAGGCTGCACCGTGAGGGTGCCTGCGACGTGCCGTTTGTGGTGGATTCCTCGGAGGGATCATGCGAGATGTGGAGGATGTGTGCTGTGTGTCCTGCTATTACTCTGGGTAACTGGATCCAACTTAAAAGGCATAGTAATGTGTATGCCAGAAAGCAAGCTAGATTGGGATTCAAGAGGTTAATTAGAAAGGGAAAGAGCGATTAAAGGGACGTGAGGAAGTCTTCATAAAACTGTAATTGAGCGCTCTTCATTAAACGATCTCATTAAATGAGGCAGAGGATTTTTGTTGTTGTTGAAATACTGAACCTCCCATTAAGATTGTCTAATCAGCTTTCTGAAAGAAGAGTTATTAAAATACCATAATTTTTGAAACCTTTTGTTGCTCTCAAGATACTTCTAGGTACTTTTTATGCGGATGCATTTTCCTTGCATTTCCGCAAAATGGGGAAATAGAAGTGATAATATTGCTTGGGTGTGGATGTCACGAGTCCATTATTCTTATTTGCCCGACCTATGAGACAAATGAAGATTTAGCTCTTTGTTTCAGTAACTGTATCGTTGTACTATGTATATTGTGTGGTGATGTGGCTACACGTGCAGAATACAAATCAATACCTCAACAGCAAGTAACAGATGGATGGCTTCTGTGAGAGAACTTTGTTGTCCGTTTATTGATCGCAGTTAGTAGTTTGTGTTAGCAGAGACACACCATAACTGCTGGTGCCAAAATAAACATCAGTTTGAACAGTGGTCCAGTGAGAACAGGTTCTTGCTGGTTTACTTGGTAAGTGCACTCGTGTTGACTGCTAGACTGACTCTTTGGTTGAACTTAAATAGAGTGTGGGGACTTAGAGAGAAAAAGGAAAATTATTAACATTACATTTGTGTTGGTATAAAATACCTTAAATATTGTGAAGAAGTAAATAATATTTAAGTCACAACAATTAAAGCCTGCCAGGGAAAAATTAAACTAAAGAGAGACATGGTGAAATGCTGCTGACTTAAAACCCACCATGCAAGAAGTAATATCTTTGCCTAATGTAATGCCATTCATATTCCCACTTTGTCACGTCAATGATATTTTTTAATTTTCTTTTCTATCTCTGGATGAAAGACCCACAGAACTGCAGGAGCACATGTGGAGAGAGGAGAGCAAAGCTCAGTGTTCACAAAATATTGTTGGCATGGAAAGTAAGCAAAATGAAAGCAGAAGGGAAAGCTTCATATATCTCTACTGCCCTTACCATGACCCTGGGTACTGTGTGCTGTAGCGGTAAATGCCCACATAGTGATTAGATTAGAACGATTTTTTAAGTTATTGGTGCCCTTCCAGAATCTTTTAGTGATGTACACATGTGAGTGTGTGACACACACCTCACGGATGCATTTACGCTGTCATTTTGGCTCACTCGCTGTTTTGTGCCGTGGCCCCGGCTCTCTGTCTGGTGTCAGTTGTCTTCTGGCCTCCTCTGGGCACAAAACCAACTTGTTCCCGCTTAGAGGAAGCCCTGGCTGCTGAACACAGATATATTGACATATTTTCCACATATCCACTGGGGCCTGCTATCTACAGAGCAGTGTAAATATAACCAACCTGGAACAGAGTGGATGCAAGCCAATATATGCCATTTGCTGCCAATTTTTCTTCTATATTGCAAAAGCAGTCTAGAGGCATTCGCAGTATACCCTTACTGTAAACAGCATTGCTCTGATTAGTCATAGTAATGAAAGTCCATTTTTCTTAAATGGCCCTTCAGTGAAGTACTGATTAACTCTAAGGATTTGAGAATCCACATTGTGTAGCTTGGGTTTTCTGTTACCAATATATGTAATTTATTGAAAAAATACATGGAGGAGAGAAGAGAGAGATACAGTAAATTTTAAGTGACAGGGAAGGTAGAATCACAGAATCATAGAACGTTAAGGGTTGGAAGGGACCTTAAAGAACATCTGGTTCCACCCCCCCTGCCACGAGCAGGAACATCTTCCACCAGCCCAGGTTGCTCAGAGCTCCATCCAACCTGGCCTTGAACACTTCCAGGGAGGGGACAGCCCCAGCTTCTCTGGGCAACCTGTGCCAGTGTTTCACCAACCTCATGGTGAAGAATTTCTTCCTAATCTCTAATCTAAATCTGCCCTCTTTTAGTTTACAGCCATTCCCCCTTGCTCCCTTGTGAAAAGTCCCTCTCCATCCTTCCTAGGTAGTAGTTTTTAGTCTCAAGCAAAGTCCTAGACATAATCAAGGAAGGACTCTGTAGGAAATGTGGCTTTTCCCCTATCAGCAGGAGATTTTTGAGAGTGCTTTACCTGTCTTTGCTCTTGCTTTTTTGCTCTTGAAGTCCAGCAGATACCATTATCCCTCAGCTGTGTCCTGGCAGCTGCACTGGCTACATTTGTATCCTGAGAGTTTTGGGAATATGGGAAACTATAGGAGGAAAGAAGTAGCCCAGAAGTATAGCAAATGTTTTCTTTCCTCTTTTAGCATTTATACCCATTATTTGTTTTATTTAAGTAAATTACTGAAGAAACTTTGTATACACAGACTTGCCCAGACCAGCCACATGTATTGGAAAGCAGCTGTGGCAAATTCAAACATCAATTCTTACCCCTTCCGTGGACTTGGGTTCTTTTTTAGGGTTGATTCCTGTAGCTCCTGGAAGGATTAGGAAGGTCCCAAAGACCATTGAACCAGTGCCTTGCTTTTGTTCACTTCCTAGTGGGGGGAGCACAGGCCATCCGTCCGCCACACTGGGGCACTATTTCATGCATAGAAATAATGAGAACCGCTGCTCCTGGCAGCCTGCTTTTTGGGGGGTGGGGGGACAGCAATTTTTTCTATAGAGGTGTGCCAGGAAGCTGAAAGAAAATGCAATATTTTACATAATTTGGCATATGGAGAAAATACCCAGAATTCAGCCTGGTGCATAGGTCACATCTGTGGGATGAAAAAAGCAAAGCCCAGACTCTATAGTTTGCATCATCACTACTTTATATTGTGAATTATGCTCGTAGCTGGCTGAATTTGACTTACAAATGTGATTGACATTGCGTGTACTCTTTGGCCTTTCTTTTTCTTCTGCTGAGGAGGAAGGAAGCAGCCACTCCACCCTTAAACGGAGATCTTGAGTACGGGAGCCAGAGGCATGCAGCACATAAAAACTGGATGATTGTAATAAATAAAACTTGCTACTTTTTTTCTGAATGTCCTTGCCAGACACTGTTTCCTGATACTTTGCCAGCTAATTAGCATCTTGTGATAGTCATTTTGTTTCAGGGTGATAGCAAAGCTTAGTTTGTGCCGTTAATTACTTTCCATCAATTTTCCCGTCTTTGAATGGACAGTATAGGTATCTATACTATTACTGAACAGAAAAAAAACCTCCTAGATGAAGTGAAAAAAAGTAGCTTGTCTTCTCTCAATAATTTTAATGATTTTTAAGAGAATGAGATTGGATTATGAAACATTTAATTTTAATTGTAAATGCTAATTCAGATTGATTGTAAATTCTAGCAAAATCATAAAGGCAGCAAGAAACTCAGAGAAGTGTTTCCAAATTAATTTCTGGAATCTTTCTAGTTGCAACTAAAATGTTTTAAAATATCAAAATGCTGGCTCACATAAAGACTTTTTAATTAGTCATTTGCCAGAAAAACAATTCTAAAACAATGAGATATTTATAATATGACCTACTAATGATATCTAATGGAAATAATTGAGGAGACAGCATAATGTAGCTACGCAATGAATTCTCTGAAATATATGAAGGTCTGAAAGCTGATGAGATGACAAGCTGGATAAATTTGCTGTACGAACATGACTATGGAGTGCAGACAATGGTTTCTTTAACTGTAGGTTTTTGATTTAGCAGGGCTGATAACTTATCTGTGCTTTTGCTTTCTGGTGGATGCAAATGTAGCACTTTGTGAATATCCCTGTTTTGTACAGGTCCGTCTCACTTCTTTGCTGATGGGAAGTGAGGAGTTGGGTATAACTGCAGAATGGAGGAAGGCTGCCAAAGTGATTTTTGTTAGTGGGATCATAACAAACATTACGAAGGCTTCTGCTGAAGTGTTACCGGGGTAGCTGCTGAAGTCTATTTATTTTGGGCTGTAATTTGGGAAGGTTGCCAGTAGCACCCAGAGGTGGGGAGCCAGCTTTTGTGCTTTCTTCTCACTGTATTTGCAAAATTGTCATCCAGCTCCAAACCTGAGGCGATGCTGATTTCTGTGAAGGGTGAAAAGTCCTGTCCATAATTTGCGCTTGCTAAACTCATCAGCAAGCTCCCTCGTGAGGGACAGAACCACCTCGGATGCCAGAGGGGTGCAGGTGTGGATGCGTCCCCCCTCTCCCTGCCTCCCATTAGTGCAAGCGCACAGGGTGCATCACCCAGGAGCGTGCTTGCTGTGTGTGCGAAGGGGAGGACCAGGTAATTCACCCATGGCCTGCCGCTTTGAACACTATCACCAAGAGCTCACAGCATGGTGCAGTACCTGTTCAGACTGATAAAGGCTCCTTTCTTGATTTCACATAGCTCCGGACCAGATGGCAGAGGGCACTTGTTTTTTATAGGTATGCTTATTATGGCTACCATCTGCTTCTAATTTTCTCTAACCTAGTAAAAAATATATGTAACCAGAATTGTCTTTCTGTGTACATTGTAAGTGCCAAAGTTTAATAAGTAACAGCACAGCATTCAAATTTGGCAAAAGCCAAAGCAAGGTCTGTCAGTGGGAGCAGATTTTGCCTTCCTGGTCAATGTGAGAATGGAGTAAAGGTGGCCGCCATCCTTAATGTACTTATGGTACAGCTGTTGTATTAGAGAAAGGCAAGTTATTCCTAACAGATTCTCTGAATTTGGCTCTGAGAAGAAGATTGTGATCGTGACAGGAGAGGTGCCACTGCCTTAGTAGGTGCCAGAAGTGTCCCAGAAAGAGCTGTTGGAGTCCTGCTGGACTCCCTGGGGCTGGTGGAGCTCATGATACCTGTTCCTGGGGAAGGTGGGAAACCCTGGACCAGCGGATGGTGCCTCAGGGATCCTGCAGGAAGCAAACTTGGGATGAGTGGTTGATTTGGATTGTTTTGCTATTAGTTGTCCAATTCAGCCATAACTAGTTGAAGAAAGAGGAGGAAGTTAGACTTCAGCAGTATTTATCCTGCTTAAGAGTGTTACAGCTATTGAATGTTGGTAAAAAAATAAAGCCAATTCTCTGTGTGATAGGTTGTTAAGCAGTGGAAAGCTTTGCCGCAGGACATTGTGAATACTAAAAGATTACACAAATTCTTGAGAGTATTCTCTTGAGCATTAATAAATGCATGAAAGCATGCTTGGCTTAAGAAAAGCTCTGGCTATGAATGTTTGGAGAATAGGAAAGTACTTGGAGGAAGAGTAGTTTGTCTTCTTCATATGCTCGTTCCCGAGGCTTTCACTTAACCCCATTCCTTGTGGCTCAGTTCTTGTGGTTTTGTTGAATGCCTTGCCTGCTGGATTGCTCACGAACTTCTTTCCATAGTTATTTGCTTATAGTGTTGTGCATCTGTGTAGCCAATGTTTTTTACCCAGAGCAGATGGCTGGTTTTTATTTGTTTGTTTTAAATAGGAAAATTTCAGGAAGTCATTTCCAGATAAACTGTTGCAGAAACTAGAGACCTAGAGAGACCTGCTATCAGCAGATATTCTAGAGGAGAAAAGTAATATTAGGAGAACATGAAAGTACTAATTTTTTTTTTCAGGTGCTGACTGCAAGAGGAAAGCTGGGACAGAGACGGCTCGAGGGGGTCTTGACACTCCTTTCCTTCCACAAATGGTCTTATGCAATTCTTGCTTTTACACTTGCCACAGTCTTACCCTCAATATAAAATGAAACAAAGAGAATTTGCAAATGATAATCAAACTAGAAAACATTTTTGATGTATTCTAAGTATTGTCAAAGATATTTTGGCCGTGCCCTATCAGTTAAAAATAGGCCTTAATTTCAGTCTCTATTATCATAGAATTATGTCACAAATAGTTGCAGAAAGAAAACAGAAATTGTTACTGCCTGTGGCCAGCTAGCTATTAATTTCATATTCCTCAGTTCTATGGGGAGTTTATTGTAATGATATTTTATCTAATTTATCAGTCATTTCCATCAATTTTGCTTATGATTATTGCTTAATATTAAATGTTTTTGAGGAGGAAGTTCTGGTTACTCTCTATACACATCTTGTGAACTGAGCTACCCAAAAGGACACATCTCTACAACTTAGCTGGAATAATTTTAAAAGCATTTTGATGGTTACTTCCCACCCTTCCTTCCCAAACAAGCCAGATTTTTCCCAGCTTGTGGCAAACAGGCAAGACAACCATTCTCTAGTAATGATTGCAACTCCAGTCACTTGTTTTATTTTAATTATTTGCTTATTAATAGTACAGTTGGATTAAAACAAGTGAGTCATTCTTCTCTTAAAAAAACCCCACTCACATTGTAAAAATAGATGTAAAACTATCCTAGCAAAAGTCTCTTAAAATGAAGGCAGTTTGTACCTGTTTAGTCCTCGTTGTATGTTTAGGTTGGTGACTTAAGTTGACATCCAGACTAATTAATTTTGCCTTTTCTTCTGCCACAGTGAAGGCAAAATGAATAGCACCATAGATTAAAATGTTCTATTGCCAGAGGTAGAGCCAAGATCTTCAGTGATCTGCTTTATAGTATTGGACAACAAACCACAACAAGAATTGCTATGTCAGGCCCATGGATGTGCGTCTGAGTTACAACACATCTTTGAAAACAGAACTGCCTTTGATTTAAAGGCATCAAGCAATGGTAAAGCCTCTGCATTTCGGAGTGGTGTTGCAGTGATTGAACTTCTAGCCTGAATCGAATCTGGGTAGCTTCAGCTTCCATTGATGGGAATTGTTATGAGTTTGTCAGAGGAAAAAGCAAAGAATCTCTTCCACACTGAGACTATGTACTACTAATTGCCTCCTTAGTGTGTGTTAAATAAATTAAATAGACTGAAGTAGATGCTTCCAACATGAGTAGTCGGATTAAGATGATTGAAGCTTTCTGTGAGGAGAAGATACAGGCCTTGATGGTGTGTAAATCAGAGCTTGCCTGGCGGTGACTGGAAAATATGTATAACCTGAGTCCTCCTTTGTTAGACATTTCCATGGATAAAGAATGCTGTCAAAGTTGCAAGTGTGAATTAATGGTGCCCAAGACCTGTAGAGAGGAAAGGAGCTTCCTGAAATGACATTTTTCCTCTAGATGTTCTGGTGCTGGAACAATCAGCAGTAGTTTTCAGCAAAGTAGGGGATAGTGATACTGCAGGACTCAGTCTTTTGCCACTGTGAAAATGTGAGACTGCAAGACGTGTGAAAATGTTCTCCCTGGATGTTGACCAAAGTCAGTACTGCTCTCTGTGGTCCTTCTGTGTGATCTGCTTATTTGCCATTTTCCTAGCTGATCTGACTCCTTTTTCAGTACTCATCCAGCCCTTATTGACTGTGCTCATAGTCTCTGCTGTGACAGTGCAGCTGAGCAGAAAAGGTAAAAGCATGGCTTTCGCCATCCATATGTTTGTCCTTATATCCATTTATCCTGTCCTAGGAACAAATTGGAGAAGTTACCTCACAGGCTTTCTCCAAGTCAGAGCTGCCAACAGCTGTGTCGTTTCTGCAGCAGCTGTGATTTTCCGCTTATGCAAGGTGAATCCCATTTCTTGGCTGCTGTGTATTTATACAGCTAGGTGGATGATGCACACTCTACTTTCCTAGCTCACATCCTAATGAGTTACGCTTACTCCCATAAGCAGATCTACTGATGTCAGTGAGAACATGCTGCAAAAAAGGAAAATACTGTTTAGCTATTGTTATCTACTTGTTTATAGTTGTTATCTAATGTAGCTAACTTTGCAGAATGGCTCTTGACATCACCTTTGGGGACATTAGGTTTGATCTGTGACTGAGACGCCGTTCAGGAATTTTTGTTTTGCCCTTGGTATAAGGAAAGAGATTTTTAGATTTCCATTTGTTGCTTGAAAAAATACTGCAAATTCATTGGTAAATACTACTGTTCATATGGAAAGGGCAATAGGCCACAGATTTTTGGATCTGTGAAAGAGTATTCTGCCTTTGAACTTTTGGGGTATAACTGATTTGGGAGTCACAGTGATTCGATCTGAATCATCTTTCATGTGTAGCATGGAATCACTGGTAGGTTTGCTTAATCTATACTGGCATGAGGAAGCAGAGAAAACAATCTGCTGAAGCTGACATGAAGAGTACAAATCTCGTGGGTGAATGATGTTCCCCCTCACTACCCAGGGAGCTGGAGGGAAGACAAGTGGCTGTTCCTTTTTCTGCTGGTCCTTTTGGTGCCCTCTCCTGGGGTGTGCTGCTGGGCTGTCTCACTTCCCTGTTGCCTGTCCCGTGGAAGGGCAGAAGTAGCTCTTCAGTGTTGGTTCATCTGGGTAGACTGTCACTGCAGACCACTTTAGCGCGTCAGCATCGACCTGTGCTTTCATCTGTATTTTCATCCAGTTAAGTCCACTAAGTGGTATCCTGACCTTCCTGTACAATGTGTAGAATAATGCACACGGCGTGGAAGCTGGGGTACATGTGGTGATATCAGATGTCTGCAGATAGTGCTGCAGTGTCAGTGAAGTCTGTGACTGAAGTACATTGTGCTCTGTTTGGTTTGCACTTGCTCAGATCAGATGTAGCTTTGTGAAACATCTTTATTTATTGTGTTTCCAAGTGATATATTTAATTTATATGTTCTCAGTGGAGTCTTGATTTATATGAATATTTATCCCACGGGCAGCATTCAGTGTCTTGCAAGCAGATCTGTCTGTGCCCTCCATGGTATTCATTTCTCTACATAGCTCACTCAGGGCTGGGTGTCAGCAAAGGAAATGCTGAACATGCACAGTGCTTCAACAGAGTATGAGCTGTTTATCTTCAGATTTGCAATTCTGTGTCTGGTTCCTGTGGCACACTGAAGAAAACAGATCAAAGTGACAGATTCTGTAATTTCATTACCTTTGTGTTCCATGAATTCTATGCCTGTTCTCAATAGAATGGAATCAGGACCAAAACAGAGATTTGAAAAATCTTTGAAGTTTAGAACATATGGGAGGAAGAACAGTCTTGTGACAGTAGACTTTGCTTGAAAGCAAAACTGGTAGTTTAATGAAGAGACTGCATTATGGAAAGCACTCGTGTTTAAAAGCATTGACAAAGCAACAGTTCTTAAATAAAAACCAAATTCTATCTTAGATTTGCACAAACTCTCTGTTCTTGTGTTGGCAGCGAATGAGCATGGAGTCTCTATTCAAAACCACGGTGTTTCCCAAACCTAGTTGAATTGTTTTGTTTATTTTGGGGGGGAGGAGAGGGGTAAAGAATCTTTGCAGATCTTAATCTGGGTAGAAGAGTTGCTTTTCGTTATTAATGAGAACAAACATATATTGCTGATGGGCCCATTTTGCTCAGAGAAAGAAAACAAGGGATAGTGTTGAAAGCTATGAGGAGCTCACTCCCATCCAAATGTCCAACAAGGTTTTAATGTAACCATTTTTACCCTGGAACCATCTTTTGATATTCCTTAGTGCTTTGCATTCCGTGTAGTTATTAGCAGCAAACTTCATATAAAGCAGGCGAGAAATGCTGCCAGGCCAGAATCTAAGCTCTTGTTTACATCCTTTTGAACACATTTGAATGCTGTACAAAGAAAATGGCTTCCAGTTCAGGTACATAATGGCATGTGTTTCTAAGCTGAAAACTGTTAATTTAATGAGTTTTCACAAAGCACAGCAGAGCACACAATATGATGAGCAATCCTGTAAAAAGTTTGGTGTAATTTTAATTCTCCCTGAAATCAGGAATGGGTGTTAAAGATCATGTTTTCAGCTGAGTCTTGGTTTTCTTGGAAGACCAGATCCTTAAATTTTTGGTGGGATTTTTATTCCCCATTTAAAAAAAGTTTTTTACTTTGCTTTCTCTACAAACAAGTTAAACATAATTCATAAAATAGTGTAGTGTTCTATTTGTAAGTATTGAAGTGTGTATTCGTAGTTTAGAAGTGCAAATTTATATTTTCAAATTCATGAATGCATTGTCATTTTTGTGTCTTTCTTCTAAATAATTTTCTAGATTAAGTATAGAACAAATTGTAAAATCATTTATGTAATTTTAGTTTGGATAGGAACAGGTGAATGAGCTATAAAAAGTAACACATAAGTTTGCCATTTCTAATAACTTTCAAAAATAACTCTTCATGGATCAATATTTGGTCTGATGCAAAGTGTGTGATGCAGTTGATTTATCCAGCCAATTTCACTGAAACTGAATAGCATGCATTTGTTCTTAAAGCTCAGAGAAAAGGTGACTGAAAATGAGGAATGAGTTAAGAGAAGAATTTGAAAGTAATCCTTCACTAGTTAGTATTAAGTCCTCTGTTTGATTCAGGGTAAAATTTTGTATTCAGATCTTAGTCATTGCAGTGAGAGCTCTGTGGCCAGGAAAACCCTGAAATGTTTGACTGATGATCACTGTTGGCCAGAATGTAATTTTCCATGCATGCTGCTCTTAAATTTAGGAAAAAGTAAACATTTTAGTTTTGAAAATTTTAAAGCTGAAGATAGACAAAACATGGTGAATGTGATCCTTATTCTGATCCTATTTTGAATTATGTTAACTTTAATACCAGTGCTCTGGCTGGTGATATGTTTTGAAAAGAACAGCTTATAGCCAGTGCGTTTTCCGATTTTGGTGTTTCTGGACATAGTTTTATGATACATTGCAAAAAGAAAGTTAGATGTTATATTTTCAAATAGGGAAACTAAATTCTATGTGTTCTTCCTAATTATGGAGAATTCCCTCTGCATGAGCTATAGGAAAATCTAGAACAGTTGACTATTATCTCTGTGAAAATAAATAGTCATAAATCAGGTTGTGATTCACTTAGGATTCGGAGTGATCTGCAACCCTTCCCCTCCGTGCTCCCAGGCCTCAAACTCTTTTCACCTAAAGGACATTACCACGTAGGTCACCTCTCTTGACCATCTCCACGGCACTGTGTCACCTCAGTGGATACAGAAGCAATGCAGGGATGGCCATAAAGTATCCAAAACAGTCATGAAAGTATCTGTGCTTTTAACCAGAGACTTCATCTAGAAACAGACGGGACCGCTCTTGTGCCTTTGTCTGTGGAAAAGCAGAGTCCGACCGCGACGCCTGTGGAATATTGAGGCTGTTGCCCGTTTGTGGAGGGTCAGACAGGTGCAGGCAGTGCTTTCATCCTTGGAAGATCGAAGTGGGATTAACATCCTCCTCTATCTCCTGTACCTTGTGTTCTGCGCAAATGAAGGTTTGGGCCTTACTCCTTGTCTTCCTTGAGTGAGTCCCTAGTTCTCTCTTCAGGAACTGAATGAAAGGACACACTGGCTCCTCGGTTCTCATCTCGGGTCAGTCAGCTGGTCAGGCTTCTCAGTGCCCTCTCCCAAACTGCATCAGACTCCATCCTCCTTTATTCTTTTCCACTGATACCTCATATTCCACCTATCTAAGAAGTGGAATAATTCTCACCCACATGGGGTTGCTGTGAAGGTGAATGCTTTGCAAGACTGTGGTGCTCTCAGATATCAGGGTAATGCAGACCAAGGAAGTAACGAAGACTAATCAATAAGTTTTTATTATGTGAATGTTGAGGTCCATGCTTCATGATTTCCTACATGTATTTTAGTTTTTTTTTCTGTACATGTCTTGCCTGTCTTCTTGGTATGTTCCCGACGCCTGCTTCCAAAGACTGTGTGCTGGGAAGAAGTGACACTGCTGCTTGTTATTGGGACCCTGCCTCTTCCTGCACGGTGCGGACACCCAGGATGGCACTATGATCAATGTTGTAGCCTCCTTTCTCAGCTCTTTGGTCACTTCAGAAATTTATAAAATGCAGGAATCCACCTTACAGTGATAAATAAATATATGCTGGCACTGTTGTCATGTCACCAAGTGTGCTTCTGAGCTCACTTGCATGTGTGAATATGTGTCAATACACACACACGTGTCTTAATTTTTACTGTCATACATACACATAAATGTCCAACAGCACAGACCTCTGTTCCTATCCCATAAAGTTCTGTGTTTGTCACCTGCACAGCAAAAAATGTGCATGTGAAGATTTTTTTCCAGATGCTCAGATTTTAGTTTACTACATAAATTCTGTGTTTATATCTTAGCTTTTTGTTACACTTTTAATTTGATCTCCTGGGCTGCTCCACTACAGTGAGATTTTGATGGCTGGAAGATGACATTTCTATGCATGATTCTCAATTTCAAAAAGAAGTGGCTAAATGTATACATTTTGGAGGTTTGGAGACTATGGAAAGATATCTTAAGACCTCTGGAGTCAGAGTTTTGGCAGTGTTTCTTTCCTCTGACAGTCTAGCCTGAATGAAGGAAAATAGAGATGAGCAGATAAACTTGACAGAGCTGTTTGTGAATGCTGACATGAGCTCACTAAGGATGATCTCCATCAGCTCCATCTATACTCAGTGGAGAACAGGGCATTTCTCCTCCAGAGTGGGACCCGGAACAGTCAAATTAGGCTTCCCTGGTGAATGTTTTTCTCTCCATTGACTGGAGGCTGTTTAGACACATTAGCCTTGTGATTCAATTAGCCTTGATGAGTATTCTTTCTGATGGGCTAATCTAAGAATTGAGTTCCAGTCATTAGGAAAGCTGATATGCGAATGGTATCTCTATCTTGGCCAACTTGCCCTAAAAATGGGCAAATTAAACAGCATTATGAAGTTCTTAGTAGATCATTTTGCATTAGCGTTGTATATTTCAGAGTGAACTTTGATCCATATTACCATAGACAGGACAGTTTAATGAACACAGGCAAAAAGGAGGATGGAAGGAAAAGAAAACACGAGATCTTCTCATTAAAATAGACGTGCACATAATTTTCATTTACTGAGTAAAAATGGGAAGGTGGCAAAAGCAATCTGGTAACTGAAGGAGATGTTCATGGGAGCAAAACTAGCTAACCCTCCCAGCTGGAAAATGTTCAGTTAGCAGTGGCCCAAAATCTGAATATACTGACCTTGCTTGGCCTTGTGGACTACAAGAGAGTTTGTAGGAAATAACCAGAGCTAGAGTGCTGGGTGCTGAGGGAATGTTAAATACAGAAAGTTAAACTCATGCAATGTTATGGTTGCAAGCAGAAAAACCAATTGGAAAAAGCAGTGCAAACTCATTCATAGTATATGTATTATACATTAATTACATCATTGAGTACTGCTGGTGATGTTTATGCTTACATATTATATTATGAAAGAAAGGTGTGTATTCTCTTATCATTTGAGCGAGTGTTCCATGCAGAAGAAATATTTATATTTTCTTTATGTGAAGATTTATTTGTTACATGAAACATTGTAGGAAAATGAGAATGCGTCTGACTCAAAACAATCTGTTTCATATCAGTTTAATAAAACTGAAGGTGTGTTCTTTTGCTTGATACATTGTTATGATGTTCTCTTTGGTAGATAACTTCTATAATGCAAGGTGGCATACCTTTCCTAGTGTGTTATGGGAACCACATGCCTAGGGGGTTCCCTGGGGGCCCTCTGATGTAGGAAATGTGTGTAGGAAACTTCTCGTTGGGAAGCCTGGCTCATTCACAAAAAATGAGAACACCATGTTCTCACACCATCACTGCCTTCTCACACCGTCCCTGCTGTAAAGCTGCTGCATCAAACAGGAGAGAGCAGTCTGATGTTTGTGCAATATTCTCAGGTAGTAGTTAATGGCAAGATTGTGTCAACTCTTGTAACTTTAATATAATGTATAAATAACTGTGTTCTGTTTGCATGGCCAGGTTTTGCTAGCAGGGGGGCTTCTGTGAGAAGCTGTCAGAAGCTTCCCCTATGTCTGATAGAACCAGTGCCAGCTGTCTCCACGATGGACTTGCTTCTGGCCAAGGCTGGGATAACACAGTTAACACGGCGGGGAAAAAAACTACAGCAGGATGAAAGGAGTGAGAATACCCGAGGGAAACAACTGTACAGACAGCCAGGTCCACGAAGAAGGAGGGGCAGGAGGTGCTCCAGGTGCCGGAGCAGAGATTTTTCCCCTGCAGCCCGTGAAGCAGACCATAGTGAGGCAGGCTGTGCCCTGCAGCCCAGGGAGGTCCACGGTGGAGCAGATCCCCGCCTGCAGCCCAGGGAGGACCTCACGCTGGAGCAAGGGGATGCCCGAAGGAGGCTGTGAGCCCATGGAGCAGGCTGCTGGCAGGACCCATAGCCCCATGGAGAGAGGAGCCCACGATGGAGCAGGTTAGCTGGCAGGACTTGTGACCCTGTGGGGGACGCATGCTGGAGCAGTTCGTGAAGAACTGAAGCCTGTGGGAGGGACTCATGTAGGAGAAGTTCATGGAGAACTGTCTCCCATGGGAGGGACCCCACGCTGGAGCAGGGGCAGAGTGTGAGGAGGAAGGAGCGACAGAGACAACGTGTGATGAACTGACCGCAGCCCCCATTCCCCGTCCCCCTGCACCGCTTGGGGAGAGGAGGTAGAAAAAATTTGGAGTAAAGTTGAGCCTGGGAAGAAGGGAGGGGTGGGGTAAAGGTGTTTTGAGATTTTTTTTTTTTTTCTCATTATCTTACTCTGATTTGATTGGAAATAAATTAACCTAATTTCCCCAAGTTGAGTCTGTTTTGCCCATGATGGTAATTGGTGAGTGATCTCTCCCTGTCCTTATCTTGACTCACAAGTCTTTCATTATATTTTCTCTCCCCTATGCAATTGAGGAGGGGTAGTGATCAAGCAGCTCTGGTGGGCATCTGGCCTCCAGCCAGGGCCCACCCATCACAACTATAGCAACCATGAGAGCTTGTGAGAGGAAGACAAGTTGAAAGAGCACTGCCCGTCTTCCCTCGGAGTGCTGTTGTGTCAGGTTCTCTCCTGCAACAAGTAAAAGTGTGTCTGCCTCGTGAGCATCATATTTCTTTCCTATCATCAAAGAGGCAAGAGAAAAGGGAACATTAAAACAGACTTGAGATAAAATATTTCAGATTGGTTAAAGAAATAAATATTAACTGTTATCACTTTGGGAGTTGCAATTACTTGGTTATAATTAGGAGTGCTTCCATTGAGCACTTGTTACTTGTCATGTAAAAGTGCTTTGGAGATTGTTGAATACAAAAATATCAGAAATATGTTTAATCAAAAGAGAGAAATATCTCTCCTGCTCTTTCTGTGTGTGTGTGCGTATATGTATGCATAGGAGGATGTTTGCTATTCAGTGGCCTTAAGGCTTGATCGGGCAGGTGCAGAGCACTCTAATGCTGTTTCAGCTGAGCCCTGAACTATGTGCTTGAGTTTTTGCTGAGATTATAACAAAAGCATTCAAAACTTTGTAGAATAAAGATTTTTTAGATGTCTAGGAGTACTATATAAAGCTAAGTTTTTATATAGTAGGATAGCCCATATATACTGCTGGGAATGGTATAGGGGGCTATGTGTGCTTCGTGTTCTTTATGTGAGATCTCATGAAGAACACGTGAATCTGATCCATTGGCTCTGATAAGGAATGAGATCAGTGGGATTTTACCTCTGACATGCCTCTCTTCTACCTGTAAACATCTATATTCTCCCATTCCCACAATATTCACATAACTGAATACCCGGGTTAAGCAATGACTTCATATATTTTGATTAAAAAACAGAAAGACAGGAAATGAGATGAGAGACACAGACCTCAGCTCTCACTTTGAGGAGGTTTCTTGTTTAAGGAAGGACCGCTTTCTTGTTGAAAATACTATGCCAAGACAAGTGATTCAGAAGGGATAACTATGTGAGCAGATTTACCTAAGCAAATACAATTCTCTCCTTCCTACCCTCAAAAAAGTCACTGATGCTGACAAACATTGTTTTAAAAAAGCTTAAAGAAAGCGGAAATGTCTATAAATCTTTTTTAATATCAGATCAACCCACATAGTTAATAGTTTCTAAGATAGTAGTAAGTAATCAAGCAAATATTTAGAGATACTAAAATTGTGTTCTGTGTAAATTTCATGTTAATAAATTGAAAAAATATTTTGATTGAGGGATTAGCAGCATTTAGTGTTTGCAACATTGAGGTATTGGGTAGTAGTAGTCAAAGTACCGGACACTTCAGGATGGAAACGGTGACACTCAGAAAATATCTTAAGCTTTTATTTTTACATTCTAATTAATTCTACAGCAGCATCTAACGGCATTGGATTTGGAGTAGTGCCACTCTGTGCTAGAACTGCCCAAGTACATTATGTGAGATGGTCTCTGCCTAAAAGATAAAATGGAAACAGCCAAGGCAAATAATGGGGGGGGGGGGGGAAGAGGTGAAGGAAGGTGAAGAAACTTGTTGAAGGTAATCTAAGAACAGAGGTAATGCTGGGAAGCTAATCCAGGTTTTGTAACTGTGATTCAATGCTCAGTCCATTATCATACTGCATCTGTTCTCATTCCTGCTATTTCTTCTAGGACTTTGGTGTTTTTTGTCAGACATTTTGATGTTGGCTCAAACTAAAATGAAGAGCTTAGGGTCTAAGTGTAGAAGAACTTTAAAATAATTTAATGGCTTCACTGTGGGCAATTCAAAACTTAAGACAGGCACAGTGGTTCAGCTGAGGTGCAAACATTTCAGTTTAGCCCATGATAATTTGCTCTAATGTGTATTACCTCAATATATATTAGGATCTGACAGAGACAGCTTGCATATGAAAAGCATCATTACAGTCAGTGGAGCAAATTTTGGTTAAGTTTCCTTAAATTCTACAGCTACAGAAGTGTTTGAAGCCAGTAGATACCATTTGTGTCTTTTTGCTGAGTGTATGTTAAGTTCTTACCAATTGGACCATCAACTTTTTTTCAACCACATCCAGTGCATCACACAAGGCATAAGTGCACTTATTCCTCTTATTTCATGTGTGAATATTATCTGCAAGGCTTCTAGTATTCGTTTATCTCACTTTGGTTTGATAGAATTGGATGAATGATTTGAAAGAATTTATATTGCCCATGCCCTACTTCCAATACTTCTCATTCAAAACCAGGTCTGCTCTTCACACATTACATTGAGATATGCAGATTCTTCAGAATCAGAATGTTAATAGGAATGTGTGCATTTCATTTTTTCTACTATTGAAAACATTTCTTTTTTACTTTTATATTTCAATTTACATAATGTAAAAATAAAGCTATTCTGTTTTATAGCATAATAGATAGAAAAAATTAAAAGTTGAAAAGAAAATATTGAAATTACTAAAAAAGAATCTATGAAAAACAATGTTTAGATCTCCAATCAGTCTTAAATGCATAAGAAAGAACAAAAGATAGAAAAAAAAATATTTCGGAATGTCTTAAAAGTGCTTAGAATAGCCGAATTTTCTCATGCTGATGCTTGCAGTGATGAAGTCAGAATTTGTCTACAGTGAAACATCTTAAAAATTCAAACATGTGTTGCATTTCCCAGAATATTTGCAGATAGGTATACATATAAAATATGTTCACTTACGACATATGAGTAAAGCTTAAAAATTTCTCTGCATATTTAGCATCAATTTTATTCTTTATTTACTCTTCTCAATTTTAGGAAAAAATATTTCTAGTCTGTGACAGAATTTTTCAATAATTTTCATGTAAAGGGGGGCAGAATGTGAATCCTTGGGCTCATTTCTTTAGAGTTTGTTACTTCTGGTATCTGGCTTCTTTAATACTGGCTAAAATAACCCTTAAATCTGTATTATTAGAGGTTACTGAAGACCCAGTGCTGTGGTCCCTACTGTCATTGTTAGAAGTGAGATTACAGGGTGGCTACTGACAATGACGAGGCTCACGAGCTGTTTATCTGTTCCATTAAACACATGCAAGAAAAGGTTAAAAAACGAATCGTGACCTGAATGATGATCTGTGCCCTCTTTGCCAAACCAAGGTAACTCTTCATTCTCTATCTCAGAACATCATGTTGCAGCCAGCATGAGCCTCTCTGGGATGCAAGGAGATTTTTACATTGCAAAGGTTTTCCAGGACACAGCACCAAGGACTTGGGTCATAGAGGGTGGTGGACTCGCAGAGTGGGTCTGGGTTGTGAGCTCTGCCATGAAAAGGTCGGACTGTCGCAAAGCTCATTTTCTCTGCTCCTGTACACCATCCTCTTGTCAAAGCCTGTTCCTGGGTGCTCACAAGTCTTCATCGGGTTTGGATGCCAATCAAAGCTGAGTGTAAGTAGGGTTCCAGCACACATCTATAATACCAATATACCTAAATAATCTTTGTTTAATACCTTATTTTAAAATGATTTTGTATTGCTTCTTGCTATTACAAATATTTGAAATATTTGTCTTAACATATCTTTGTAGTACATGGCTTACTATGAAAAAGATTGAAATTGCCTGCATTCTTAATTGTGTTTTGAAATAAAGACCTACAGCCCTGTCTGACCTTATTTTCCCAAACCTAAATAATAGAACTCTTAAAAAAAAAATGAAACCAAAACTATGCAAGCAGTATTTCAGAATCAGCTTATAGAATGACTCCTGTCTGTACTATTATAGCTGCTAGCGTGCCGCTCTTAAAAATGCAGCGTAAAATTACGCGTTAAGTACTGATTTAAATCTTGTTTTGTTATTCATGAATATGTAAGCCTGTAGTTGAAAGCTGTTATGGTTAATCTCTGAACTTAATCCTCTGAAGGAATGAAAAGTAGAAGCGACTCAACATTATTTGTCTTGCTGGTGCCAGACAACAAGTATTTGAGTATTCCTGCACAGAAACGGGCAGCCAGATGCGCTTTTAGATCTTCCTTTTCCAAAAAATTGAGTAGACAGTGAGTGAATTATTTGAAGTAGTTCCTCTCTTTGCTTAGCAAAACATTCAGCAGAATAAAAGCATAGTACTGGAAAATCTTTAGCCTCTTTAATTTCTAGATCAGATGCAATGTTAGTGAAACTTTGTATTTAAACAAATAAAGCCACCTGCTATGTTATCTGGCAAGCAAAGTTGTATAGGGCCTTCTCTTACAGGATGTTTTTCACAATAAAGTATGGGTGTGGAATTCCCCCGCTGGTCCCTCCCTTGTTTCTCATCCCTCTTTCCACCTCCCACAATAATGCAATAACATGCCCTACTAAAGTGAGATAAAGGCTTCTAAATTCTGACCATTAGTACTGGAAAACAGAGGCATAGAATGGATCGAATGCCAGACTGTCTTCAGGTACCTGGCACTGTATTTACCCAAGCTCACTTCAGATATTGTTCATTTTTGTTTGAAATACTTGTCTAATCTCTCTGAATTTGGAATCCTGTGCTTTTCTCTGGAAACTTAGAGTTTGGAAGAAATCTTTTGCTTCCAGTATGCCGTGCTATTTGTAGTAACACTTGTTCTTTCACCTAGGATCTTAGGTTTGTTTCTCACACTGTCATGATATTTTGGCATATAATTATTGCTCTTTAAAATGGAACAGTTGGATTTGCTCCAAATCAATCTTCTCTTTTCTTAGCTTCAACTGGGAAAAGGGAGTATGCTAGATAGAGCAGGAATGAGCAGTTTCAGAACTGAGCTCCTCCTTGGGTTCTTCCAAAGAGCTAGGCAGAGTCTTGACGGCATCTGGTCAAAAGGTGTTGTCCTCTTCAAGGCACAGTAAATCTTTTTTACGTACAGGATGATGTATGTAATCAATGCTCTTTGAGCAGTGCTTCATGGCATATCTTTCTCCAATTTTTCCTTCCTGAAGCCTCATCTTCATTATGGTACATGGTCTGAGACTGCAGAATTACAGTCACATGTTCACACTGAAGTCACAGAAGATCTACTCTCATGTCAGTTGGAAATTAATCTCATTTTTCCACCCAAAGAGTTCTTAAATTATAGCATTAGAGAGAGATTTTGAGGATGTTGGGAGTACCACATATATAGCAGGTATGCAGTCCCCTGCACTCAATGTGACTTTTGCGAGAAGGACAGGGGAAGAATTTGGTGAAAAATTTGGATAGGACTTATTTTTATATCCTGAAGTTGAACTTCTTTATTATTGGCATTCCACATTATAGCTGTGGCATACTACAAATATATTACTTCAAAACTATTCACTTTAGAACCATGAATTTAATAAACCTTAACCTTCAAATAAGTTATTTAGATATGTAGTCAAATGTTTCTCTCACAGGAGGAAACATTGCAGATGTTTAAGTCAGATCTTTCTGGCTATTGTCAATGATGAGAACTGTATAACTGCAGTTTTAAAAAAGATAAGCTTCCAAAATGAGGACATACTGGGATGCTCACCTCTGCTAAAAGAGAATAAGTAGTGAGAAATTAGAGGGGAAAATGTTTACTCACAATGCTTATCATAAATTCTACCACCTCAGATCATTGGGTGTGTATGATGGGTTTGTCATATGGTGTAGTGGATCTGCCTGTATAAGGCTAAGCTGTGCCACAATGCCGAAACCCTGTTAGACAATAAAAGATTAAGAGAAGAGCATCACATGTTTATGGCTGCCACAAGCCTTCTTTTTCAAGGGGTAAAGTCAGAGGCACTGATGCATAGCTGTTACAGAGCTTGTTTCCAGAACTGAGCTTCTCTCAATTAAAAGAAGCTTTGTGAAAGTCTACCAAAGACTAGAATAAGCTATGAGCTTTGAAGAGGCACTGCTGTTAGGAACCAACTGTAGGCAAATAGCAAAAGTTGTCAAATGTGTTTGATGGCACTGCTCAACATGTAGAATAAACTCCTGGTCACCATAGTGGGCCTTGCCTAAGTGGTGGAAGTATCCTGTGTCATTTTGGACATTTAACAGATAGATATCTATTTCAAAGCAGGTTGTCTGGACTCTTTTTGCAGTCAGAAGTTCAAAAGTAAGGTGGGATGAAATTCATCAAATCTAAACCAGACGGCAACATTAAAATGAGATGACTCATGATCTAGAAAAGGCTATTTATCTCTAGTGATTCTAAAGGGAGGTTGGAGAGCTCTCTGGGATGTACGTCTAGAATTAGCTTGACTAATCCTAGCCTGGGTTATTAATTACTCATGCTAATTCTATGTGAGTGTGTGCCTTTCTGATGAAAAAAGCTCTCATCAATGGTTTTCTTGCGGCTTTGATCTCCTTATGTCTCGTAGCGAGACTGTAAATACTATAAAACCACCTCGTCATCTATGAAACTTCTGATGTTATATTTTTTGGCAGTCCCACATTTGGTAGATTGCAAAAGGGCGATGAGAATTAAGAACTAAGATGATATCATATCAAGTGTTCACCAGTCCTGGTTTTCCTTCCAGTGATTGAATCACTGATACAGCTGTTTCATTTGTGTTCTTGTGTTCACACCTTGGGCATATACATTCAAGGGCTGCTGTTCAGATAATTTTTTTTTACTTCTGTAGTACATAGTCTACACTCTCCACATTATGTGGTTCTCATGACAGTAAGACCACTGGAGCTCATTCCTACTTCAGTTTCCTCCAGCTTACTGTCTGTGTTACACCTTCTGGTTTCTCCCCACTCTTTAAATGCATCACAACTCTTTATCATGTTAATTTTAATTTGCTTGAGGTTCTCTTTCAATGCTTTTGATGACTTGAATTATTTTATTCTTTTACTTTATAACTTTGGTCCTGGGTTTCCCCATCTTGTTCTTTAACCTCGTACTGTAGCTTCTGGCTTTGGTCCAGAAAGTGTGTGATTGTGATGTCCCTTGGCATCAACGGCTTTGGCAGAGAATTTTTGGTCTCTTTTTTGGCCTACCCTGTTGTCTTTCCTGTCTGGAAGAAGAAAACATCACAATTAAATATCCTGCATGGCACTTAAACCCAGAGCTAAAAAGAATTAAGAGGGGTATCCTCAGCTGCTGGATAGGTTTGCATATGAAGGATTGCGCATTTCCCCTCTCTAGCACTCTTAGAATCAACTATAAAGAAAACCAAACCTAATACACCCTTGGCTGCAGGGCTGCTCTCTGACACAGGTTCCTTGGAACACGGGAAGTTGTGGGCTTTTCAGCTAGGCTTCAAAACCAGACAAAATGGGTCTTCAAGAGAAGCTTTTCAGCACCAGAACTGCTGGTGTGTGTCTCTGTGTTGGTAGAATACAGCCTTTGCAGGGCCTTGGTGTGTCTACAGCAGAAATGTCAAACAGGCCTCTATTCTCCTCAAAAAAATCCACTACAGTGAATTTCTTACCATGTAAAGGAAAATTCTCAAATCACAGATTGGGATTCCCCACTTCCCTGAAGGTCAGCAAGCAAGATTCGATGTTTCTTCATTGCACAAAGTCTGAGTAGCTGGCAGGGCAGCTGCCTGGAGTGCCAGTCACCATTTTGCCATGCGTGTCACTCTCAGTGAGTGCTGTGCTGCACTTGGCAAGGGCTGTGCTTAGGTTTTTGTTCATGTCATGGCTCTGGTCGCCCCCATGGCCCCCTGGCTGTAGTCACGGGGTCCTGGCTGAGCCCATTACAGAATGAGTGTACATACAGGCATTCAAAGGAGAAGGGCAGGATACTGGCTTGTATCTCCTCCACTTTGAAATGTGGCATTAGTGTGTACCTTGGCAACCTTTTCTGCTGTTACTGTTCCCCTGTTGAAGACATCTCATCTCTGAATTCTCTGTCTGAGAGAAAGGATCCCTCGTTACTCCTTTTCTACATGTGAGAAGGGAGGGCAGCTCGCAGCCTGCCCTCTGCATCTACTGCTGGGATAGAAATTCCCCAGGTACCAGCACGTACCCCGCCTGTGAATTACACATGGCATCCCATCTCAAAGGAACAGTTGAAGGTCAGCAGCATGTCTTTTTCTTTGGTACTTACCTTTACTTTTACAGTCCCATCCTGATCCTTTCTGGGTAGAAGCCATGGTGTGGGTACGAGCTTGGCAGCCTGAGTGTTCAGTTCCCCTGTAAAGTCCCTTAACTACAGCAGGGGCTGGCGGGGGGGGGAGTGTTTAGAGAAGAAATTGGCCATATATGGATCATATCAGTAATCCAAACATCTATCTATGATTCATCCTACTTAATTTCAGAAAATAAAATCTCCATCCTGTGTGTCACCAAATATTTCACAGAAATGGATAAAGAGTAATATAACTAACAAGCGCTGTCAGCCCAGCAGAAATTCAAAACACTGAACCTGTGAGATGCAGTGTTTCAGAGCGTCGCGGTCTTGCTGTCATAGCTGTGCCCGTGCCTGCGTGCACACACGCACACACACACACTTGTATGCCTGTACTTTAAATTGCCTGGCATAGTACATCTATACTGCAAATATTTGCCTGCAGGACTACTATGGTAGTATTCACTCCCCGCACTTCCTACCTGAGAGTAGGCTGTCTCCAACCTTTGCTAAACATAACAGCATTTTAGAGAAAGAATGTGCAGGACGTTTGGCTTTCCATCACATGATACACTTCGACCCTTTTTTTGAACTTTATCCATATATAGCACAGTTCCTAAAATCCCAGTTGTTTCCTATTTACTCAGTTGTAGAAGTTTGTCATGTATGTTATGTATGGTCTTTGATTCAGATGGAATAATAAGAGCTGGTTTAATTCACGTGTTTTTTTGTCATTTTCTTGTTAATGGAAATTATCTCCTTGAAGAAGTTTTGTGGCTAACAGCAATGTCACCTTCATTTAGCGTATTTGGAGGCTTCTTCCTTGTTTGGATGCCTAGAAGGCCTCAGCACAGAAAAAAATGTTGCCTAATCTTTAACAGAACTCACAAGTCTTGCTGAGAAATTGAAACAGGATTAGAAACCTCAGTATCTGATCCTTTGAGGACAGCTGCTTTAAAGCAACTATGCAAAGCTGGGAAAAGAGAGTGAATGAGCAAGCCTGAACCCTTTGAAATGTTTATTGTTCAGTGAGTTTGGAGAGGAAGGGGGAACATGACGAGGCCTTCCCTCTCCTGAAAGTTGATAGCATCCTCTTGTTCTATTAATAGGAAAAAGATGGTATTACTACTTTGACATTTCTTTTGTTTGACAAAAGCTGGAGACACTGATCTAAGTATTATACCTTGTATACACACACACACACATGTCAAAGTGGTAGAAAACAGCTGTAATAGTTCTGTTTGTTCCTGAACATTGTCAGTTTTTTTCAGGAATACTTCAATTCCCTTTAAAACACATTCAGTAAGTGGATCAATAGCCGTCATATATTGAACAGAAAGCATTAAGAATTGTTCTTTTGCAAGGTTTGCCCTATTGCACAATGTCCTGGCGGCAGTTCCTCCCAATTTCAAAGCAATTGTTGTGCTTGAGCTTTTGTTTTGGCACTCTGTGTCAGATGGAGAAGTGCATGCCCTGATGAAAATATAGGCTTGGCAGGAAACTAGTCCCCTTGTCACACAGTGTGTACCTACTCCTGCACCTGAGTTTATTTACACAGCCACTATTTGCAAAGGACTATGCAGTTAGCCTCCAGTTTCTTCCCTCCTGGTGATTCTTCCCTTTTTCTTTTGTTTTTTGTTTTTTAACCCAGGCTTCAGGTTTTTGTTGGTAAACTTGAATATTTTCATGCTATATTTCGTTATGCTCCTCTTCTGAAAGCATCTTAGAGGCTCACCTGTTCCATTTCTCATTTTAGTACTAGAGCAAACTATCGTTACGTAAAAATGGGTGGGCTTGAATCTCTCCAGGTGACCATTTTCTCATCAAGTCCAAAGGACTCAGCATGGCACACCTTGGATGTCTAGAGACTCAGTGTTAACCATGCAGTGCTGTGTTTATATGAGCTCCTAAATGCAAGGGAAACTATTTGAAGCATAAACCACTTATAATTTTGAAGTTTTTATTTGGGAACTTCATTGAATTGCTGTATGGAGCCAGCGGAACTTCGTGTGGCGGAGCAGCTCTTGCCAGCTCAGCCTGAAAATGAGGATGCCAGTAACCAGGCATACGCCTTTCCTGTGTGAATCGTATTGGGTTTTTAATTGCATTTAGTGTAAAGATAATCAGAGCTTGCTAATAGATTTAGGAAAATATTTATTGAAAAGAAAACCCGGTCTTGAGTCAAAAGTTCATTGGTTTTGAGAGGACTGTAAAAATAGTTCAGGGGAGGCCTTAGATTCTTGAGTGGATTGCTATTTATCTATGGTCATACACATGCTAAATAATGATATTAAATAAATTACTCCTCTGTTGTGGTTTATAATAAAGCAAAGCCTTCCAGCTATATAAACAACACTTTATTTTTCCAGCATTATGGAATAAAACAGGGAGAGGTGGCCTTGTGGGCTGACTATTTGAGGTTCATGACTGAACAGCAATTTCCAAAGCTGAGCCCAGCTGTGATGATAAGTTATGCCTTTTGCTATGCTCACTCATGCAAATTAAGGCAACTTTTGAACAATCCGTGCACATGAAATTTCATATTTGGTAAATCTTATGTATTTCCTATCATGTTGGGTGGAACTGCCAGTGTTTTAAAAAAGCAATTTATTTTGCCGTCTTTGAAGTAGTTGATGCATTAGTAACCCTGCCACCTTTGAAATTAAACAGGGTTTTGTCTGCGGTTTAAGCACTCTGAAGTGTCTGCTATTTTTAAATCTCATGTGAGTGTTGGAAATGCCTTCAGCTCTCCTGAAAATGGGTTTTGTTTAATGATTGCAGTTGTCTCTAAATGGGTCTTGGCATTTTTAGTCGGTTTGTGGTAAAGCAATTATTTTTGCTAATTGAATTTATAGGGGAATGACTTGGGACAGGGAGCAAACAACAGCACATAGTCATGAGCACTTTAGTGTTGAGAAGGTCATCCAAAACATGGGATAGCAGCCTTTGTATTTCAGCTTATAAATATTTCAATATATGAATAGTTTTAATGTCTGTGACCCAAAGGCTTCATTACTTCCTCAAAGTAAAAGTGAAATATTCACTTTACTTGTGTAAAGCTTACAGCAGAAGTGCCCCAAGTGATGCTTGCCAAAGCACATTGGTTTTGGTACACTGCTTGTTATCATTTGCTGCTCAAGTACTACATTGGTGAGTGCAAACACTGGAAAGACAGATATGCTGTCAGATTCTTCTGATTACCTGAGCTTTTTCACCACAAAATCAGAGCAATGGAAGGAAAGATGACTTTGAGCCAGACCTGTGGGTCTCAGATGCTTGCAACACCAGTAGATGTTCAAGCATGCTAGGGAGAAAGAAATGTCCCAGTCGTTTCCCTCCCAGTCCCTCACTGACTATAGCTTAGAGCAGTGTAAAAAGCACCTTACTGTAACTCCTTCAGCATGGATCATCACCAGATATGTCATTAAATAAGCTCCAGGCTAAATCAGCCATTTAATTCCTTCAAAGAGTCTTCAAAACATACTAATTTTCGCTGAATTGTATTGACAGAAAAAAATAAAGGAAGAAGGGAGCTTACTAATTGTGTAGCAATTGAGCAGTGAGATATCAAAGCTTTGGGAGAAGATGAAGTTAACAAGAGAAAACTGAGCTATGTTCTAGAGAGCTCTCGCTCGCTGAGATAGTCCTGTTCAATGCACATCTGTTGCCAAGAAAGCAAACCGAACTAGGTTGTATTGAGACTGGCAAAAGAAGTGATATTTGAAAATACTGTACAGATAACATTAGTCACTTGGTATTGGACAAGGTGAACTATGAGGATAATCTAGTATGGGAAATCCCATTGATAATTTTGGCACATGTCCCACAAAATCAGCTGCTCAGGGAACAAGGGAAGCACAGCTCTGTTTACTTTAGTGTGTGACACGAGACGTGGAGCAGTCAAAAAATCCAATTACTGAAAGACAGTACACAATCAGGTAGCAGGTATTCGCTAAAATAGCATGTGCTTGACAAAGGACTTCCCTAATTTCCCTGTACAACAGCTGGATCTGCACCATGGTGTATGCATCGCTAAATTCCCTAAAACTGCAAAGTAATCTGATCAGCTCTGTTGGGGAGTTTTGAAGTGTCACAGATTGTAAAGGACTGATTCTTACAAACTGCCAGAAAAGAACGTGAAAGGCAAAAGACTCAGAATCCCTTTAAAATATGCTAAACATATCAAGCAAGGACAAAAATCAGGTGGCAGAAACTGCATTTGTTTTTGTGAACAGGAAAAAATGCAATTTTGCTGTAAGCAAAATGATGCTCTGCCATCACTTAGCACCATTATTGCTGCACTAACATTCCCTGAGCAAACTCTCTTTGTCAGTGTATTTCTGTTAATTTGACAGCCTCCGGTAACATTCAGATCTCTCTCGGGATGTTAATATGTCCTGGGCTGAAAGGAACAGAGTGTGTAAGCGTGGTTTAAAGCTCATTTTAAAATAATTTTTTTTCTTCAGAAGTTTAAAAAAAAAATCTCTTATGTGTGGTTTGAACTCTCCACTAACCAGGTGATAGGGAATGGAATAAACAGAAGTAAGAATTGGTCAGCATCCTTTCAGTGTGCGGTGGCAGGGTGTCTGGTCCTGGGAGGGCCGTGTTAATTTGGCTGTAGTGCCCTGTGAGAGGACCAGCGTTGCTGCAGAACAAGCCTCCACGTACGGTCAGGTGCGGTGTGGCTGGAGCTGGGGCACAGTGTGTCTGATGCCTACCTGGGGGTGCTGGGGAACCCTCAGATTCTTGGGGGGTGAGTGTGTGTGTCACACAGTCGCTTTGAAAATATCAGTCCTGTGAAAGTAGTAGGGCTAAAGAAGTGGACAAGTCATTGTGCTCTTAAGACATTACAACCAGTGTTTTTTTGTCTTCCATCTGATAATCATGGACTTGCTCTTTTGTTAGATTTCCACATTCCCATGGAAATGAAGTTAGCATGTGCACAGAAATACTGCTGTTCATTTTGTATTCTTTCCGGTGTACTTTTCATCTACACATCATGGAGCAGAAAATGAGAGACTTGCACTACCCCGATTCTCCCAGGAGATCATTAGGATTCCCCACTGTTGTCTAATCACGTGCTGTCCTGTTGATGTGTACTCAATTGATAGAGTAATTGTGTTTTGTGCAGTAGATCTCGCTTGAGTACAGCAGTGTGTTGGTTTTAGTTACGAGAAATTGGTATGGATTTTAAGCTCTTAAACGAACAACAGATCTTTCTGTGCTTCACAAAGTATAAACACAAATTATGGAGGGATTAAGTAATGGAAAAGAAAGATTTAAAATACATGTATTTGCAGATGGGCTTTTGTATGGAAGTGTATCAGATGCATGCCAAATCAGCTGAGTTTTTAATTTTTATGATGCTGAAGGAGTTTACGAATGGGACTGCCAGTCCATTAGAGGGGCTGCCTTAGCAGCTGGAGTGTGTCTGTGCTAACACGCTGGACTCGCAAGAGCCAGAGTTCCTGCTGCGAGCCGGGGAACTGCAAGGCCTGAGCACCACCGGAGAGAGCTCATGAGGGGTGTGTAAGGAAGAAGTTGTCTTCAGGCTCTTTCCTTATTGTGCATACTTTATGCTCTGAGCTGCAGTCATTAGCCCATTGGGGTGAAGGGAATAAGACTGTGGCTGAAGCCGTGCTGGTTACTTTGGCCTTGTGGACATACGGCAGAAGTTTTTCTGCAGACTGAGGGACCGCAGGATGGTGCAGTCTAATTTCCGGCTGTATGTTAGGGAAAGAATCCCTCAGCACCAGGGCAGTTGCCATGAGCCCCGCAGTGCCTCATGGGCAGAGGCTAAACCTGATTTATGAAATAAAACCTTTTCCCCACAAAGCTATAAACAGGCTGAGTTGAGGGAAGGCTCAATTACTTCATGGAAGTAGCAAATTTGCTCACCCCACCAGCTTCATTTTCTACGGTCTAGCCTGTTGGCCCTGAAAGCGCCTCTGCCACTGAGGGTTTCCACTGGCGGGGGCCGTGCTCTCTGTCCCCGGCAGCCAGTGGGGTCACCTGCGGGGGACGCGCGCGGGTGTCTGGCCAGGTTTGGCTTTTGCTTTCTTGCCACCACCATGGGGTACACTGCTCTACTTTGAAGCTAGTGATACTATTACGCTGAATTAAATTAAACCAGGAACCTTCGTGAGCATGTGGGAATGTCTCTCCAGTGCTGCAGGGCAATGTTGATTAGCCCCAGTGTGAATCTAGGAGTGGCAGCACTGGAAAGGTTACTTAGTATTATTTTGTGGCAGCACAGATGTTTGGCAAACTGCTGTTTCGAAGGTCAGCCATTTGCGCATCCCGCTTTCACCAGTTTCCCTGCCTGCCTTCAGCTCACAGGTGGGCTGGCCATGGTTTTCTCCTTACAGTAATTCTGAGGCTGCGTTTGAGATGAAGGCAAGAAGTAGGGCAGATTATCAGTGATAGCTGACGAGGTTGTTATGATGAGACATTAGCTGGGGATAGCAGAAAAGTGAGAAGGTAATGCGTTCTCTTGCCTGTCTGGTAATGATGTGGCAGTTTCTGTTTGTGCACGTATATCGCCACTAAGTCGGCATGTTGAGAACTAATAGGAAGGTTATAAAGCCTGCAAAGCTGTTCCAGCTTCTGTTTTATATCGCGCCACAGTATGAAATTTGCTTTTAGCAAGTTCTGTTTCCTTGTATTTTAATGTACTTTGTATACTAATGTGTTCTATTATAAAACTCCATTTTCGGTGACCCATACATTTTCTTTTAATGTGCAGCAGCTTTCTCAGACAAGGCAGGCACAATTTTTTTTTGCAGTTGTTTCAGCAAAAGCAGGGAAAAGGAGTATATAATTGTGGATTTAGTATACAGAGCTGCATGAGAAAATTATCAGAAATAAGACTTAAATGAGCTGTGTGACATACATAAATCTTTTCTTTTATCATAATTCCTACTTTTCTTTCTTGTATAAATTTTATTTCCATTTTTCTAGTCCTTTTTTAAAGATTGGGAAATTCATATTAAAAAAATGTGTGTGAGCACAGTCTGATCTTTATTGCCCAGGCAAAATCATCATGACATCCAAATGCACATTCCTTCAGTCTACTGATGAAAAAACTGTTTTAGTAAAGATTGGGAGAAACTATAAAGGTCCAGTAAGATTAAGAGGTTTGGGGGTTTTGGTTTGTGTGTTTTTTTGTTTTTTTTTTTTTTTTTTTTCATAAATGTAATGACTAAATAAGCAGATCCCAAGAAAAGTTAGTTTAAGACTGAAACCAGATCCTCAATTTGGCCATTAAAGTTGACTTCATCGTTCTTCCTGCTGTAAGGTAAAAATGTAGTGAATATTACTGTAACATCACTGACTATTAAACATGGAGGTAAAAGCAGAGTATTCATATTTTATGAGAAGGTAGAGGAGAAACACAAGAGATTTGTAAATATTATTTCATATTTTTATTCCTTGATAAAGCTGGTGAGGGGATATGGCATTATTAGCCCAGTTTGTATTAGAAAATATAGGTATATATACCAAGTAGAAGTGGTTCCATGTTGTTCATTGTGGCATTTTCAATACATCCCCCAAGTCTCTGTTCCATTCACTGCTCGCTTATTGCCTGCAGAGAGTTTTACTGGATCTTGGTGAGTCACAGAATCACAGAATGGTAGGGGTTGAAACGGACCTCTGTGGGTCATCTGGTCCAACCCCCCTGCCGAAGCAGGGTCACCTACAGTAGGCTGTAGAGGACCTTGTCCAGGCAGATCTTGAATATCTCCAGAGAAGGAGACTCCACAGCCTCCCTGGGCAGCCTGTTCCAGTGCTCCGTCACCCTCAGAGGGAAGAAGTTCTTCCTCACGTTCAGACGGAACTGCCTATTCTTCAGTTTGTGCCCATTGCCCCTTGTCCTGTCACTGGGCACCACTGAAAAGAGTCATCGTCTGATTTATGAATTTAAGAAAAATAAGCATCCATTTGATGTGAATGGGGCTCTTCCCATGAAGAGAACTGTGAGGTTTGCAGATTTGTCACAAGTTGCATTTTTTCTCTTCACAACATGGCTTTATATCTTACAAGCATGAAGAAAGTAGTCTAATACTACCTCTTAACAGACAGCAAGACCAAGCTGTTAACAGGGATGGATGTGTATTTGAGGTAGCCAGCATGTTAATTACCGCTTTCTCAATTTGGGAATTCTAGTTTGCTCATCAAACATGAAATACCAAAATCAACAACAGTCTGGCATTTAACATTTTTATATTACCCTCTTCACTGTTACTGATGTGGATTTTGAAGTTGTATTTTTCGTGACTAGTTGCAAACAAGAGTTGGTTTTCAGTCTAAGAACAGCTGGTAACAGCAGATTGGGAATGCAGGAAAGCACAGACGAATTGCCCTAGCCTATCAGCTGCACACCAGACGGATACAAGAATTAAAATGTCACTGTTTTGGAGGTGGGCTGATCAATGTGATTTTGAAACCTGCCTCCGCCTCACTTCAGGTGACAAAATATTTCTGACATCAGTGTTAGGAAAGACACTTGTATTATGTCACCTGTGGATTGGTTGGAGACTTCCTTGTGTGAAGAACCTTTTGATGTATCATCAGCTGAAATTTGCATCAGACTCGTAGGAGAATTGTTGATACAAACTCACCAAGACTCAGCATTTCATAGCATGGACAAGAAAATGGAAATCTCAGTGGTAGGGTCATATTGCAGGAAATTAACTAAAGGGTGCCAAGCCCACCTCGCTCCAAAGGTAAAAGTTTAAGGTTAGCTCTTGTATAACCCAGTGCAGAAGCTTGAATTTGCACCCAGTAAGTGGCTGTCTGCCGACTAGAAAAATGTAAATGAAAGTGTGAAGTGTTGGGCTTGGCATAATGTTATGTCAGATACTCATATCTGTAATTTAAGATCTTACTACCCTGGGAAATAAAACAAAACAAAAAGACCCCAGAAAAATCTCAGCCTTTCCAAACTGTTGCCTAGGCTAAATCAATTGCATATTATATATGTAGAATTAAGTATTCAAAAAATAATTAAAAAGCAGCTATTCTTTCATTTCCTTGCTCAATGTTATAGTCAAGATGTGTTCCTTCTGTAAGTAAAATTACAAATATATAAACTTGTGCCAGGATGTGTGTCGTGTTGGATCTATATATTCACTAGAAGCACAGCAATCACCTAGGATAAGGATCACCAACCTAGGCCATGCGAATCATTGAATATTCCTTGTAGATGCCAGCTGTTTGACTGACATTATTGATTTGAGTGTAATTCCATTGAAAACATTATACCTTGCATCAATTTATCTACATGAGATCATTGACATGATGTAAAAGATTCTCATGAATTTCACCAACGGATGGAGCCATTTGGCTGCTAAAGGAAAAAAACTCCTAGCAGTGAATTGTACACAGCTATCTATAATATAAAAATTGAGGGCAGTGTTGAGGTGCCTGTTCCCTTTCATACTCTGTAATACCAATACTAATTATAAAATTAAATAGGGTATCTGCTGGCCAAAATAAACCATTCTTGTGATTATCCAGTTTCATTACTTAGTAGAGTAAGTTTTTGAAATTATAGAAAAATGCTGATGTGGTTGAAAAACTCATTCAAAGAAACAGCTGATTTCTTTCAGTGGACACAAAGCAGGAAAAACTTCCAGACATCTCCAGTTACCTCATTGGTGAGGACAGTGCTTTTGGTTCCTGCACAGCAGAAGGAGACAAAAACATGTCTAGGCTGTATAAAAGGAATCTCTGAGTACATGTCAGTAGTTTGGAATGGATTCAATATCCCAGAAAAGTATTGGTCAAAGGTCTGCTGCTCTCAAAAAACCAGAACAATTTAATTAGAGGTGAATCTGCCCTTTGCTCAGATTGAGGTGGATGCTGAGGTCACGGGTGCTTGTACATAAACAGCCCAGGAGGAGCAAGGAAGAGGGGCAGTCATGGGTCACTTGCCTCAAGTCAGGGTATGAAGAAACTTTATCAGCTTGAGTCTGCTGCTTCTCGAAATGTCAGTCAAAAGGCCTGCCTCTTCCAGGGGACTCTATTGTGAGGTGCAAGAAGCCGTAAGGACAACCGGCTCCTCTACGGGTGGTGCTCAGGCTGGAGAGGTGTCCTGAAACACCTTATGTGCAACTGTGGATAAAAGGCCTAATGTACTCAATTTGAACATACAATGCAAATCTGAAAATCAAAGCAGGACAAAACCACAAATACCTGTGAAGGCTTGGTTGTATCAGCATCCTGGTAGGCAGAGTCCAAAACAAGAAAGTGGCTTTTGTTCAGCGTATTGCCAACTTCTCTGCTACGTCCTGAAATATTTGTACCAGTAAAATTTCTCCAGATGTCGGTAGAGATCACTGCATGAGCAAGGACTGCAAAATAAGGTTCTACTAATGTCTATACCTTTTGAGCTGTATCATGGCTTCCTTCTGTGGGGATTTGTGCCCACAGTAGCTCTCCATAAGCCAGCTGAAGTATGTGCCCTTAAGAATTTATGTTGGTTGTAAAATTTCTTGTCTAAAATGCAGTATTTCCTGTGAATTATTAGTGTAAGCCTTCCGAAGTCTTTTATCTTACATTACATTTCCTAAATTCATGGCAAAAATGCTGTACTTTTTAGGCATCTGTTTCAAAGGTTAGCATGAAGTTCTGTCTCAATTCATATATAAGAAAGAAAAATTATAATTGCAATAATGTTGCTTTCCTTTGGCTTTTCCATATATCTGCTTCTTATTTTTACTTCATTTACAGCATAAGATTTCAGGGCATGAAGAAAAAGTGGACCTTTGCATCAGCTAGTCTCACTTGTATAGAGCAATTCCTTGATTATCATTTATATTCTCCTTTATTGTGGTCCTTAGTTTATAAGGATTGCTTTCAGTAAGACAGCTGTAGTGAGTTGGCATAAACTCAAGATGCATGTGCTTGGAGATGAAGAACCTGCCGGTTACTTTTTTTCCAGATCCTCATCTTTGCTGTTAAAGATGTACATCGTGCAGGGATCTGAATGCACCTGTTTTTGGCTTCTAGCTGCCAGGTCTCAGTGCCTACCAAGAGTGTGAAGCAAGAACTTCGGCTATAAAGAGGAAAAAACTGTAAATATGATTTTAATGCTAATTGTGCTTTAGTATTTTTAAGACATCTCACTATAGGCCGTATGAGTCTTTTATGTTGTTGCATTTCTATGCTGGTGTGACCTGAACAGAGAGAATGAAATCATAATTTCCCTTCTGCTGAGGGTGAATATAATTTATATTTCTTCTTATTATTGGAGTCTCTTCACAGGAATGAAGACTCGTTGCTTTAAAGACACATGCATTTAATAGCAGGGATTTGATGTATTCTGATCTCATTGCCCATACACAGTCTCCTACAGATCAGAAGCAGTGCACAGCTGCAGATATTTGTGCACATGAAGTGCCTCACAGAACCCCTGCCTAACTGCATACATTTTACATGCTTTCCTTCTGATACGGATCTAAAGCTGCCAGCAACAGCGTGGGAGCAGCAAAAATGAAAAGGAAAGGAAGGAATGTTTCCAATAGAATTCTGTCTCTCTTGCATAGTCTAAGTAAGTGACAGCAAGCATTCCAGCTTTGAGGGCTTTCATTTGGCATTGTATGCAAAAATATTTCAAAGAGGGGAGAAAAAGACAAATATAAAGAAGGGGGGAAAAGGACCACAGCACCACTGGGCTTCATTCAGATTTGCAGCCAAGCCTGTGAAGAGGGAAGTGCTGACAACTGTGGAGTTATATGTGCCTAAGAGCAAAGTTTCCCACACGTGTTCTCACCTGTGGGGTGAGTTTGGGGTTCTTGGTAACAGAGGCTTGGGCTCCAGCCAGTAGGGAGGCAAGGCCAACGCCAAAGTTCAGATCTGGGTCTAAATTTCTGCGGGTTTGGGAATAGTTAGCCCTCTGGTTTGAGATTTTGGTCATCTTAATGATGCACAAAAATAAGTAAGAAACATGAACAAAGGTGATTTTCAATTTGCAAGTGTAATATTTCAAGCCCTTTAGCAGTTTTAATTAACCAGGGGATTATACAAGATTTTGTTGCGGGTTTTATTTTGTTTTATTTTATGTATATATATGACAAATACTTTGTTATTTGTATTCCATTTCAATCTCAAATGAGTCTGAAATTAGGTTTGGAGTAAATGCCACTTGTGCCTCCACATTAGATCTTGAGCTATAGGGAACACCTGGTTATCTGCAGGAGAAAGTGAGTTCCTGTCCTACTCTAAAACCAGCACTTCAGCCCTGCTAAGAAGAGACTGGCTGGGAGCCACTGTGCTGGCAGTGGTGTGTCAGCCACTGGCCAGTGTCACCAAACCGTGGGTCCTGCTGTGGGCTGAAATGGCGACACTGACATGCAGCATGTTGTGGGGCACCACTGCCTTTTGCTAACCAGCCCTCCTTTCTCCCTGGGAGATCTGATTTCTACCCCATTTCTGGGGATTCTGCTGCTATAAGCATAAACATAGACATCCTGTGCTCACCCTCTTGACCTAATTGCATGAGGTAGAGCATGCAGAAGATACTGGAAATGGCGTAATTTATTTGAACTTGAGGGAATGGCTTCGGTTGCTGGAGCTGGTGTGGCAGCTGCTTATAACCTTCTCCCTTTCTGCTTGCACTTCTGTTTTGGCGGGAGCTGCTTAGATCTTGGAGGTGCTAGAGAGACCCTGCTACTTGTAAGAAACTCCCTTTTTCTGGAGTTTAATTGCCTGTAATCCCAAAAGGCAGCTCCTCTGCGCACTGGAGCTCTGCATAATTTGGGGTCCAAAACATGTCCAGCAGCTCCTTTGGAAAGAGAGACACTGGAACTGTGGCAATCACTTTTCAGTTCATTCGATTTGAACCACAGATACAACCACCACCAATCTATTTAAAAAATATTGCATGCACTGATCAGACTCTGAAATTTGCATTTTATACTATAGCAACAGTGATTCATGACATATCATATAGAATGGACGAGTTTTGAAGATACGATTCGCTTTCTTGTTGGCGGTTTTGTAACAAAAGAAGCTAGTGGCCCTTTGTGAAAACTCAGTAAGTAATTCAGGGAGGTTCCTAAATGGCAAATGACTGTCTTGAAAATGAGAATGTCCCACGGTCCTTATGTCCTGGTGGTCACATTAAGTGGCCAATTGAGCAAACACACTGCGGAAGTCTGATGATACCTACATACTTGGGAGGAGTCGTTCATGCTTTAACATTTTTTTTTTATGAGCGCATAATCTTTTTAATGTAAACCAAAGGGTTTTTTCTCCTGGGCATTCAGAAAATAACACACGTAAGTAGTCCTCATGCTTCTCCTAATTACACTAACTACTGATTTTGGATTAATGTGGTTCATTCCAATACAGACTGTTCACTTTAAGATGCAGTTGGCATCAAAATGATCTTAGGACCACTACTGTATATGATATAATTTAATTAAGAAGTAATCCCTTTCAAAATTGATCATTAACATTAGCTAGCAATTTGCTAATTTTGCTTCAAAAGGTTAATGCTATAGCTATGGTGAGCAATAACTAATTTCATGGGGATTTATTGCTATTAAAAATATAACCAATTTCTAATAGCAATAATTAATTTTTTAAAAAAGCTGTAGGTTGAATGCAGTCAGATTACAATGGATATTTTTCTGGCAGCTTAATAATTCTCTGCTAGTCAATTCAGTTTGGTGTTCTCAGATTTAACAGTTCAATTATGCATTCTTCATTTATTTTATTAATTGTTTGGTTATATTTGACTGTGCTGAACTATATGTGCATACGTAACATATGACATATTATTCGTGAAATTTTCCAATGTGACAGGCTCCGGTTACTCATGAGTAGTATAGTATCTGTCAAATAATAAATAAAGTGACTTTATGTAAGCTTGTTCTAAGTTCTTAAACATACTTTAATGAATTGTTGAAAGGAAGTAAGTGTTGAAATAACACTGATGCATGATGTAGTAATTTCAGGAAAGAAGTTCTTTTGCATCAGGTGGAACTTTTCTAAATACATTTTTGACAGGAACAAATGAGATAAATGGAGATATTCTGTACTTAATACCAAGGCTGAAGCTGGCTGAGATTGTCATGCCAACCCTTGCTCTTACTAATTAGCAGTTCATTCTTTCTGGCACCAATTATCTGCTGCTGTAGATTTCTGCAGCTTTATTAACTTCAGTAGAACTGGATCGAATTACATAGGCAAAGAATTTAGTTATGAAGAAGGATTTATTGCTGCTGTGTGGAGCTGAAGTTCCTGCAGGATTGGGCCTGCATGGTAGGACACATATGACTGATGAACTCCATGAGATGCAATACTCTGGGAAGCCTGGTTTCATGTAGCCTCTGGTCATCAAGTGCAATAACCTCAACTCCCTCTCAGTGCCTTCAGATGTAAATATTCTGCCATAGAAATCAAAAGGAAACCTTCTGTCTTGGTTTGAATCAAACACAATGAAAACATTTTGGTTTGCTGAATTGCAGTCTCATTCCAGATGAATTTGGGGTCTGTGTGGCTGGCGAGTGCCACCCTGATGCCTTGCAGGAGCTATGTGCTGGTGTCATGTTCCCTCATTCTTCACTCCTCCTGTGCCACCAGCTCACCAGTTCTCCATCTGCACAGAGACTGAGACATAGAGAGACTGACTGCAGACTGTGTAAGTGACAGGAGAAGGTGAGGTGATAGTCACTGGAACTACAGCTCCCAAGGTTCCAATGCTTGAGGATGGGCACTGAGGCCGGTGAAGGGTCTAGAGAACAAGTCTTATGAGGAGTGGCTGAGGGAGCTGGGGTTGTTTAGTCTGGAGAAGAGGAGGCTGAGGGGGGACCTTATGGCTCTCTACAACTCCCTGAAAGGAGGTTGTAGTGAGGTGGGTGTTGGTCTCTTCTCTCAGGTAACTAGCAATAGGATGAGAGGCAAAGGCCTCAAGTTGCGTCAGGGGAGGTTTAGACTGGAAATTAGGAAAAAATTTCTTTCCTGAAAGAGTGGTCAGGCATTGGAACAGGCTGCCCAGGGAAGTGGTGGAGTCCCCATCCCTGGAGGTGTTCAAAAAACGTGTAGATGTGGCACTTTAGGACATGGTTTGGTAGGCATGGTGGTGTTGGGTTGACGGTTGGACTTGATGATCTTAGAGGTCTTTTCCAACCTTTATGATTCTATGATTCTATGATGACAGGTTTTAGACTGATTTTGAGGTATGGTTCTTGAAAACTAGCGTTAGATAGGGACTCAAGGAAATACATTCCAGTGCTGACATTTATGTTTTGAGGCTTCAATGTCAAAATACTTTTGTTTGAATTGAAAGTATCAAAAAACCTACTGAATTTTTCAAATAGAAAAATTCAAATTCAAATAGAAAAATTCAGAACATTTCATTCTGTAAAACATCTTGATTTAAAAAAACCACATTTTTTTCATAGCGTGCATGATGTTATATGTTACATTGGTCTTGTTTTTATATGGTAAAATATTTTTCAGTGATTTCACACACAATATGGGGCTTCTGTAAGCACAGAGGAGAAATAGTGTTAACAGATAAATTTTGCCATTTATTGAATTCCATAAAATGCATATCCACCTTCTTTGAACTTGCAGAGTAGCTTAAAATTATTTTTAAAATTTCCAAATATTGTCTTAAATCCTCCTTCTTGTTGCTTTTTTTGCTCTCTGAAGCTTGTATTGGCATTACTACTTTAGGACTTCTACCAATTGTTTAAATTCCAATAAAATTTTGCAGTAGTTTGGCCTTTAAATAGATAGCAGAAATGAATAGAGAAGGATGGTTTAAAGTGAAGTCACAAAAATCATTGGTACAGTAATCGGTTCCACTTCTGTTATCTGTTTCTGGTTGTTACTCACCTGCAGTGCAGTCAGTAACTTCACAGGAGAAAACCACGCCTCAACAGAAAGCACATTAACCAACTTGTCAGGACAAAGTTTCTCCAAACTGACAATTTTTATGAGGCTCATCTGCTCTGGAGAGTTATTCCAGCTTTATAGGACAGGGCAAACACAATAGAACAGTTCTTTCCTGAGTTTTTGCAAGAGCTCTAGAAAATTCTATCTGTTCCTTTCCTTGCAAATCTTATTATTTTATCGAGAGAGGAATGCACTACTGAAAATAGTTCATTTGTGGAGTTAGGGTCTGCAGCAGAGAAAGATTTAAACAGGTATTCATTAGGTGATGTTAATTTTGGTTCCTCTTTTGGATTGTTGTGTTTAAAGACAATCTCATAAGCTTGAAATCCAAATATAAACTGTTATAGCTGAAATTCATGTGCATTCATTAATACTGGAAGCTAGTTTTGAAAACTTTAGCCATATTATGATATCTTGAAATGCTACTGATGTATATTATTACTTTTGTAACATTTTCTTCTGGTAGTAAGAGCTGGATTCTGCTTTCATTTGTTACAAATGCAAGCACTGACTGTGTAGTTCATTTCCTAGCATGTAAAATTGTAGTTAAGTTGCGGCATCTCGTTTTGCCTTCCTGCTGCAATACAAAAAGAAATCTGACTTCCCCCAAAATTTCTTATATATGCAGAGGGAATTTTGGGATAATCTGAGAGAATGAATTCAGTGGCTTTTTATAATCTTCTTTATTACACACTCCATTACAGAATTACACAGAATAATACTTTTTTGAGGGAAGAAGTAGGTTAAGCTTGTAAAGCAATGAACCAAAATTCAGTAGAAAAAGTTCTGCATGAAAACTAATTGCAAACATGAATAACAATATCTTCATTTACTTCACTGGCGTTGTGCATATCAAGAGGTAGAGCAGTCAAAGGAGTCAGTACCTCACACAGCAGAAATGAATGCAGACTTCCCTTTTAGTCTCATTATATTAGATACACGATTCAGCTTACATTGTTTTTTGTGCTACAGATGCTATTTCATCAGTTCCAGTGACACATAAGTACCAGTTCATCCAGTATCCTGACTTTTATGATACAGATATGTATGTGGTCATGGAGGGTATTATTTTAAATAGCGCTGTGTTACATTAGTCATGAAGTCACACAACAGTACTATGTTATTTTCTGGAGAAGTATGTGTGAATGAAAAGCACTGTTAGTATTGAACAAATAAGCTTCACTATGGCAATTTTTGTATATGGAGAGTGTTAGAGGAGATTTGTCTTTCTGTAACATATAAATAATAATCCTGAAATGTACCAAATGCCTAGTAGAAATGTGGTTCCTGGAGCTGTTCTCTTGTACTGAATGCTAAATATAGTCTTCTGAGATGGAAGAATAAAATCAGCATTCAAAGCATATTTGTGTTAGGGCTGTTAAAAGATTTACTTTCCATTCACTGCCAGCATTTTTGCTTTCACATTTCTCATCTGTTTACCTACAGACTTACCAAAGAGCTTCATTGTGTGCCCTCTTCTGTCACGCAAATGTGCTGGCTAGCAGAAAACCAACAAGAACATTACTGCATTGATTTTCTTTCATGCCTGCAAGCCATGAAGTTTCCATGATTAATATAAATCAATATTTGTGGTAGAGCGGAAGGTGATCTGCATAACTACTGGTGAAAGAGAGAACACGGAAACTTTGATGCAATACTCTTTGTTATTTGTAAATACTTATCTTCAGAGGATTCCCGCTGCACCAGGCTTCATACTGTGAAGCCTGAAGTTTTTAGTGGAATATTGGCAGAATTTCCTCACCTGTAACACCCTCAAATGATTTTATCACAAGTAAATTTAAAAGAGAGCTAGAACCTGAGCTAGATCCCCTGCTTTCTTACTGCTTGTTAGAGGGGAGAAGAATAGAATAGAACAGAATAGAATAGGATAGAATATTTCAGTTGGAAGGGACCTAGAGCGGTCATCTCGTCCAACTACCTGACCTCTTCAGGGCTGACCAAAAGTTCAAGCATGTTGTTAAGGGCATTGTCCAAATGCCTCTGAAACACTGACAGGGCTGGGGCATCGACCACCTCTATAGCAAGCCTGTTCCAGTGTTTGAGCCCCCTCTCGATAAAGATATGCCTCCTAATGTCCAGTCTAAACCTCCCAGTGAAGGCCATTAAATCATTCCTTGAAGACTGAAAGAGCTGCGTACAAAGTGATGATGCTGGACTTTTTGCAGGCTAGAAAATTGCACTCCTAGCTATCCTCCAGCTTACCTGGTCTCCTCTGTAATAACAGGCGGCTCTGTTCACTGGTATTTCCTTTTGGCTTCACTCATGTAGGATTCTTTTCAGTCTCTTTTTTACCAATGCTCTATGAAGAGATCGAAAAACAACTGTGAACTTTGAAATTGTAACTAATATGTTAATCTCTTAAATGTATGTTTTCATATATTACATATATACAAGTAACCACAGTATAAGAGTAATGCAAGCTATAGGGAGAATGAATTTCAGGTCAACTCTTTACAGATACTATAGATGAGATTCATAGTGCAAGTTTCAGCTGAGAGTCCGCTAGAAGTTTTATTCTTCCTGTGCGCTTTTTCAGGAAAAAAGAAGCTATTGCTGTGAACTAGGTGTATAATCATTTTAAGGCTTAAAAAGATGTGTATGGGTTTTGAAAGCTTAGTTATTGGTTTTCAAAACGGAAGAACTCCAGAGCGTGGTTCTCTCTCATGTTTTTTCAGCTGCTTGTACAAATTCTGCATAGAAAACTGGTATGCCACACAAGTGGCGTAATGTACATTAGAAAACAGCTTTTTGCAATACTCGTAACGTTGCTTACTGTTACTGACTGGCTTTCTATCAACAAATCCACCTCTGAAAAGCTTCCCATTTCAAGCAGCTCAGGGAAAACAGGTCTCTATGGGCTAATAACTGAGCATGCTGGAAGTAAATAGTGGTTCTGTATCCCTTGAAAATTTTACATTACTTGAAGGAAAACTGTATTACAGCTAAGCTAGCTACACTTTTAGGGATACATACGGGTTTTTTATGTCTAAAGAACACGGCATAGTAAATGGTCTAATCTGACTGTCACAGCCTGTCTTTGGGCCTGGAGAAGTATGTGAAATGACAGCGATCACAATTATAATCCTTGGCAGTTTGATGTCTGTGAAAAATGTCCAGTCTTAAACAAACATCAGTATTGGAACAATTTGTATAGAATCTGTATTTCAGTGTTTAGACATATAGTTTTAAAAGTAAAGAAATGAAAAAAGGGGAAATATTCACATCCAGCCTGTCTACAGCATGAACTGAGAGGAAAGAAAGAAGTGATGATATCTTCATCAGCTTTACACAGATGTCTGTATAAAAGAACAATCTCGGTTCTTTATTTCCTGCTTAGAAATGGATGTTTGGTGCAAGTGGCATGCATTATTAATAAAGTCAGACTGCTTGCATTTTTGATAGAATGAAGACTGAGAAATGTAGGTGAATCCTTGCTAGCTAATACTGCATCCAATCGTATGAATTGTGACATACGCAAATTCCATATTACTCTAGGTAGTGATTTCCTTTTAATGCTAAAGATTTCTCTCTGGTAACTCTTGTACTTATGTAATTTGTGTGAGAGTTGTAACAACTGGTGCAGCAACAATTTTGCTTGTGCAAGATCGCTGCACAACTCTCTGTCCCAGAAACAAGTGATTTGCCTGAGAGGTACAAGTCACTGGTGAGCTGATGAAGAAATGGGGTTTGCGTAAGTTGCAGCAGTTCACCTCAGTAGTTTGCTCCCAAAACCATCTGGAGTTTCATTGCTCTTGTTCTGCACTTGTCTTTTGATACACCGGTATTCATCGCCGCCAATGTTTGTCAGTCCACTACTTTTTGAATGACTACCTTGTCTTCTTTTTTTGAGTAACAGCAAGGACAGATGGCCGCGTAGTTTCCAATCAAGAAAGAATGCGAATGAATTATACAGAACTTCTGACTTGCATTTAGTAGTACTATGACATGTTGTAACAGCCTGTCAAACCCAGCATTTCTTATAAATCACATTTCAGGGGGCAAAACTATCCATCTCTGATAACTAAGGCCTCTGCAAGAGTCAGTGTTTGAAGATGACATGATTTGCTCCATCTTGTAAAGTACCTTTTTATGATAGATGTTTGCTTTTTTAATGGAAAAAATAAATTAATTTAACATTTTCTTCCTGCTTCCCAACCAAGACAGCACTGTGCACTTTGTTTCATTTCTGGAAACACTCTATTGTTCTTTTGCAAGAAGAAAATTCATTTCAGGGGTGGTATTTGAATAATCATTGTCAACGTGCCCAAAGTACTGACGTTGTCTCATCAGGACTCTGTACACCTGCATGTCCATGCAATGTATAGTCTTACTTAGCAAGAAACTGATTTTCTATAAGTTTGTTACTTATCTTTGTGGTCATACAGATGACCTGGAGCCTAGATGTACCATCAGCAGAAACACTGTAAAGACTGATGATTTATATACTGACAAATAGTAGTACAATTTGTAGATGTAACATAAGGAACCACACACTAGTTCTTCACTAGACAGTGATGTGTGTCCAGCAACATTAAATCAAATGGGTGAACTGATTTTCTGATGTAAAACAGGGAGTGTTTGTTTCAGAATTTATCCTTAGGCCTTTGGGTAAGTAATTATTCATTGTTTTCAGAGGATCATAACAATAAATTTGCCTCTGCAATTTGACCTGATTACCAGATCTCAGTACAGAAAAGTTTTTCTTTTTGAAGAGGTCAAGTCATCGGGGAGTTATTTCTGTCTTACACATGAAATGAGCAGGAAGAAAGTGTCAGCACTCTGAGGAAATGTTCAGCCATCTTAGAGCTTTCTACATTTTCTGTTACATACCTGTGTAAGAGATCTGTACAGCTCTATGAGATACTGTTTGACTTCATGGAAACAAGAAAGGCTAAATCCCCGCTGCTATAAATCAGCCTTGTTTTACTGAATCAGTAGAGCTATGTACTTGCTTTACACCAGCAGACAAGCTGGGTGAAAGTGCACATTAGAAAAGGAAGCTTACGTGCACGCGGCTATTACTTACTACGTGTATTAGTGGTAATTATCAGTAATGTAATCCCAATGGCTCCAGGGGATACATTAATAAATTTTAAAATAGAATTAATTTAAAAAGTGATATAAATTTGAAAATAGAAAGAGGATTAAAATAAAAAAGTAAGGCCATAACTGTGCATAGCTGCCACTGGAAACACAAACCTGATATTTTGTATTATATATGACTCATTCTGTAATTTAATTCAAATTTTGGAGTATGTTAGTTTTGAACTTAATTTATTTAAGGATAAATTGCACCTCTTTTTTTGATTGAATCATACTACTGCTTTATGTGTTCAAAAATCCTCTCTGGTCATATTGCCTGGTTTCTGTCATATTGCCTAGTATTCCTGCAGTGCAAAAATTCAGTACTTGGATGTTCCTGCATTAGCACAAAAAGACTTAGAGAAAGCATTAAAACCAAATGAAGGGGAAAAGGAACTGTTGTCACTTTCACTTGTTCTTCAATGTACTCTTTAGGATTAGTCTCAATTTAGTCTCCTTCATTCATCCCAAGAGCAGGTGGGGAGTTTTGAGGGTTTATTCAGGGAATATTGTGTGCAGGCAAAACGAGGTCATGTCTGCCTCCTTTCCAAGGGCTCATTCCTCAGACCACTCCTAAGAAACACCTCTTGGCAGCGGCCTTAGTGAATTATCTCAACAAAGGATGTTATCTAGCAGAGAAAGGTATCATTAACTGTATGAAATCCAGTTACACCTAGCAAACAGTGTTTCCTGCAGTGCTGATCATTGCCCTACCTTTTGGCCTGATGAACATGTTGATTAGCTAGGGAGTTGATGTGAGGTGGAATTCACTAGAAAAAGGAGGAGGTTGGCACAGATGCAAGAACAAGGAATAGGACACAAAAATAAAAAATGTGTGAGTGTATACATCATGAACTGATAGTAATAAATCTATGCAATGACCTCCATCTGTTAAAAGATGATGAAAAAATACTTTAAATATTTTCCAGTTTCCCTATAGAGTTATGCTTTTCTTATGTCAAACCTTGATCTACAGTTCTATAGAGGGAAGACGCATTTGCAGTGTTAAAACAACCCCTTTCACTTTAGATTTAAAACAGGATGACAGAAATATAAACATAGTATTAACAAATATTGATTTCTCTTTTCTTTCGGAGGGAGAGGAATGAAAGTAATGAGAAATCCTGAATTTAGTTTCAAAGCCAGTCCCTTCACCCTTATTCTGAAAGTTTAGTCTTTAATGCGAAAGAAGTTCCTGCTGACATTATGGAGTACATAAGTCAATGACAAATATTCCACCAAATTAAATGGAACCACAATTTCATCCTAAGATATCAAAAAAGATCTTTATGTATATGGTCATTTGCTGTCTTTTTTAACTTAAAATGAAAGTTTAAGAACTGCATGGTATGCTATAATTTTTCTAGATTATGCTGAGGAGCAGACTAGTGATTATGATTGGCATGTACTTTAACAGGAGGAAACTAAGGCGTTCTGCCCGTTCCTGGAATATTTTAGATCACTTGCCTGATCTCTGAAATTCATTTTCTTTACTAGAGTCCAGTTAATTCTATTTCTGATTTTGACCTATGCCTATTCTGAGTCATTTCTCAGTAACCTTATGGATGGTGTTTGTATTCGTAGCAATGCCACAGAAGATACAAGAAGGACTGAATTCAGCATGACGGCTGTTGTTTGCAGCGTTCTTAGCAGAGGGCTGCGTTGGTGGAAAGTCAAAGCAATGTAATTCATTCACACCCAGTTTGGCAAAGAGCAAGCATAATATGTCATTTGGGAACTAGCATGCAAGCAAAGGAATGTTTTTATGTGACAGACAGGTCTGCACAGGTGTTTAGATCCAGCTGACAGCGACAATATCTGCCAGGCAGGTACTTCTTTTCAGGAAAGAGAAACATAAACGTTTTACCAGATCACATTTATATTTGTCTGCGAGTCCTCCTGCCTGGAGAGACTCCTACATGCCCCTTCCTGTCATCTGAGGTTGTTGAGTGAGCATCCTTGACGCACCCTGTGCACGTATAACATAAAGTTGTCTTTATAATGCGTTTACACTTAGCTGAGATGCGTGCATTGCACCTGTAAACTTGGCCAAGTGGACCAGGGCAGCGTAACTGCCATAGCATATACCCCAGTATGGGCTGTACACGCTCACCTGCACACAGCCAGCTAGCCAGTATCACAGTTCAGCTGCTCTGGCTGCTATTGGAATTGAATTGAATATTAATTGTTGATATTAATCTGACTTGCTTAGATGCGCCTGTGTAAGCTGCAACCCAATTTCTTTGTAGATATACCGTGAAAGAACCTGAAGTGGGCTATATTAGGCAACTGTTACGAAGAGTCTGCCTCCTTGCTTGCTTAGAGCATTCTTGGGAAACATTTAAATCAAAATCTTAGTCCAGAAACACCATGGTAGTCATAGATCCAGATGAAATACTGAAGGTCGCTAAAGAGTATCTGTAGTGTTGCCACAATGATGTATTCTGTTACTGAAATTGCGATTCTGGTCAAGTTTTCTATTTTAGGCACAAACTTTACAACTCACTGTTAGATGGCAATAGTACAGTCATTATAACTGCTAAGTTGGCTATGTATTTAGGGGATGATAACGGTTACTGAAGGCATACTGATAAAATAATGAGCAAATTCTACAAATTCAGGATTATGGGGATTCCATTATTGCTGTAAATGCAGAAGTAGCTATTGTCAAAGATAAGGAAGATTATCTGAAGGTATATTCTATCTAATCAAAACATTTCCCACATGAAAAAGTAACAAAAGCAATAAAGCGATACAAGCAACATTAAGCTGTACCAAGATGTGATATGCAGACAAAGAACCACTTTAGAATGAAGGTTTCCAGTTATGAAAGACAATTATGGGTGTTTGGTCCCTTCAGAGTTCATTAACAAACACTTGGGAACACTGATTAGGGCCTGTATCTTTGTTTTTCCACTGGCATAACAGAAATGATTAATGGCAAAAATGTGAAAAGATTGACTAAGAACTTGGTATTAGTTTATGGGACATAGTCTTAGCTTTAAGCTAATTAAAGGGAAACTCTGAAACACTCTCTGATCCTCAACAGTTGAAAATTTTCTCTTTTATGTTGTTTGGAGACCATTTAACAATACAGATATCATAAGAGAATAGCAGAATGGTTATTTAATTTGTTTACTCCTTTTGCTGAAGAACTGGCTTTTAAGACCTTCACTAATTTAGATCTTTACAGAGCTACGAGAAGCTAAAAGCATTATTTATTTGTATTTTTCCTGTCTGTTACTCTGTTTAGGCTTCAGAGTTTGGACAAAAGAAGAAAAAATTCTGATTTAGGTTTTTTAAAAAAAAACAAAACCAAAAAGCTCTTTAACGTTCTGCAGTTTTAAAACACTCTAGCTTTTATCTGTTCCTTCCATTAGCAATATGTCTTTTCCCATGGTTCATAATTTTCCAGTAAACCTCAGAGAAATATTCCAAAACCACAGATAATGTTTAAGACCATGTTAAATTAAACCCAGCCCATAACGATTATTAATTATTTTAAGTGCTTCCTCTTTAGGCTTCATTTGCACTATTGGCAGACTGGGTTTGAGAAAAGCCAGTGGTCTGAATACCAAGGAACACTTGCAACTTAAAACCAGGGAAATTACCAGAGTTATTTCAGATCTAAACTGCAAACAGTGTCAGTCTGTTTTGCTTCACGGATTTGTCTGCAGCTTACCACATGGGATCTGATTTACGGACCTCACTCAAAGTCCCCTAAGTCAGCAGGTTCACCATGGACTTTGGGGGACTCTGGACTACGCCACCAAACTCTAAACCTGTTCTCACATCTATGGATGTTGCTACGGGTAGAGGCCATCTTCTTAGAACCTGTTGCCTGTGGAAGGCACGTGAATTTCTGCCGAAGCCTGCTTCCATAACCACATATGTCCCTGCCATTCCCTGTGGTGCCCTTTACAGCTTGAGGGGAAGACACACTTCACATCCCCACAACCATAAGATAGGTGTTGGAAATAAGAGTGTACTTGCAGTTAGGGTTAGCAGGATGAATGTTTCCTCAGAAACAGAGTTCCCTATCTGTAAGGTTATTTGGAAGTTACTCATATTGATAGGAAAAGTCAAAGAAAGTAATGAGTCAAGTTTAGGTTAGGTATTGAATTACAAAAGGAGAAAAAATGTTACACAAAGGGGAAAAAAAAGAAAGCATGTGGTCAGGTATACCTGTGATTTAATTCTGTGTCTTTTTTGGGACATCTCCCTAATGTGCCAGAGCTGAGGGCACTGTCCTTCCTCACACACTGCCCCAAAGTGTTGCACCTCAGCACACCACCTGAAAAAGGGCTTGTATAACCAAAAACTTATTTTTTTTTTTCACCTCCACACTGCATCAGTTGTTCTGATTAAAAGCATTAGCTTTACTTACAAACTTTGCCTTGCTTAAATATTTAATTCATTGGGAATACAGTGGTGCTATTACTCAGCCTCCGAACTTACCCTCTCTTAGTCACCATGTCTTAGTTTTGGCTGGAATGACTTTGGCTGTCCTTGGATTGCATCTGCGGAGTTAGCTGCTGAGAAACCGCCCTTCTCTTGGAGCAGCTCCTGCTCTGAGCTCCGCTCCCTCGCTTTCTCTTTTGTTCCTTTTGCCGTCCTTCTTTTCAACTTCCTTCCTAGATCTTTTTCAACAGGAAGGCTGCCTGGGGACCTGCATTAAATAGAGATGTGAAGGATCAGTTTTTTCCTTCCCCTGCTAGCTGTGGCTGGGCCCTGGGACATGATATGCAAATCTAGCAAGGGGTACGCTCCCTCCTTCCTTCCTGTTTGGGGCCAGGATTTTCCCTTCTCCTTATCTGGGTGTTTTTAACTTGTATTTCACTTGTATTCTTTAATTAGCACATTCCTTCTAGCTTGGCTGGCTTTTTCCTGTTTACAGCACTCCACAATTGCTATTCAAATCTATAAATCATACACTTTATGAGACGTACTCATTGTAAATATGTGTATTACTAGACTCATCACTTCTAGTTCACTGGGAGCTTTGAGTATAAATTCTGTATTATATATTAATAATGCAAATAGTGATTGAGTGCTGAAAGTGTCTTCCTAAATGGCCTTCCTTTTTATTGGGTTTGCGGATGTTGTCGTACCTGAGTAGGTATTTCCAAGAAAGAGAGTAATGTCCAAATATATCGGGTGAAAAGACATACAAATTAACTATACTGAAAATGAAATTAATCAAGTTGTAAAGAGGAGTAAGTGGCAGTGTGAGGACACTGCTTCTTAAAGGCAGAATTTGGCTCATTACTTCTCATGAGGAAGAGGAGAGGGGTTATGATGTAAGCCACTAAAAGTCTGCAAATAACAGTATAATAGAGAGATGGAGGGAAGGAACAGGAATAGGGTAATGCTTGCTCCTCAAGGGCAGCATGTCCACTGGGCCAGATCAGATGTCCAATGTGACAGTTCTTTGCAATAAAGGAGCCTGAGCAACATTAGTTGATGTGCTGCTCCAGTAAGTTCTCATTTAACAAATTTCAGCATCAAGCAATGGACATGTGAAATAACTTGTGTAGTGAATTTTAAAATACTTTTGGATGGAAGCTTATGTACAAATGGTAGATGGTTTTATATTCTTAAATTATATATCAAGATTTTGGAGATGTCGCAGAATAACAGAATCACAGAATGGTAGAGGTTGGAAGGGAGTCTCCTTTTCTGGAGATATTCAAGACCCGCTTGGACAAGGTCCTGTGCAGCCTGCTGTAGGTGACCCTGCTTCGGCGGGGGGGTTGGACTAGATGACCCACAGAGGTCCCTTCCAACCCCTACTATTCTGTGATTCTGTGATTCTGTGATTCTATGGAGATCATCTAGTCCACCCCCCCTGCCGAAACAGGGTCTCCTACAGCAGGCTGCACAGGGCCTCATCCAGGCAGGGGTTTGAATATCTCCAGAGAAGGAGACTCCACAACCCCTCTGGGCAACCTGTTCCCATGCTCTGTCACCCTCAGAGTAAAGAAGTTCTTTCTCGTAGTCAGATGGAACTGCCTATTCTTCAGTTTGTGCCCATTGCCCCTTGTCCTGTCGCTGGGCACCACTGAAAATAGTTTGGCCCCATCCTCCTGACACCCACCCTTAAGATACTTATAGGCATTTGTAAGGTCCCGTCTCAGTCTTCTTCAGGCTGAACAAGCCCAGCTCCCCCAGCCTTTCCTCATAGGAGAGATGCTCCAGTCCCCTCATCGTCTTTGTAGCCCTCCCCTGGACTCTCTCCAGTAGCTCCTCATCTTTCTTGAACTGGGGAGCCCAGAACTGGACACAGTACTCCAGATGGGACCTCTCTAGGGCAGAGTAGAGGGGGAGGAGAACCTCCCTCGACCTGCTGGCCACACTCTTCTTGATGCACCCCAGGATCCCATTGGCCTTCTTGGCAACAAGTACACAATACAGTCTTTAAAGTTTTGTGTATAAGATAGCAAATCAGAAAACTAAATTACATCTCAGAATGGTGAAATCTTTTTAAAAGTAAATTTGATCTGTTATTATGTAAGTTGATAAATACATTACTTGCATAGAATGTCCAGAAATATATTAAAAATAATATGAGGTGCCTTTCAACTCTATAATAGTATCTCACAAATCATAGCTAAGTGATTAAAAGCTGGGCATGTGTCCTAAGCAAGGGCGGAATTTGGCTCATGTTATTTCTGCAACTCAGTATGAGTTGTATATATATCCGTATCAGCAGGAGAATATAAGACCGTCACTACAGTGTTGAGCTGTGATTAACATACAGTACTATGAGAGATACTGGTTTAGCAACTGTGTTGTAGCCATGAATGTCAAAAGAAAGAACTGATGCTTGTAGGCCAAGGTAGTCTTTTGTTAGACCATCTGATATAATTGGAAAAATGATCAAAAGCTTATGTGTTTTTTCCTCTAATATCAATCACTCGTGAAAGATGCTACTTTTTGCCTACAAACCTTTGCTGTTATGTTTATCTTTCTAAGTGTAGAGGACATATATTCTTATGTCAAATGTGCTCTTTTTAATATTGATTATTTGAGACATTGTATGTGACAAAGGTAAAGGAAATAAAGAAAGGAGCTTTGGTGAATGTATAGCAGAGTTTAACACAGGCAGACTTTCCAGACTGTGTTTATTATAAAGCACAGATCTCTCATGTGCAGAGACTGCAGTGAAGTGGCTAGAATTGGACTATACAGTAGCCCGAAGGTACACACTAAAAGGTATAAACTGAAGTTTACAGATTTAATTTTGTGGCAATTGCCAAACCTGGAAAAGAGGTTCAGGTTTTCTTCTTCTCATTCTGAAAATTAGAATGCTCAGTGTGATACTCCAGTCTTTCTTTTTGTGAAACGCAGACAGCAACACTTCAGTCCCAGTTCTTTCATTAAGACCAATGATTTAAGGCTGACTTAGAACATAATCTTTTGGAAAGGTATGTGCCCTGGATCTAACAGTGCAAATGCAGGAGAATTTTTGCATCTTTTCCCTGGAGGCTGAAAGATGCCCAAACCCAAAAGATTTTTGATAAAATAGATTGTGACCAATTGCTTTAAACTTTCTGTTCTTCATGTGGCCAGAATTTTTAGCACAATGATTTTTAATAGCTTCAAACTGCACTTGCAATTCCATCTTAAACACTAACTGATGTACTTGTGTACTCCAGATGTTAGTCTTGCTGGGCTACACATGTCTTGAGCAGCCCAGATCTTCATGCAGTGCCAACTAAATGGGGGACAGGAATATCTGAAGATCTTGGATTTCAAGCATGCTGTGCATACTGTAGCTTGACACGGATCACAGGCTGGACTCCTGTTAATTTTGGTGCTTTCTAATGCGTGAAGTATTAACTGAAAAATGTAATCATATGAGTTTTTGGCCTTTTATGGACACAATGAAGGATCTGAAATCTGAGGCTTTCACAGCTCAGCTGAATGTCGTATTTACTTGCTAAGTGAATGGGAGTCAGACAGATTCACCTCCTATTTCTGAACAAAATTAATCTGAGACCTTGAACGTAGCCATAGCAAGCAGATTAAAAGTTGTAAGAAATAGTAATAAGCAGACCATCACTGAAAGTGTTGAGGAAGAAATGTGTCAATGAGGCAATTGAAGTAGGCAATGATTGTGTGGTCCCTGACAGTTGGGAAGAAGGACAGAAAAATATAGCAAAACCAAAAAAATCTGCAACGAAGATTTGCTCTGGATTTTGAAAGTTGAAGATATGTTTTCAGTCCTGCCAGAAGGAAAGACAAGAAACAGCAAAGGTTTTGTGTGGGGTAGGAGGCAGATACCATGAGGGGAAAAGAGTGTCTTTCGTATTCTGCAAAAGAGACAGGCAAAAATGGAAGAAAATAGCTAATGTTATGCAGAACATACAGAAGACAGTAGCAATCATCCATTGCCTTGATTTAACTCTTAGTATAATATACTGGGCCAGGCTTGCCTTCTATAACTCTTCTGATTTCAGTGGGATTACATCCAGGATTGATTTTGTCAATATATTCCTCTGCTAAAGATCAATTTATAAAAGCGAAAATTAAATAGAATTATTTTATTTTTAAGTATCTGTGTGTGCAAAAATAGAGATTTAATAAGTGTGTGTGGTTGGATATGACCAGTTTGAAACAAATCATTTAATGACTCCAGTACAAGTCTGTTGAAGTTGTTATATTTAAAGAAGCTATCAAGCTCCAAGGATTAAGCTGTTTATGCATAATATGGTTGTTACCTTAGCAGTGGGGCAAAAGTGAAAAAGCTTCATTTGCTTCAATCATACAGCCTTAGCATATCTCCGCTTCCACAGATATGGAGGATCATTTGTAGCACTGTAGGTGTGAGCTGCAGCTCATATGGGAAGGGAAAATAGTTACGGCAATGGTTACAGCAAAGCAATATGACATTGCTTTGCTGAGGAGTCAGGAATGGCATGGGAGAGCTACAGAGGTGTCAGGTTTGTAGAGTTTAGCTGTGATCTGTTTTAGCTTGAGTAAAAATGAAGAGCAGTGAGCACTCGGGAGCATAGAGGACAGCAATTTTTCTTAGTTTGTCAGCACACGAATAGTTACAGATCTACTGGATCGTGCTGGGTTTGCCTGAGGTGGAGTTAACTTTCTTCATAGCAGCCCGTATGGTGCTGTGTTTTGAATTTGTGACTATAATGGTTTTGGTAACACACCAGTGTTTTGGCTATTGTTGAACAGTGCTTGCACAGCCCCAAGGCTTTCTCTTTTTCGCACTCTGCCTCGTGAGTAGACTGGGGAGGGGACACAGCTGGGACAGCTGACCCGAATCAGCCAAAGGGATATTCCACACCATATAACATCTTTCTCAACAAAAAAACTCTGGGTGTGGTGTGCCTTCCAAGGTAGCAGTTGCTTGGAGCCTGGCTGGGCGTTGGTTTGCTTACGTGAGGTGGTGAGAAAGTGCCTTTGTGTCACTTGGGGTTTTTTTAGTTCCCATCAGTTATTAAATTGTCTTTATCCCAACCCACAACTTTTCTTGCTTTTGCTCTTCCTATTCTCTTCCTCATCCCACTGAGGTGGTGGTGGGGAGTGATGCTGGGTGAGTGCTTCATTACTGGCCGGGGTCAACCCACCACACGGCCTTTACTGCACAGGTTAACAGACTATACGGTTCTGTGCTCTCCGAGGCCTGCGACCTGATTTCCATAATAAGTATAGAGCCATTTGGCAGTTACGTATCCTTAGACTCTGAGTCACTGTCTTGGGCCATTTTCAATCAACCAGAACACCAGGAAAAATACCGAGCAGGTAAATGTCAGTGCCTAATGCCCCAGGACATAAATTTGTGTGGGTGAAGCTGGATTTTTCCTATGGAGTTGAATGAAACACAGACGTAAGTTTTTCCAGAACAGGTGCTTTTATCAGATAGGCTGATTTTATAGCCATTCAACAAATAAGTACATGCTTTCATTTTAACTGCCTTCAGGGCTTAGTATTTCCTGTCAAGGTGATGCCAGAACTGAACATCTATCCCTCACATTATTTCTCTCAATGTACCCATGCCACCATAATGTGCAATTTAGTCTTTGAGGAACTATTCTTCACAGGAGGAAATGGTCATAAATGTGTGCTGTGGGGTAGAGCAGGAAGGGCAAGGGCAGTTTGTGCCACAGGCAGTTAGTGGAGGTGGCTGGTGAAGGACAGTCTGCAAGCTGGAAGGATTATTGCTAGCATAGGGATGAGGCTGGGGAGTCCTAGCACGGAGGCCAACCAGTTAAAAATCAGATAGAAGACAAATAGAGCAAGACCGAGAAAACATTTCAGCATCATTCAGAAGATTGGTGTGATTTCACCTCCAGTTTGCAAATTGTAAACTTTTCCTTATTGATCAAGTTTTCTTGTATTTCCTTGGTGACTATCTTGCCATACACAGTCAATTTAAAAGAGTCTAAAACTTGAAATCAACACTGTAATAAAGAAAGGTAGGTTTGAACTGTATCAGGCATGAATATTTCTAAAACTAGCATTTTCCTTTGATGCTCCAGGTAGCACCACCTGGCACCACTCGCAGCTTTTATGGAGAGCTGATATGTGATGTATGGATGTGCTAGTCTCAGTAGCTGATACTGTAGTAAGTAGAAAGTGATGGCAGAGATGGACCTTGTATCTCTCCTATCAAAACTTGGACAGTTGTCTTGGGAACACAGATGATCATCCTAATACTGCTTTTTTGTAGTGATAAATGCCTTTGAATGACTTTTTGGACTAGAATAAAATGGTCTACAAAAAGGGTGATAATGATGAATATGCAGGTAACTAAATATTTAGTTCAGTGGGCAATTTTAATGCTACCCTAGAATACTAATGAGGATTATTTTAACCCAGAAAATTTTATTTTCTGAATATAACCCAGTAAATTTTGCATTTTAGCCTGAAGAAGAGAAGACTGAAGAGGGGGGTGTGTCTTATAAATGCTTATAAATATCTTAAGGGTGGGTGTCAGGAGGATGGGGCCAAACTATTTTCAGTGGTGCCCAGCGACAGGACGGGAGGCAATGGGCACAAACTGAAGCAGAGGAAGTTCCACCTGACCACGAGGAAGAACTTCTTTACTCTGAGGGTGACAGAGCATGGGAACAGGTTGCCCAGAGGGGTTGTGGAGTCTCCTTCTCTGGAGATATTCAAACCCCACCTGGACGAGGTCCTGTGCAGCTTGTTGTAGGAGACCCTGTTTCGGCAGGGGGGGTGGTCTAGATGATCTCCATAAGTCCCTTCCAACCCCTACCATTCTGTGATTCTGTGATTCTATTTTTTTCAGTGATTTCTTGGTATATATACAGTTGTTAAGAAAATAATCTTTTACCAGCAGTAGTGGAAATGCTGTTAAATAACAGAGCAAATATTTCATGGATTATAATCTGTTTTTTACAAAGGTGATTGCTCTTAAAATATAATGATTTTGAACAAAAATTAGAGGAAAAGTCCTTAGGAATGGGGGGAGAAAATTCCTTTTTTAGAGAGCAGATGCTATTCTGCCAAAGAACTGAATAAAGAATGTTATGAAGAAATACTCTTTCTTCATTTTCTGCAAATCATCAGCTCTCAGGCTTGTATATGAAAACACTCGATTAAAACACTTTGAAGTCAGTGGGAGTTTTTCCATTGAGTGCCATAAGCTTGTGGCTTATAACATGCTAATATACTGGACATGGGGAATGTGTTTCTTCACTGTACTAATACTGAAAATGGAGGTGTAGTGTTGTTTTTCTGAATCATAGCTTGCAGGAAAGCTTATAGATTTTACCTAGTTCTGTGCTGATGAGCAAACTAACTGGTTTTTTGTGACTCCTTTCAGCCTGTGCAGAGACCAAGCATAATGTTTGTCCTTCTAATGCCATGATGGTTTTGAATATTGCATATAATGGTTTTAAATATTACGCCCAGATGCTAAAGGCAGAATTACCTTAGTCATGGCAGTACTGGGCATCTGCTGCGATGGGAGGTATTACTATACTCTTCCCTATTTCTTCTGGTGGTATTGAAGACCAAGGACAAAATTATCCTTAAAAGCAGAATTTAATTCTGAATACCTGAAGTAGTTTTGTTGGGACACATTTGACACACATTAGTAAGCAATGTCTTGTAGGAATGCAAATATGGCACTTCTTACCCACATACTTCAGGATTACATGTCTGTGATCATTTAAGGGCAAGGGAAGCCCTCATTTCAGTTGGCTTCAAGCAAGTCAAATTGCAGTAAGTGTTCAGGGCCTTTTTCGAGAGAACTTTCTCTCATACCATTCTTCCCATAAACCACTGACAGATTCTTTAAGCACTTAATGTTTGATGATTATACTGTTTTTTTCCTCTTGGATGAAAGTATAATTGAGTTAAAACAATCTTTCACTGATTAATACTTCATTTACAATAAGCATAACTGTAGTGATTTTATCTGTCACTCAAGTTGCTGCTACCTTGTAAAGCTACATTTAAGAAAGCCTGCTGTTTTCTTCCCTAGACTAACTGGAAATCACAGTTGGTTAAGCAGCATCACAGAAGGTCATTGTTCTTACAAATAAGCAATAGAAGATAAAATTATCCAACATAGTTGAAGAAAGACTTCTGGATATCTTTTTCACGTAGAAGTACATTTTTGCAAAACAGTGTTTGAGAAATTGGCATCACCATATGAGACGGTCTAATCCAAGTCAGTGAATTCTGGTTAACCATTCAGATATGTTTGAACCACTGATATTTAGCTTGTTTGGGTTTATGTCAGATGAACAGATTTTTCATGCCAGGAGGTTTGACTGTAGCTTGACTCTGGGCGTATTTACTGCAGAAAACAGGGTGTGTCGTTAGGGCAAGTTGTAGGAAACAAGAACAAAGAGTCTGAGTTTTTTTGTTGTTGTTACATCACATTCTTATGAAAAGATATCGTAATCCTCATAGGACAGGGAGAAAACATAGAAAACTGGGATACAGAGCCATAGAGTTGGATCAGACTATTACCATTAAAAGCAGAGCTCTGGGTCACAGAAAGGGTAAGTGATTTGCCCAGAGTCACAGAGGAAGTATGTTCCAAGTCAAAGGTTTGAAAACTGGTGCTCAGATTCTCAGTTACTCTTCCTTTACTGCAAGAACTAGTGAGTTTTGGAGCCAAACAACATCATGTCTTTTCTCTCATTCTCTGTCCTTATCACTCTCTTCCTGTACTTGCTACCTTTTTGTTTTATTTTATGTGACACTGAAAAAAAAAAAAACAACACAGCAGTAACTGGTAGATTTTTACTGATGTGCCACAGTCTCTGGAAGCCCTATTTGTACATTGTATATTCTACATTCTGCACCACCAGAATAATGATTTGTGACTGAGTATATAGCCAAGGGCCTGTCCTAATTTGCATTGTTAAAATTTTAACTAATACAATAATATCCCTGCAGGTCATTTGCAACCTGCGTAATCTATTTGCTGAAGCAATGTCATGTAAATTAGAATTGTGAGCAGATGATTGTAAATGATTAAGTTAGCATGTCTTAAGAAGTTATCACCCTTGAGCTGAGATGCAGTAACTGATTGTTGCATGCTTCTATTTCATGACAGATAAACTCTGGCTAATTTAATGATAATTTAAGTCACTGTGCAGTGCATGATTGTCTGACCATACCTTACAATCTGTTCTTTTAAATACCTGGATAATTTTATTTTTTCACAATGAAGTCTGAAGTTGCTTACAGCTATCTAAAACTCAGATTCATCTGACAGTATCAGTACAAGGTCACAAACTTGACTCTTAGATGTTTCAGAAAATGAATTTTTTTCAGGGATCTGTTTATGGCACTGGAGGCTGCTGCTGGTTTTAGATTCTGTTTCCAGTGCAGGTACGTGGCAGCACACCAGCCAGTCTGCTTGCTCTGGCACAGGCATTGAACATTGTCCTTGGGGAGAGCGTGGCCTCTGTACCCTCTTTACTGTCTTTGAGTTTTCTGTATTTGCTGAAGTAAACACTGTTAGATGTTGACATCTTTATATTCAGTATCTAACATGATAAAGTAAATGGGGAGGTAACCAAAGGACGGGGGAATTTTCTTGGGACGTCTCAGAATTGTTGCTGTTCCCTACTAAATGGCTCTATATGCATATAGTTCTGACATATTTTAGAAGGAAGGGCAAGGCACGAGCCAGAATGCTCGTAGAAGATTCCTTTATCCAGTGCGAGACACATAGATTGATACAGCCACCATATTTTCTTGGAGATCTGTGACACACTGCATAGCCTCAGAGTTCCCCTCAGAAGAAGCAGATTTTCATAATGGGACCATAAGCAGACATGTGCTGGTTGGGGGAGCTTTTGGGACAAGACAAGCTTCCAGAATACAGAGCACAGGCTGATACTCAGGAAATAGTCAGATACCTATGCTGAGTGCTGCCAAAGTAGGGCTCCAGCTAGGCAGTTTAAAAAACCTAGACAGAGATTGTATCTGGCGTATTTTTAGAAAATAATTATGCACATTCTTTTGAATATTTAAAAGGATGGTGAAAACTGTATCATTCATCTGGCATGTTGGTTTAAAAAAATAAGAGATGCTGTTAGAGCCTGAGAACAGAGACATTGTATCTATGAGAGATTCACAGACGCTTGATTTCATTCATCCACCCACACAGTCTGAGATAAGCATAAGAAAATTGTTCTACTGCAAGATGGAAAGTTAACTGGTTTCAAAAACTGTCTTGGAGGTCAAGGGCTTCCATGATAAATTTTCTACATTTTTATTTGATGCTGTTTCTTAAAGTCCATATAAGAGTTGGTTGGTAATGTTCTCAGGGCAGAGAATTCACATTCTGACAAATGTATCGCTGTACATTAAAAAGGATGCTATCATGAATGTGCTGTCATTACCAATTAATGTTCTTATTGCCATTTTCTTTCTTGTGATAACGTTTAATTCATTCTCACCTTAATAGAGATTCCTGTCAAAAAGAAATGAGAGTGAATCTCAGACAAAAAGAAATCAGCAAATGAGTTGGGCCTAGGTAGGCTATTTAACATTACAAAGAAAGCAGCCAACTTCCTCTCTAATTATGTCACATTTTTGTCACTATCTGATGGATCCTTCACTGCTATAATTTGTAAAAGTACTGTGTGAAATCTGTTTGAACTGTGCTGATAAGCATAGTTGAGGAACTGGAACTCGGAAGTTGGATGGGCCTAATCGTTGCAAGTATGGCTACGTTAGTGCAGGGCTCTTCCGCTTATTAGTGCAACTGAGAAATCAAATTAGTCCAATAGTATGTTATGCTGTATGTTTAGCAACACGTCTAGAAATGTTTACTGTAGTTTTATGATAATGGCTTTATTCATGATGTTAGATGTGCTTTGAAGTGATGGAGCTGATTGAGCTCCAAGTGCCTGACTCGCGTCAATTTAGAGTGAGACTTCATTCTAAAAGTTTCTTATAAATAGGAAATTCCTGAAAAAAAAATCAGAAAACTCCCCAAACCTTATACAGGTTGTTGCTCACATTAAATGTGTTCTCCAGTATCACAGCAACAGTTGTGCAAGACTGGCATTTCTGTAAAGTACTTGGATTCTGCAACATGGCATTTTCTGACAAACCATCAGTGAAATCTAGTTTACAGATTATCCTTAAAGTGTTCCTTGTCAAGCTCATTTTCTCCTTCCTATGGAGGATATTCTCCTCTGATTTGTCTAAGCCACAGCTGCTTTCAATCATAATCTCCAGAAGAGGTGCTGTCTGGGTAAAATATACGGTCAGGTACCATGTGCCATCTAACTTAAACAACTATACCTTTGTTAAAATCTTACATGGCAGAGAGTGAAGTTCCTGGTCTGCTAATGTAAAAGCCTTTGCACTCTATTAAATTCATGGCGTCTGCAGAGTTGTTTTCAACTATGCCTTGCATGAAGACTGAGGGAGAGCTCTAGAAAGCAGCGTGAATCATGCAAGAACTTGTGGTTTTCTTTTACTTGGTGTTGTTATTGAGGTCTATGGACCATACCTAGAAAGGAAAACTCATATTTTCAGGGAGACTATGATTTGTGTGAAGCACAATGCACCGTTGCTATACAAGAATTGCCTTATTTTTCTGAAAAAGCCTGGTACTTTTGGCATTATTCACAGAAGGCTATATAGCACGCTTTGACAGCAATATGCATACCTGTAAAAGCATCTCTGAAGGTTTCAGTGCACCAGTAATTAGCTGAAATTATTTTTGAGATATGATGCAAAAATGAGCATGTAGTTGTATCATCTGAAACCAAAACAAAGCATGTGTTTTTCTCATGGTTTTTAAAAATTTGCATATGGATTTCAACTAAGAATGTTCAGTTGGGGCCTAACTGTGAAAACAACCCATGGGAATACGTTACCATTCATCCCAACCTGCTCCTCCTAAAGTGGCAAACAACATAGATTTCATTGTGCACTTTCAATGACTCCCAGAAAAACAGCTCATATTATTAGTCCACTGCAAATGAATAGCAGTGAATGTTTTCCTACATACATTATTTTCCCACATGCATGGTTTCCTGGATACATTTATGTACGCCCTACATGTATTAGTTTTCTCACTTTCCAGACTAAAAAATACTTTCTTTTTTCTAAAATTCATTATAGACAACTTGTATAGGAGCCAGAAACTGCACATGCTTTCAATATATGGAGAAGAACATAATTTTGGAAAATACAGTTGGTGAAGAATTGTTTTTATTTTGTCAGAGCAAAAGTTTGACTGATGAGGGCTATTTCCTCATGGCAGACAGGGAAGGGGGAAGACAGCCTTTTAGATCTTGTCACGTTTTCTTCTTTTAGTGAAAAAAAAAATACTGAAATTCTTCCAGAATCATTGTGGTTTTCTTGTGACACCTGTTTTGGGGACGACAGTTTACGCACTAGTTTTCTCCTACACCTTCTTTCTGCAGTATTTTGTTGAGAGTATTCCTCTATCACAGAGGGTGGAGAGGAGGAACTGAAAGTATTTGCTGTCAGGCTGGCATAATTGTGTTTCTGTTGTCATTATGTCTTAAGTACTGTAATCTTTTCATGACGGTATTTTGCCATAACCTGATTCACTGAAAAAAAGCAAGTAACATAAATGGACACTGCTCAGGCTGGGTGCTGGGAGCGGCAGGGACTCTCCCAGGACCTCAGGGCACGGCCGGGCACCCAGGGCCTGTTCCACCGCCCCAGCCAGGAGCCGGGGGCAGCTGGGGGCACCAGGGCAGCCCCAGCCCCAGGCCTCCGGCACCTCCGTGGCGATGAGGCAGGGCCAGGATGCGGGCCTGTGGGTGGGCCCAGCTCGTTGGGCCGATGGCTGGGCAGGGCTGTGGGGAGCTGGCGAGCAGCCCTGCAGCGACGTGGCCGTGGCAGGGACTGACTGCCCGGGGGGCTGAGGGGTGGTCCTGGGCCGTGGGTGGGGGGAGGAGGCCCGGGGAGAGGCCACTGGTGCCCTCAGGGTCCCAACAGGAAGCATCTACCATGTTTATACTCTGCTTCAGGGAGACCTGTGGCAGCCTCAGGGCGTGTCATGGAGGGGGCCCTTCCCACAAAGCCTCCGCTCCAGGGACAGGTTCCTTTCTTAGCTCGCTGGGAGGTGGGAGCCAACTTGCAGCTCTTCAGCTCTCAGCACAAGTACTTTGAGAACATGAGCTCTAACCAGGCATGCAAAAAGCACACCAGCTATTTCGGTTTTAGTATTAAATTTTGGGCCTGATGAGTGGGGGGTACTATCCTGGTTGCCTTGCTGGGCTGGCACAGTCACCTGCGTTTGAGGGTGTAGACATGGCAACCCCCACCACCCCTGCTTCCCCCCTTCACCTGGCAAGGCCCAGGCAGGTCGTTCCCTGCAGTGAGCACCCCATCGCCATCAGCGCTGCAGGTGTCAAAAGGGAAAATCACCCCTCCCGTGGCAGGCTGCAGCATCTGGATGGCGAATGCCCTACAGCAAGTGGACAAGGTGGGCTGTGTGGCCTCTCTGTGCTGGTTTGGTTGCTCTTGTCCCCGATTCTTCAGGGTTTTCTCTTCCTGATTCATGGAAGAGCTTTGGAAAGTGCTCTGGGGCTTTATAGCTTTTGGATGCTGAGAAGGTTTCTTTCCCTCCTCTTTGTGTTGCTCACTTTCTTGTTTTCTGTACCATGAGTTCACTTTGTAACGGCAGTGAACAGGCATGCAGTAATCTCCATAAATGGAGAAAGGCAAATGCGGACTGAAAATGCGCCAGAGAAGTGCAGAGCTACCAGCCAATTTCACAGCATCATGCAGCCAAGCCAGAAGACATGAAATAATACATGGCCCCTTAACTGGCGTAACGTGACCAACACTGTGCCTGCAGCGGTACTGCAGCACGGCACCATCAACGTCTGCCACAGGGAAGTGTAAAGCCAGGAATCCCATTTCAATTGCAGATTTTACGCTTCTGTACTTTTCCAAAGAACAATGAGTTTGGTTTTTTTAACTGTAAACCTTTTGGATACAGTCAAAGACTAAACAGAATTCCTTTGTATACCAAACTGCTGCTGATCTGCTCCATGGCCTTGGTGTTACGTTCAGCCTCCTTATGATTCAGTTCTGCATTTCCGTTCTTCACAGGGCTGTTATAACGTTTAACTAATTAATGTCTGTACATTTTTTGATGTCCTTGAGCTATTAGAAATATAAAGCTACAGATATGCAGACAAATAATAATATTTCAGGCCTGCTAAACCCTGGTTTCAACCTGTAGTCACAAAATTGAATTGCCAAAGTGTGAAGCAGGGAAGAAGCTCTGTGAGAAGCTGCAATGAGGAAAGGACCTCCAAAAGCATTACCTTTTTTTCCTCTCTACAGATGAAATGCTTCATTATTTTACTTCCTGAGTTTGAAGCGTTATTATTTTTTGATCCCAGTTCTTTTCAGAAAGCATTTAAGTTGCTGTTATTCCAACAATGAGATGATAATGGTAGAAGAAAATAAAAATTTCTCCACAAAATTAAAATTCTCAGGATGGTCTGGGTGACAATTTCTGTGTGGGCTAAAAAATAAAGAATTAATATTTTCCAAGATTCATTATTCCATTAACTGCTACTATTCAAGCCAGGACTGCTTCCAGCTTATCTTTGGGATTGTGATTTCCATTTAGCATCTATGCTGCAATGCAATCACAATGAGCTGCGATATTTTCAGTTTTTAAGTCAGCCAATGTGTCTGCAGACTCAGCGACTGTCACAATTTTAGTATTCAAGTGTGAATTTTTACTACCTAGTTCATGGTTGGTTCACTGAGTTCAAAAATAGCAACAAGATAGAAAGATTTGAGCTGATTTTGAATGAATTTTCGCAGACTTATAGTCTACTTTCAGGGATTCCAAAAGTAAAGACAGAAGCCACTTTTGGAGGGTAAATGATTTATTGAAAATTATTTGCTCGGCTCTAATTAGGATAAACTTTTTTTACTTACGGAAATAAAGGGACTGTACAGGCTCAGTTGTTTATTAATTCCAATATGTATCATTTCTGTGTGTGAATAATTTTGAAACTGATGATACCCAAGTTCAATTATTGTGCGGTTAGTTACTATGGATACTTGGTTTGCAAAATGTGTGGCTTTATGGCTTAATTTCTGCCAGAGACCATATTGTTAAATAAGATGCCTTTTTTTAGACAAACACATGAAGTGGCATGAAAGTATGTTCATAGTCATGCACACAGATCTGACACAGAGAGGTCTGAGTAAATATCAGTGAGCTTTATTTTGCAATCATCTCTTTGTATGTCTTGGAGCAGATTTGTCAGATTTGTATAAATAGGGCTTTTCTAATAATGGCTTTTATGTAGAAGAACAATCATTATTTTTGTTTTGACAAAACCATCCTTGCTTCTGTCTCCCCACATGCCAGCACTAATGCAGCTCTCCTGAAGCCTGGTTAGCTTTCCTGACCTTTGCTGTTGTTGCCCAGTCTCATGGAAGTATTGTGGTACAAACAGATCATCCTTTAGTTATCAAGGCTAAGTGTGCTTCACTTTGTTTCTCACTTTAACATGTTTCCTCTGGTAAAAGAATTCTGCATTTGTTTCATTAAATGTTGTCAGATATTACTCAGTGACATGTTTAGCAATAAGCAGTGGGTAAAAAAGCCTCACCACACAGTTGTTGCTGCCATCTTCCCATCTCAGGTCCTGGGGCTGTTGCTGACTCTTGTGCTTTGGGAATCCTCCCAATGGCCAGCTTCTGCATGAAAATCATATGTCTATTCAATAAAAAATAGGTTTAAAGTTAGAATTACCTTTTTTACAGTAGTCACATTGCAGGATCTTTAGACACAGTAAGACACAACTAATTATAGAATAGCGATACTGAAGCGAATGGATGAACCATTTGTGGGGCGTGGGTTGTGGGGTGATTTACTGAAGCAGGTAAGAAATGGCAGGAGTAACCTGTGAGCCACCCTTCTGAGGTTAGTGAGAAAGCTCAGCTGAAAACAAAACTCTCTGTAGGCGCTTGCATAAGCAGGGCCACTTTCTCAAACAAGAGCAAAGAGAGAAGATTTATTTCTTCATCTTCAAATGTCTGACTAGTTTGTACAAAGTTAGGTGACAAACTTTTGACTCATAAAGCAGCCGAAGAGAATTGTTCATTCAAAGTGTCAGTACTCATTATTTCAATCATTGCTATGATAATGAGAGTTGAAAATGCAGTCACCGTGGATGGGTGCTAACTGGATGAGAAGGTGTCAGTGGATGGATCCCAGTATTTATGCAGCCCCCTTTACAAGGCAAGGCGTATGATTTATATAGCCTCAGTTGTCCTGCAGATAAAGGCATCCTCAGCTAAGAAGAGGCCGTTTTTGTGAATTGGTGAGCATGGCTTGGAGCCAGAGACCTTGAGATCTGCAGATGGGTGAATCTTTCCAGCTTCATGGGGCTGATTCAGCCCCGCGTTTGTGTGCAGAGGCAAAAACTGCTGCTGGCTGTCATCTGCTGCACCGGCACCTTTGAGAGCACACCAGCAGACGCTTACAGGCACGAACTGTGTCAGAGCCGGATTGCTGCTGAGAACTGCCGAATGAATTGTGATGTGTAATAATTTTAAAATCTAAACTCTATCTTTTCCTGTATTCTGTTTGGGCCTGTGTATTTTAACACTTTGAGCAATAGGTGGTGGAAATTAAGTGCCCCTTACCTTGACTGGTATTTTATCAGGTTCTCTCCTCCATAATCCTTCCCAACAAAATGGTTAATAAATGGTCATTAAGAACAAGTTACCTATTTGAACTTATTTTTTGAATGCATAGTCTCCTCTAGTTTGGGTTTCTATTTTATTTCTCTTACTTAATTCAGTCATTTTATAGGTTCATGACTTTTCCTTCAGCTGCTTCTTATCTCTGTTGTTAAGAATCATGGGTAACTGGAGGGTTGGCAATGTAGTCTGGAGAAACAGATTTAGCAGTCTGTATTTTCTCCTAAGGGACAATTTTAATATATTTTGTTTTTAGTATCTTATGCAAACTGAATAATTGATTTAAATGACCCGTCGTGTGCCAATTGCTTAATAGGCTGTTCAATGTGGTGCTATCACAATGAGTATGAAATGTCAAAAAAGTAATAACAATGAAGTTTAAGAGAAGTGAGTGCTTCATTCATGGCTGGGAAAAGTCTTGCCAATGAAAAGGGGCAGCTCCTGTTCCAGCTCCACTGAGGAGACGATGTTACTGGCTGTCTATGAGAAAACACTTGGGCTCGGTGTGGAAAGACTGATCACAAAAGCTAGATCATGATTCAATCTTTCGAAATGTTTGATGTTTTCATTAGGATGAGCTTAATATTAAAAAAAAAAAAAAGAAAAAAAATCAGGTATTTGGAATTTGAAAGCTTGATATTTGGAATTCTTCTTAGATGACCTATATGTCCAATTTTATAGTTTCACATAGCTGATTTATATTTGAGATGAATGGCCAAGAATAGCACAGCATGTAAAATACTTTAAAAATACATTTTAATTGTAACTTAAACAGGAATTAAGGTAACAAGTACTCTTTCTCTGTCATAACAACATTTGTTGGTGAAAAAAGGTATTACTTTGTTTGTTCTTATATAGCTCTTATCACAAGAGCTAACAGTCAATGAAACCTTACCTAGTGTGATTTTGTAATTTTTGTTTTAAATTCATATTGTATCATGAATGAATCCTTCAGAGTGAAACGTCTTGGTTTTAGGAAATACTTTGTAGGTTCACCTCATGCTGTGCATGAAAATGTAACAATTTAAAGGTAAAATTTTCATAAGCAGTCAAATCAGATGAGAGACAATTCCTAGGTGAAAGGAAAATGTGCTCCTAAATAATAAGTGCTTAATAAGTTACTTTCAAAAGTCACAAAGGATTCCAAACAAAACATGAAAAGGAAGTTTCTCTTACCCTGTACCAACGATCCAGGCATTTCCGAAGCGAGCAGGTTGTGGCACCCAGAGCCTCTTCAAGCAAAATCTCCTACCCTGACCTACCGATGGGAAATGGAGCTCTGAGAGGCCCTGATTTAGATCCTGGGTGTCAAATGCACCCTGTGGATCCAAAGGAGTAGAGCAGACTTTTTCCTTTTTTTTTTTCCCTCTGACTTAACTCCCTGTCACTTCCCAATATGGTCAAATACAGCACACAATGCTAGCAAATTGTCTTTGGTATTGTTAGATGTTTTTGACTGACTGTGGTTTATCAGCAAACAGGATTGTCCAAGAATGTCAGACTAGCATTATGGGAATGAGAAAACAAGTGGCATCAGCACGAAAGCTATGCCTCACACTAACGAGAAGCGTATGTACCGTGTTGAGACTAAACATGTCCAGTGTTATGGAATTCTGAAAATTAAATTATTTCAACTGTTTCCTGATCAGATCAGTGTTTGAAATAGCCCAAAAAATAGAGGTGTAGGAAAAAAAACACAGCCTGCTGGATGGAAACTCTTGGGGAGATGATTTTTCAGAGATACTAAGCATGAACACATCCTATGGAAATCCAAGAACTACTTGAATACTGAGTACTTGACTTATATAAGCCTTAAAATTACTGTTTTATCTTTAATTTGTTGTATGCATCACATCACATCTTTACCTTAAATGTGATACTTTTCTATTTTGTCCTGAGAAGGAAATGTAATTTGATCTACATTTTCTGCCTTATCCTATCCTGCTATTTTCTAATATTGTCATATTCACTGTTCTGTGCCAGTGCACATGCTCACAGTGCAATCAGTTTTCCCTTGCAATCAGAAAGGGGTCTAGAACTGTCATCTGGATTTAACGATCTCTGCATTGCCTTTAATAGGCAGTAACCCTTTTTTTCCCCAAAGACCTCTTATTAAGGCAATCACCTGGGTGTTTCAGGATGAAACACACAGTGGGCTTTTTGTTTCACAGTTTTACTTAGTCCTATTAAATTTCTAATTGCTACCTGGAATTAATATATTTGATGAATGTCAGCTGGTACTCTGCCCCTTTTCACTGGCCACAGGCAGCTCTAGCCTGTCCCATGCAGACCTCTATGGTACAGTAGCATCAGTTGTCATATCTGACGATACTGTTCATATGCTGTCTGTGGAAGGAAGGAGTAAGGGTGAGTTCAAAAGCATTTTGCAGGCATACGCTAATCGAGTGCTGAAAACTTTAAAAGGACAGTTTTTTATTTATGAAATTCTACATTGGCGTTTTATGAACAGCTCATACAATTTTCAGATTATACATTTCCATGTAATTTAAATGACCTGCTCTCAGCAGATGTTTGGTCTGCCAGCTATCTGTAAGACCATAGTGCATGTTTCCCATTGCCTTACTGATTTCCAGAGGCCTTTAATGGGGAGAAGGGAGTTTAGACCACTGGCAGTGATGGATTTACAAAAGGGTATGTTTGGCCCACTGATTTTCAGAAGTAGTAATGTCACCCAGTTTGAATGAGATGAATAAGTTAAAAAATAAATTATATCTAAATAAATACTTTTTTATTTTTTTGCTTTAATGATTTGATAAAGAGAACAATACTGATTACTTTTTGTAAAACTATGTTAAAAGAAAAGTGGTGGTATTTTATCTATAGGGAAGAGGCATAATAAAAATGAAAGGAACTGGCAGCAATATCAGTATTCTTTTGGGCCTCGATGTGCAGACGGTACAACAAGCTGAGATTTTGCCTGGTTAATACAAAACAAAGCCGGTTGTATTTAGCCTTGCTTTGCAGTGATCATGGACACATACAGGTTTACAGTGTCATATGCTGGCATGAGTGGTTTCTGTGTATTTTCTTCACTGTAAGAAGAAGAAAAAAGGTCTTAGGTTCAGTTCTAAAACTCTCCAGTCATCTCTGGTTTAGATTGTAACTCAAGTAGCAAGGTGACACTACAGCTATTTCAAAAACCACATGCTACTCATGAAAAAGTTATTAGAAAAAATGTGATATTTTTCTCAAAAAACAAGCTTTCCATGTTTCTAAATGAATCAAGATTAATGTTTTTTTTGCCCTTTTCAGAAGAATTTTCCAAATCAAACTTATTATTTATGGCAAGTTTTTAAGATTTAAAAATACTAGTTTTATGCTATCATATTTTGGAAGAGGAGTTTCTTCTTTTTTCTACTATTTTTGAAATTTCTTCTTTAAAAGTCCTCAAACATCCTCAGCTTCTGTGCTTTCAGAAATTTCCTGGTGGAAACAATTTTAAAGAAATGGTGTAGAAAAAAATTTCCCCGGATATTTATCTTCCCCTCACTTCCCCCACCCCACCCCCCGCCCCAGGTAGATTGCTGGGCAATAGTAAAGAGTGGAGAAGAGGAAAGAGAGGCAAGAATCCACCAAGACAAACAGACCAAATCCAAAGACTTCAGGAGGTAAATATACTTGAAGGTCTAGCTCCACAAGCACCTCCAGAAGGAATAATTATATTGCGACTCTGAGAATAAAGTCAGCAGACCTTGAAACATTGAGGCTGGGTTTTATCTCACCTAACTCAGGCTGCCTAGCAGTTAGGAGCCTGGTATGAGGAAATCATCTGGGTGATGGAAGGAGATGACAGACTAGTTTATTCCACCTGTATTATTAGCTGAAGTTATAGAATATTAACTAATTAATGTTTTTGTTTTGCCTAGTTAAGTTTCATACCAGCAACCATAGCTGAATCTCAACCTAATTGTTCATATTAAGTCCAACATTTATTTTTTGAATATACCATTACAGAGCAGATAAACAGCTATCTGTAACAAAATTGACAAGACAAATACAAAGTTAGTTAACCACTCCTAGATCCCCGGGAAGTTTGATATCATTCAATAAACAAGCAGTTTATTTTCAATAGATGGGCATGCAGTGGCTGTTGAAATCAAGTTAGTAACACTGCCCCATTTCTCAGGAGCGGAGTTACCAGTAGGAAAATGAGGATGAAGAGAAGGATGTCATGCCTTTACTCCACTCCAATTAATAGTGCCAAATGCTGCAAGCATACTGTAATATGGTCCATTAGTGGCTTTGCAGTTCCCTCTCTCCTGTTCAGCTCCAGAAACAGATGCATTTCAGCTCTATTCAAAAAGCAGGAATAATAATATTTGCAGAGCTGGGTGAAAGCTAGAATTTCACCAAAGGGAACATGAGACTTGCTGACTGTTGTGAGGGGAGAAATTTGTGAAAACGTTAGGACAGGTTGCGCAAAACTTTTAATGGGATTTCTACAAAACTTCAAGATACTTAACTTTACCCAAAGCGTACAATTTTTTTGCAGGTTTCAGGGTTTAGCTTTTCAAGTCTCAGGTTTGTAACTACAACATGCACACGCTTAAAAAGGAAAAAGTGCCCATAGCAAACACAACATTTGTCCTAGTAATGATCGCTTTGAAATTCTTAGTAATCGAATATATTTAGCTGCATAGCTAAATATTTTTATTTGAAAGATAGAAGAAGTATGTGTGGGGTTAAGAAGAGAGAAGGTAATTTGCCATGACCTATTTTCGTTACATTCCAATCAAAATTGCACCACTTAGCTGAATACTAAAAAAGGATGCCTGAAGCACACTTGCATTAAATCATCTGTTAATGTCGGGCCAAATTTGTCTTGTCTACTAGCTTGTAGGTGATGACAGCCCTCCGCAAAGGATACCTGTGTTCTGCACACTCGTCAGAAACTTTTATGTGCTAGGATAGCAAAAAAGGCCTGAAATATTGACAGTTGATGTGAAGAAAGACATCCAAAGACCTAAGATGAAGAACTAAGAAAACAGTTGGAAATGCACATCTTTGCTGCAACTAGATCTGAAGTTATGATAGTCTCTAATTCAGCCAAAACATTGATGTTTTAGCATAAGAGATTAATAGGATGAATTGTTCTTGAAGTAAAATGAAATATTTGCAAATTCAGTCATGGTGTGAAAGAAATGTAACTTCTCCAGATTTCATGGTATTGCAGCAAAATTTGGCTTCTGAGTAAGTATCACAACCAGTTAACTACTTGTCCCAGTTAACCACTTAATGAGTTAACTACTTTAATCTGAAAATCTAAATAAGATAAAGCTTTCCCACGGCCATTCTAATATGTTTTGATTTCCGTCTGGAACAAAACACCAAAGACTCTTTTATTTCTTCAGTTTATTTTAATCCTTCTGGTGTCTCCTTCATCTAGTTTTGGTTCTGTGGCTCCTGTGGACTCCAGTAGGTAGGTCCGGAGTACAATGCAGCTTAGAAATGGATTCAAAGTTCCTGATTTAGTAAAACACGCAAGCATGTATATAGAAGCCACAAAGGTCTAGTTTGCAAATGTGCCTTGTAACAGGGCTGCTTTCAGCACAGCATTTTGGCAGCAGGCGCCTTCCCACCTTGCCCCATCTCCTCTCTCCGTCTCCAATACCCTGTCAAGTGGACAGAGCTGAGGTTTCAGAGTGAAAAGCTTTGCCTGCATGGGAAACCTGGTTGTCATGGGCAGCAGCCATGAGCTGCTGAGTGAAATACACTCAAACCAGGGGCTTGACAGGTCTGTCACTGCCGTGGCATGGTGCGCATTTACAGTTTAGCGCTGTTGCTCTAGCGCTCCATGTGCCAAATGAAGTCGTTAGCAGATTTGAGATCTATCAACCATCTGTGCCTGGTGTCTTTTCATCCTCGAGTGCGAAAGAGCTATCGGCACAGAGCCATAGTGGGATGTAGTGGTGCTAGAAGGCCTCTGGGGTATGTCTTGGTCATTTGAGCTAGTGTGCCCCTCACACAGCATTTACTGCCCACCCCTTCCTCCTGGATAATGAGGTCTCTTGAGAAGTCTGTTAACATGAGAACTGGTTACAGCATTTTTTGTGAAATATTTGCCAATAACCAGGAATACCCAGCGAGATTTGGTGTGGATGAGAAACTTAATAATCTATGAAGGCTTTTTTTATATCTTAAATTTACATTACATTAGGTTCATAAATTAGGGAAAAAAGTGTTGGTTATGGCTTTCTTCCTGGTGGTGGGTGAGAATACACTATTTACAGACATGGCTGGAGTCATTGTATATCAAAGCTGAAAATTATATTTGACCCTATCAGTGCAATATGCCCTTTGGTAGTCCTTCTTGTGAGGGATTCTTACAGGTTATAAAAGCTGCCTCACTCTGTTGCAGTAACGTACAGGAAAGCGTGGAGACAAAATGATTGATTACTAGTCCTGGTATTTGTAACTTGATCTGTGCAGAGTGAGCCAATAATAATTTGATTTCTTTCCCTTTCTCCCTTATTGACATTTTTCATTGTCTTAGTGTCCGAAATTCCAAATATGGAATGTCCTGCTATCAGGTCTGAGTCGGTTTTATTCCACCCATATGCAAATCCATAGTATAAAGCAGTATGAATGAGTTCTGAACTGAAAGAAAATTCAACTTGGTATTTTGCCAAACTGAAGCCTTCATACCCTGTCAAATGCAGACAACAAAATAAATCTTCATGGCTGTCCACTAGACCATGGGTCTGGCACAGACAGGGATTGCTCAGACAGTAGCTCCAGACATCTTGAGAACAGAGACCTCTTTACGGGGTAAATTTACAGAGTTTTCATATGTCACTCAGGAAATAAATTTTAACAGATTGCAGTAATTTTTGTTTGCTGACAAGGTATGCCCGAGAAGAGTGGTCGGTCAGTAAAGCTGGTTTACTCTCTGTGTGTTTACCAGTCTGGGAAAGATTATATCTACTACTTTGGTCACCTTACTGGGTAGGGGATACCTCTCTAAAACATGTTCACTCTCTCAAAAGAACAGATATTTTTATTTAATTCAATCAGTTTATGTAGTATTGTTTGTTGTTTGAAATAGCAGTTCCTTTGAAATAAACTTGTGGGATTTATTGCCATGGAGCCAACTCCAACACTGAGAACTGATTCTTTAAATTGTTAGTGAACTGTATGGTCAATCAGGCTATGACAGTAAGCCTTGAGAGCTCTACAATACTCTGAAATTTTGCATTGTGGACATTTGAAAAGTCTGTGACTCTCCCCTGCGTATTTTCCCTTGGTTCTCATGCTGGGAGATATGTTATTTCAGAAATTTTAGAAATGACAAAGAATTTGACTTTGCAACTTTGAAATATGTGGGCATTTTTTCTTATTTGTGGGTATTCCAAACTCAGTGTGTACTCTGTTCTGTCTCTGTATGTGGATATGCGGTTTTAGTACTGTGCAGCTGGACAGAGAGGAATTTTTAGAGGAATCAGAAGGGACAAGCACAAATTAAATACTTGAGATAAATGATTCTGCAGGAGTTAAAATGACAAGGGCCATGCCTTTGTAAGGAAAAACACATTTCTTGAAGTGCCAGATTGCTGAAAATTGCTTATTCTTTATTTTAAACTCTGGGATTACACAGAATCAGAACCTGATTGTAGTATAAGGAATAAGGTGGATCAGTTAAGGCAGAAAATGTCAATGCAAGGTGACCATGAAACCGGGAGGAAATACTGTGATGTATGAGAAAGATGTTGTTTGGTTTGCCTTGGTTTTTTTTTTCTTCCCTAGAAATGGAGTTAGTTAACTTCCAGTCTCAGTAGGTTTTGATCCATAAACAATTGCCTCAGGAACAAGAAGCTTACCTGTGCTTTCCTGCAGCACTGTTAGGTATTCCACATTTAGCTGTTATCTGAGCTACACATAAAAGTCTGTGAATCCTGGGAAGCTAGGAAAATGGCTTTTTTTTCAGGTATTCTGTGAAAGAAATGCCTTCCTCCTGTTTCTTGGGAGGTGTGGTCTACAAAATCAACTCTTGTGGTGGACTTTGGGATTGAAATCTAAGAACTGCCCTTGGTAGGACTGATCTTTAGCTTGGAGATTTACAACCTCTTAAAAGTTTACATAAATAGAAATGTAGAGGAGTTTCAGTAGATTTTTAGAGACTTTGTAACAAATCTAAAAGAAAACAGACAACAAACTTCATCCTCAGTTGACAGACTGGAGATTTCATAGCTGATGTCTGTTACCAGCTGCTAACTGTCCATAAAGGTTTGTCATTATACCAGAATTTCTCACACTGTACATGATGAGATCTTCCTCCCACCACCACCATCTCAATTCCTCTCTCTCCACCTGCTTAGGACAGAAAGAAACCACAACAAAGGTTACTCTCTGTAGTACACTTTATATGTTTTTTTCATACCGATGTCTAAAAGCGGGGAAAGATTGTCTCCTAGGAGGTTAATCAAACTTCAGAGCACCTGAAACTTCTTATGCCTCTGATAGGAGAGTGAGCAAAACCACGTAGCTCAAAATTCACAGGGCCCGCTAGACTCCTGCCTCTGTTTACCTACTTAAATGCCTTTTTAGATCTGGCCCTGTGTACTTTGTATTCCCAGTCTCGTATCTGAAACTGCAAATAATTAGAATTTAGATGGTATTTCACTACCTCACTGGGATATTGTGATACCACTGCATACTGTGAAAAAGTCTAAACCGGAGATGTTAAAAAGTGGCTCACGGCAAACTACTCTTGAAAGATGCTCTTGATGTCTGAATCTCAGAGCATCCATTCATCTCACATTTTTCTTCTTATATATCCTGGTATAAAAAGCTAATGCATCTTTATGAAAAGGAAGAAGTAGAGCTATTGTGACTTCTGTGTGTAAAACTTTTCACAGAACAGAATACATACCTTTAATGGAAAGTGATGGAACAGTCTCTGTAACTCTACAGTGCTCAAAATTCAATATTGTTAATATAAACAGGTTTATGGTAATAATAGGAGATTTACAAGGAAGAGGGATTAATTTAGTTCTAAGAGATGTTTGACCTCTGCTACTTTGTAAATCCGTTAGAGAGAGCTAAGGTCCCCATAAGCTCACTTTCTTTCTCTTCGACCTGGAAGGCATTATTTTTTCAATACATACCAGAAGCAAGTAAATATTTTTAGAACCAGGATAACTACCACTTTAAATGGACTAATCTTTGCTCAGAAGTTGTCTGATACTTTATATCCAATGCCAGCAGGAAAGAAATAATTAAGACGTATGCTTCTGGTAATTGATAAGGAACATTTGAATGGGTTACATAAATAATAGACTAATCAAACTATTGTCTAACCATTTAAAAAAACACACGCCCTACTGCATGTACATTTATTTAAATTAACGCTGCTGTCAGAATTTATGAGGAATTTTGAAAGAGGATTTCATTTTCATCTTATGGTTAATGCTCTCATAAATAATAATTTGTCAATTTATAGGATAAGAGATACTATTAAACTTTTCAGTGTACCTCTTTAAAATAGAGGTGTGCATTTACTGTTCTGGGTAATTACTCTTTGGATAAAACTGCAACTTTCAAATCTCATTTTCACGTCTGCCAAGTTCTGCTGTAACTCATTTTCTGTTCTAACAAGAATTAATGACATTAGTAATCTAATGTTATGCAGAAGAGACCTGGGACTTTTGTTGTATATGCAGTATCATGCAATGTTTTTCTACATAAAATATTTTATTAGTATGTTATTGATAACCGACCAACAGATTTTCTAAAAAGTGAAAAAAAATACAAAACCAGCTGTTCAAAAAAAAAAATCAGATACTTAAAAAATACATTAGGAATTGGGTTCTGGTTCTTGTTTAAGCCCATGAAAATGAGACTTGATAATAATTTACAAAGTGCTGATCTATCTTGTAGATGAACACCAAGAAACTTCAGTCTGATAGTTTGGGATAGGGCTATATCTACTAGCAAGCAACATCCATTCTTCCCCACTCTTTTCTGAAACCACTTTAGCTTTATATGATTGTATGAGGGAAGAATACACTACCCAGCTGCATATTTGAGATTAAATGAGAGGTGGTATTTCTCTTGAATGGCAATTTGAACATGCTTTTTGTGGGATTTTTAACATACAAACCAAAATACCCATACCGTGAAGGACAACACTATTACACAGTCTTTGTATTTATTTATGCCCATATCAGGTTGCCGCAGTCAAGGCTGCTATATGCTTCAAAACTGTCCCATATAGATTTTTTGGGCTCCACTGGTACTCGTTAAAAGGTGCTGTGACAGCCTGACATCAGCAGAGTCCCTGCATGGAAACAGCCACTCTTTTCAACAGCAGTCACTGTCATCTGCTGTGTTGTCTCTGGGCTGAGCTTCTCAGGCTCTGTGTAAGGTGGCTTTTTTTTACCCTCTTGACAGGAAAGTAGGGCCTCTGCATGTGTTTAACCCCACATTTTTGCAGGATGCTAATATTTCTGCTTTTAATTGAATGTAGTTTTACAGGAGACTGTGTCCCAGATGTGATTGCTCTAAAATGAAAGAGCACCAGTGTTGGGCTTAAATGTTTCCCATCCAATTACCAATTGCCCCTTCATTTTATTTTGAAAGTTTTTTTCACTTGAGTGTGGAGTTTCCAAATGATTCTGGTAATCCTGGATTTTTTCCCTTGTTTTCACAGGTGACCTGTAACTGTTTCACCATCAGTAACGGCGAGATGCAGGATGTTGGCGTTGGCCTGTATCCCAGGTACTGTGGATGCTTTCATTCACAGGAAAAACTTATGTTATTTCTTTTTTCCTTTTTTTCCAAGGTAGCTGTAAGGACCATCAAAGCAACAGGTAACATGTCCAAATGAGAAACTGGGAAATGCAAATAAATTAAGGAAGAATAAAAAATACCATCAAGTTGAAAACATTCTTAAGAGTCCTGACTACAGAGTTAAAACAGTTTAAATAGGATACATCTTTATATTTTATTTTCACGGAGGAGGTAGTCTTTTCCACGAATAAATGCTGGCATCAAAAATGTGTGACTGGGACTAGTAAAAGGAACCTGTTCTGTGTTGCTTTAGAATAGAGATATTTTGCAGCCAAGAGCCTTCTGAACTGGCAATTAAAAGAAAAAGGTTGAGCACATTTATTAGCAAATTACCATAACTAAGAAACCAGTAAGGTGAGAAGATAAGCCCCTTGAGAGGTGGATGTTAATATTTGAATTATTTCTATTATGTAAGAAGTATGTACCATGGAAGGTTGTGCCTTCACAGAATTAGTTACCTGTAATTGTTAATGTGGAAAATTAATATGTGTAGTTTAAAATTATGTTTTACCATCTCAATGTTTTGTTCATGCACTGTTGAACGCCGTTGCCAATACCTCAGCGGGCCTGTCACTGTTGTTTCTTTTTCTACTAATGTCTCACATGTAAGAAATGAAATGGTGACTCTCTCCCAGTGTAGATTACTGGGTTCATGTGAAGGTTAATCACAGATGTTTTATGAGGCCAGAAGGGATACCAAAAGAGTCAGGCTCCTGTTGATAGCTCCTTTAAAAGTCAAGAACTGAATAAACATGGTTTGTTGCAGGCCTCTCACCATCCGCAACATCCTTTATTTTGCCAACAGTTGGGATTTTGAGTTACTGAATCAGGCAGACAAGGAAAGCAAATACAGGCAGCCAGGAGCTGGATAAGCCAAAAATTCTTCCAGCCTGATGATGCCAGAATTGTCCTTGCAATGGGTCATTCCCACAGGAGAAGAACCATCAGCCCCATATCTACTATGGGACTGATGTTGGCCTGGCAAAGTCAGTTGTTTCTCAGCTAATGAAACATGGGACTCACAAGTATGTAGTGGCTGTTGTTGATGTTGTTCTTAACAGTCTCCTTCAAAAAATGAGAAAGGGGCATGTCTGTGCCAGGAGATTCACCAAAGTGTGTTTCTCTTGGGGGTGGCTGCAACTCAGCTGTCACATGCCACAAGAACAGAGGCTGAACCAAAATATAAGTAAAACAGAGGCAATGGCTGTATCTCTTCTTTCAACTCTGCACACCAAGTACTTTGATTTTGGGACATAGCATACTCCATTTTCTACCTGCTATGACATACAGGTTGATTCCTGACCCCTTTGTGCTCCGGTTCCACTGACGGTCAGGGTAACTGAGAAGGTTAGTGCCCTGAAACTGAGCAGAAGCAGCAGAAATATAACACGGTCCCAAGGTACTGACCTTTTGCTCTGACCTGTCCAGGCTGCCTTGTTTCCCGCTTGCCTGCTTTGCCCTCTCCCCCGAGGCAGGGCTCTCGGAGAGTCACTGGGAGGCCATCGCCATCCTCCCGTCCCAAGTACTGAGTACACAGAAGGCAGAAACACATGAAGTGATCCAGGCATAGCTCCTATTAGCAATGAATATAAATCTTCTAAGCATTAATTTTCCTCACCTAACCAAGAGGAGCTGATTTACCAGGAATTTTATTTGTTTTGTAACTCAATTGCTTGATATTAAAGATGTAATCGTGTTAGCTACTTTTAAATGATTAAAGGGGAATGACAACGGAGGCTCTGTAAAGTTCTTTCTCTCCCTTTCTCCTCCTCTACCACCCCTCACAGTATGTCTTTACTGAACCACAGCTGTGACCCAAACTGTGTGATCGTTTTTGAAGGATACCAGCTTTTACTTCGCTCCGTCCGAGAGATCCAGATTGGTGAAGAGGTAATTAACTTGTCCTCCCTTCCATCACAGACACCTGCAACAATGACATCTCCCTAAATAAATTCCAGACTGCAGGGCCACCAGCTTAATATTTTGATGATATATTGATGCCACTTTCTAGCACATAGCTATCAGGGGAAAATGATAAATAGAATCATCTCTTCACACTGCCTGGGCCCCATAATCATTACTTCTCATAAATCACTAGCAGTCTTGATAAATTCTTGTTCCTCCTTTCCTGCTCTAGGCACTTCATTTTGTTTGTATTTGAATGTCTTTACCCTCATGGAAACACTTACGATATTTCTGGGTGGAACGCAGTGTTCACTAAGTTGTTGCAACAATAAGCATTTGTCAGTCTGCAACCATACTGTTGTAGTAAACCTTTCATTGACAGTGAAAGTAACAAGACAAGGGTTTTTTTCTTGCCCATTTCACTAGAAAAGACTTCAAAATATCCCTTTCAAGATATTTCTGATTTGATCTCAGGTATTCTCAGCTTTGTTTTTATGACAGCATTTGTATTACTTTGAAAATCATTTGTGGCTAGGTAAGCATTTCAAAGTAAATGTCTTCTGCAGCAATGCAATATTGAATTTGCTTAGTAAGGCCTGCAAAGACGTGTGTATGTATGTAACTTTACATGCAACAATGACCTGTGCAGTCCTAGCTGTTGATCATTTCAAAGTCATGACTTAATGTAAATACGCTTCATGGCTATGCTTCAAACTCTGGGAAGATCAAGGGCATATGTATTCTGATTTAGAAGTAATATCTTTTTTCCTCCCTATGAAGGGTTTTCTAAGAGGCCTTTCTAAGAATGTCTAAGATAGTAGGCCACAAAAATAAGTAAATGGCAAGGTATTTTTTTCTAGCCAAAATACTGTGCAGAACCAACAGGATTTCTTTTGCGTACTTACCTTTTAGCCAAGAGAAATCTTTTAGGATGCAACATACTTTTGTGGATCTACGAAGTGTAGACATGTTTTGGTCTGGCATTCTTGTTCAAGCCAAATTGCAGACACTTTTGTTCCATTGTATCCATATACCATATTTTTCCTCTTGGCTTCCCAGTTCACCAAGATGGGTTGTTTATTTAAAAATACAGTAGATTTTAATGTCTTCCCAGGATCCATTTGGGTTAATTATTAGAGTTCTAAATTCTGAAGCTGTCTTACTGTTACGTACATGGATATATTTTTCTAGGTAAGTTTCATAATGCAATTCTTTGTAACAAGCTGTTTTACAGAGTGGGAGAGGCCCTCAGGTGGCCCTGGCTGGTTCTGGAGAGAGCAGTGAAGCAGAATTCTCTCCCAGGCATGACCACCATGCAGACTGTGCTGCGGCTGTGAAGCTATGACCCAAATTTTAGACTTGGTTCTAGTGGTCCGTAAACCACACAAGTCTCTAGCTTAAAATCAGTAGTGAAACAGAGAAGGTGTAAGTTACAAATCATTTGTAAGGCAATCAGAAAATAAATATAACTTGAAAAGCAGGGCAGCTAAGACCAGTTTGTTTGCAGTGACTTTGGCAGTTGTGTGAACACAGGCATTAAAATGACCGCACCTTATGCGGGCATATTATATTTTCTAAAAACTTTGCTTCCAATGAAGCAGCAAAAAAGTCAGAATTTTCTAAAGAGCTCACGTTCTGGTGTCTTTGTTACAACTATTGCTTCTGGTTTTGGTACTGAAAGGAAAACTTGCCTTAAGGAATATGTAAGATTTTATATATATGTGTATACACTGCGTTAAAGCAGGTGCTCTGTTCACTTACCTGGAAATAAAAGTCTCCATCTAAAGTACATGCTTCTTTGTATAAGGATGTGTCTAAGGAATAAAATGGACATAAATGAGAAAGTAAAGATACAAAGTTAATATTAGTTTAGATAAGTTATGGGAAGAGGAAGGAGAAGAAAATTATTATGAGGATATGTACAAGTCAGCAGTTTAATATTACTTTCAACACCCAATTACTTTTCCTCTTACACAACAGCTACTGCTTTTCATTTTGTGTTCTGCGTGGTAGCTTTGGTACCACTTCTTTCCACACTGCCTTACTGCTTGCCTGCAGCAGGGTGAGCTCAGTTTTCTTAATAGCCATGCATTGAATTTACACACCTATTACATTAAACTATATTGCCTGTTATGAACTGAGTTTTCACTTACATTACTGAGATCACCATCTGAGCTAATGGGAGAGAAAATACATGTTAGGGAGAAATCTGATTGGGTTTTCTGAATAGAGTGCTCTTAGGTGGTAGAATGAACATTGTTTCAAGTCATGAGGCAACAAGAAAACTTCAATAATTACAAGCGGCAGAAAACTTGCCTTAGCCTGTTCAAACTTACACTAGATTTAGACAGAATGAAATCCCCTATGTCATAATTAACAGAAAGCAAATAAGCACTAAGATTTATTAGAAATGAGAAGCTAAGTAGCAAGTCAAGCTCAGATTAGTAGGAGAAGACTATGGCTTTACTGCCCATACAGGAGCAAACTCGAGAGGGCTTCTGGACCCTTGACAGGAAAGTATCAACGGCTGCAACAGGACGCGTTCATGACACCAGTGAGCAGTAAAAACATTTTTGCACATTTGCAGTGCATTCTGTCAGAGGACATTACAACAATTTACTACTGTTAAGGAGTTGTTGACCACCTGTAATCACAGGGAAAACAGAGACATGGGGAGTTGAGGTGACTGGCCATTATGGTCAGCTCACAATTCTATAAAGAGAGAGGTACCAGTGGACCTGATTTTGGTTGTAAACAAGAGGAAGAGGTCTTATTACATTGGATGTAGCTGCTGCAGTGTGATGCAGATTTTTGAGGAATAACATTTGTGCCCCAACCACACTTCAGAGTGCTCATGCCGTGCACAGTAATTATATTTATCGAGTCAGTGGTAAAAAGCATACAAGATTATGAGAACCTCAAAAAGTTTTTATGTTCCGATAGAAGTTGTTTCAGTCTCATGTCTAGGCAGATTTTGTTGGCTTTGCATGTTTATTACAGACAGGAATGTGGCATTTAGTGGTTTTTAATTGAATTTTGATTTGGGCTTTGAAATTTTTTTAAATCCTAAGGCCAAAATGTATCACAGGCAGTAGAAAATTAGGACTCCTGAGACAGAAAATGTTTGCCCGAATCCTTATAGAATGAACGTGCTAAATTTGGTGGTGCTCTATATTTGGAAAACTAATCACTCCTAAAATCATACGCAAAAATTCTAGCCATCTGGGCCTTTTTTTGTGGCAAAGACAGTGTTGCCAGTCCTGAAGCACTAAGAAATCATGAGTCATGAATGTTACTGTTTTGTAGGCATTGAAAGAAGGGATTTATGTATAATTGCATGGTTTCCCAAGTTGAAGCTTTAAGAAAACAAAGTGTATTGCAGGAATCATAATAAAATACTGCGTTGGAAAGATGGAGAAGTGTCTGGTCTTGAAATTTTCCTGCAGAAACTGAAAGTTCAGATTTATTTTTAGGTATATTATTTGGGTTTTATTCTAATGTGGTGCTATGGAATTACATACTCTTTGAGGGCAGAAAATTACCATTTTAAACAAAAACACACTACATTGCCATTGGCTTTTGCCAGTGAATACTTTAGTTGATGTTCAAAATAACAGCTTTGATTTCTATCATTATGTAGCTTACTTGTCTGTTTAAATGACATTTATAATCCTCATTAAATGTAGAATTTTTAAAGTGAGAATTTGGTTCTCATAGGAAACTTCCTTCAAGCTTGGTATCTTTTTTTCCTTCCCCATCCTTTCTCTGACTCTGTTATAATTCATATAAGGCAGCATGGGTCTATGCTAATACTCCAAATTCTAGTGCTTGATCAGCTGGTAATGGTCACTAAATTTTAAGTGTTTTCTGTCCTGAAACTGGCATAAAGGGAATGAAACAGCTGGGGAGCAGAGGAGAGGGCAAAAGAAGTGAAAGGAAGACAAGGCTTGGGAGCAACTAGTAATCTCCATGCATAGCTTGGGGGTTGAGGTGGCTGAAAAGGATCTCCTAACACTCTGTAGACTCTGTTCTGTACCAGGTTTTTAAGCGTAATTGAATCTAACAGCAGGAAGAAAGAAATAATAGATTTTTGTGGGGATTTTGTTCTATATGTCCCTACTTTAGACTACAGGACTTTCTGAGATTTGCTTCCAGCAGCTCAAACTAATTATAACACCTTTTTTGCTCTTCAAGAAAACGTTAGTTGTGGTGCTGACTATCACAGCTTTTGTAACTATAGGTGATGTTATTTTGACAGTATATAAAGATTTCCTTTTCTTGCACTTATTTCTTTGCAAAAATGAAATTTAAATATTGCAAAGAAAGGGAAGATATGGGGAAGGATTAAAATAAAGCAAAAATTATATACCTAGAGATCACCAGGGCTGCTTCAATGATAAGGTAGCTTATCAGCTAATTTACTTTCTCAAAAAGACAAGCAGCCTGCTCTGAAGAGATCTTCATCATTTCCCTACCCTTAAGTAACATTCTAAACAGCATCAAGATGTGTGCTATAATTTCTGTTGACTTTTTGTTAATTACTGTGTCTACTTAGTGTTTTGCAGGCAGACATGAGCTCGTTTTACCGATTCTCCAGTCAGAAGTTGTGTAGCTGTGGTTAGATCAGTGCATAGCTCAAATCAGTTAGTCCAGCCGAGAGACAGGATGTATTCACTGAGGTCCAGGTCTGCTGCGAAATGAGTGCATGGCTTCTCATCAACCTCAGAGTTCAGTTAGACCACATTTGTGTCTTTCTGCAGAAAGTCACAGAACAGACCATACTCCTACAGAGCAACTAATTTTTAAAATTAATACTAAGTACAGATCAGCATTTCAGATGACCAGCAATGAAATCTATCTTCCTAACAGATTTCAACCAAGACATGTAATATTTCTGTTATCGTAATCGTATGAGAAGTTTCATACCTCTGTATGTTTGACACATAACATTTTGTCACATTTTTTAAAATCAAATTTTTCCTTGAGTTAGAAGGCATTTTGATCCTATATGCTAAAACAGAAAGAGCACAGACTGTTCATCGCTTATATAACTCAGTCTTGGGAACAGATTTTTGTACACAACCTTCTCTAAGACCCATGATAGCAAAACCAAGAGAACTCACTTTTTTTCCCCTGCCATTTGCATTAAAATAATTGATTTTAAGTTTCTACAGAGTCCTCTGTCTAGAAATTTTGTTACAAAAAAAGTAAATTGAGTCCACTGCAGTGTGACAGTACTGGAAAATTGTGTCCATCTCATTTGGCAGATGAGGAACATGAGAAACTAACCACTATAACCATGGTTAAAGAATTGCTGTGTCAAAGCAAGAAGCAGGGCTCCGACAGTGCTACATTTCTAAGGAGAAAGTCTGGAGAGTCAAGAAGTCTCACGGCTGCTAAATAATTCCCTGCCTTCATAAATGTTATTTATTATATATTCTCCAGTTCAGGGGAAAAGATTTACCGCATTCTTTATAAGCGATGCAATAAAGAGGCAAGCTTTGGTCAGCTGAAATAATGTTTTAATTAATACCATATATCCCACATGAAAATACCATTAAGGCAGCCTTTGATAAATGGGCATATTTCCTAAATGTGTGCAAGTTAACTGAGACTTGCGTCTAATGAAGGGATCCAAAATGAAAACAAGTGTAGGAGAGAGACTTGAATACAGAATTTTTATGTTTAAACGATTAAATGATTAGTATAGACTTAGTCACCATTAGGTTGGTCATGTTTCTAAATATTCTAATTACATTTTCCCACTCAGTCTGCCAGCTACAAACATTTTTTCACTTACGGATTTCTGCTGGCGGGACTGGGAATTTGGACTTGGACCTCTGACAGGAAGAGAAACGCTAAGATGTTAAAATGGTAACAGGAGGTATCAGTGTGACGAAGCCTCTTGTCCTCCTCCTTCTGCCCAGTCATATGCTCTAATCCAGAGCAGGTTGTTACGTGACTGTTCACATCCACAACTGTTTGGTAACCTGTGAAAAAGAAATTACTGGTTTCAAACTTGTTCTTACTTCCAAGGTCTCTGCAGCATGAATGCAAAAGAAGAAAAAAAAAAAAGGCAAAAATGAAAAGAAAGAGATGAAGCCTGGTGAAACCTGTAGGCTGAAGATACATAAAGCATGTTTAATTGCCCAGGGAGGTTGTGGAGGCTCCTTCTCTGGAGATATTCAAGACCCGCCTGGACAAGGTCCTCTGCAGCCTACTGTAGGTGACCCTGCTTCGGCAGGGGGGTTGGACTAGATGACCCACAGAGGTCCCTTCCAACCCCTACCATTCTGTGATTCTGTGATGTTGGCTATGGGTCTGATTTGCAGTATTAGAACTGAACCCTGACTAATGATGGATTCAACAGTAATAACAGGGTTTAAACCTTTATCTTAATTATTTTGGCAAAGAATAGATTCACATAAATGATTTTCTCAGAAGACTCCTACTGTCTTGCACTGTGCCTGTAATTGGTTAAATCCCTTTTAATGCTGGATGCCACCTGAACCTAAAGCCCAGCAAGACCAGTGATATTTGTGCAGAAGCTAAGCGGGAACAAGCCAGTGTGCAGAATGATTTTGACAGAAAACTCTTGTGAGTTGCAAGGATACAGGAAGATCAGAGGTTTGTGATGGGAGAAACTGGGCTTAAAATGGCTGGAGGATGAGGTTAGGACTACAGCTTGACTGGAAACTGCTTTGTAGGAAGGAAGGGAGACAGATCTTTCTGACACCAGGGAGGATGCGGAGTAGGACCAGCTGGAGAAAGAAACAAGGACAAAATTGGTGAAGTCACTGAAGATGATAGAGAAACTGGAGTAGAGCAACAAGGACTGTTAACGTGGGAGATTAAGAGTGTTGGTGATCAAATATGGGGAAAAGGTGTCAGATGAGGCACGTAAGGGAGGCAGAAGGGCAGATCTTGAACTGGCAGGATGACGAAATCGGCCCATTGTACCAAAAATGCCTGTGTAAGGAGCTAGAACTGGAAACCAAGTTTAGATAACCAGGTATGGAGAGTAAGACTGGAAAATGATACTCATGTCCAGGGGCGGAGAAGAGACCAAATGAGAAGAGGGACAGATTGGAGACCATAGGGCAGAAGAGACCAAGCTTGCATTCCCCGCAGATATCTCAGAGGGAAGCCTACAGCTTCTGTGCAAATGATTAGTACAGACTGTTCTGCTCTAAACCAACGCTGGTGAAACTGATCACCTCTCAGCTCAAACATGAACGAACTGGGACAAAGTTATAACAAAACATTACACAGAATGCAAAACCTAACAAAGTTTTCACACTTTCTAACTTTTGATTATCTGTGAAACTTTGATTTGTCTCTTTCATTAATTATGCTATTAATCTTCAATTATGAAACCATATTTATTTTTTTCCATAGGCTTTCTCTTATGATCATTTTAAATGCTTGACTTTGCCATCTCAGTAATCTTCTTTTAATACAATCTTCCTCCAATATGTAATCAAATTACACTGTAATAACAGATAAAAAATGCAGGCATTGTTTTAGTTGCTCGTTAATTGCTCATATAGTTAAAATGCTCACTAATTCGCACAATGTGGGTTCTGACAATGGATTTCATAGTCGTTACTACAAATTGGTCGGGTTTTCCTGTAATTTCTTTGAGTGGACTCTCATGATTTAACTGAGAACCATGTGAAAATTCTCCCAATTAGTTGAAGTGTCTAGGCTTAGGATGAGATAATGTGACCTGATTTTTTTAGCTCTGACCTCTCTGGAGTGTTTCAAAGTGTGTTGGGCGTGTAGTGTAATCTCTCAGTATCGTGTATGACTGAATGCTGGTCTGAGCTGGGCTGGTATTTTTTTATATTATTTCCCTTATCATCAGTCTGTGCTTGTGCACTTTAAACAGTTGAAGAAGTCTACAAATGTTTAGCCCTGTAAAATTCCTTCTGGCAGCCATCAAAGTGAACAAACTACAGGCTTCTCTGTAGTTCGTTGGAATTCACTCTGTACAGCATAAGGAGTAGAAAATGGCACAAAAGTAAGCATTTTCTTTTACCATTTTAATAAATTTTCTAGTAATAGTTTCAGCATCTTTGACTGCAATGTTCTGTGCTTCTTTGGTCACAAAGGAAACATCACAGACATACTGAAGGTGGGTATGATAGAAGAGGAGCTTTCCTCAGGCTCAAACATATATTTGCAAGAAAGTAGGGACATCCCTGAGACAAGATGTTTAGAGATAGTTGGTTGTTATGTAACACCAATGCTAAATACACACTTAAGCTTTGAAACTAGACAGAAAATGAGATTTCATACACAGGGAATTCAGATATCGAGCTTCTTTTTCCTTTTTTTTTCTTTTTCCAGTTTCCTTTTTTTTTTTTTCCCCTCCAAATTAGGATGAAAAGCTGAAATAGTGATGAATTAGTGATATTTTTTTCAGTATTAATAATTTCAAACAATATTGATCTAGAACTGTGAAGAAGTGTTCCTCCATGGAAATTATTTTTGGCCTTTTTTTTTCACCCTTTGTAGAAGTTGTTTATTTCTTTTAGGAAATCATCTGTTAAGATAAAATTTTATTTCATGCTGAAAAAATGTTGTATCCAAAAATGTTACCTTAGCTAAACGTACACTAAATATGGAATTTTTGTAAAATATATCATCTCCAGTTTTGTATGTCCTTTAAACAGCTCACCATCAGCTATATTGAATCACTGATGCCCACCAGCGAACGCCAAAAGCAGCTGATGCGCCAGTATTGCTTTGAATGTGACTGTCTTCTCTGCCAGAATCAAGAAAAGGTGAGTTAAGTGAAGAACTCCCTTGCCAATGAAACAGTATTTTCCAAGGTCTGTCAGCAGCTTCCCCTCCTTTATGTAATATTTATCTTTTGCTGCTAATTGAATGGCCAGAATAGAGAAGAAAATGACCTCTGACCTCAGTGCTCTTTATGTTGCTATGAAAGACAACCATGAAGGAAAGAAAAGCAGGAAATGTTGACAACATAAGAAGAATTTCTTGTCAAAATGCACATTGTTCATAAGGCTAGGAACCACTTTCAGTTCCAAGATGTGGTTCAGATCATTTTGAGATGCAAGGACCGCTGAACATGAGGGTTAACATGACTTTAAGCTGAAAGGAAAGGATTTTTTTTTTCCAATTTGAAAAAGTAATCTTGGAACTTTAACGGAAACCGCTTGTCTGATGCTACAAGGAGGCTATGCTTATCCTCATAACAATGTTAAATTAATTCTCACAAACACCTGCATCAATAATTTTAAAGAACTACCAGGCATATTCAGTAGTTGCTAGAGAGAGTGGTGAACCTCCTTGGATGACTGTTTGTAGCTTTTATGCTCTCTTTCACAAGCTCTTGGTGTAGCAGGTCAGTAGATGTAGTAGCTAAAATTTTATTCAGCATGACCTTTTACTAGGGTTCAGCCTAGGCTGGTTTAATTATATTTTGGGTTGCTTCATATTTATACAACCTGGACAGAATAATTTTGTCTCCAAGCCTGATGAGAGATCAAATGGAATGTGCAAAACAAGGCTGGCTTTATAGCAGTTTGTGCATTTTGTCTCTGTAGTTACATGTACACTTGTTCTTTTTTTAACAAATGCCCATTTTAGGTGAGCCGCATGCCATAAGTAAATGTGTTCCCAGTAGATCAGAGATGGTAAGAAAGGTGTTGAAGAAAATGTGATTCCAATGAGCATGATATGATTCATGAAATAATTGCTGTACTGCAAAAAAGAAAAAAAAGACACCTTTTAAGTTTAAACTCTGTGTTGGGTTGGATGGATGTGTGTGTGTGTGTAGTTTTGTTCAAGCCAAGGTTCACCCATTGAATACATAGTGTATCCTTTGATTCATCAGTAAGCCGCTCAAAAAAGAGATCAGAAAAAGTTTCAGGCTTATGACATAATGCTGGATTACTTCCTGTCCATGTGCAGAAGTTGCTGGCATTCTGTGTCTGAGAAAGATTGCTGTAATGCTCTTCAGAGGCAGTGAAGGGAAGCGAAAACCTCTTTTTGTCTGTCTTTTAAAGATACTCACTCAAGTACCATGGAATCTTAGATTAGTTTGGGGCCATGGCATCCCCACAGATGCAGTGATGATTAAGAAAAATAAGCAGGCTAAAGAGTCGTTAAGGATCGCTTAATAGTTTGTGAAAGGGTAGACAAGAAGTGTAAAGATCATTCAGCATGTGGTATATTTTAAGAAACAAGATCCACAGGCTGGAGTACTCTTCACTCTAAGAGTCAACATACAACATCAAAAGATATTGTGGTGAAATTATATGTGCATATATTGAAGAAAACAATAGTCTTATACACAGGTGAAAAATAATTAATGATTTTTTCTCTTTGAAATTTTTAACTGTGGTTTTAGTTCATCTTCTATAGATCTTTTTTGCCCATTGGCAAAATTCTTTGTGGGGATGATATTGCAAAATGTTTGGAAAGCTTTTAGTGACTGCATTCTAAAATTCTGTTGTTTCCTAATTGTTACCATATAAAGAGGTCTGTGAAGGGCTAGGAACCTCATGTCAACTTTGTCTGTTGATGTCTATGCAGAAGAAATCTTTATCCTCAGCTTCAGTCTAGGATGATTAGATACAGTCTGCAGTAGACATCATGGTACTGGATTTCATTTCTCTGGGACAGAGATTTTATGAATACAACTGTTTACATGACTAACTTGGAAACATAGATATTTTTTCCCCCCCTGTTGATCTCAGCCACTGTTGGTAAGCTTAGAGACATGTAGTACCACAGCTACAGTGGGAGATATTATTTTCGGAAATTCTGTTTTTTTAAATGACAGAATGGCTAGGTTTAGATGCTTAAAAGTCACCAGTTGGCAAAATTATTCAATAATATGCCTGCTGAAATACCCCTGATACTGACACAAATTTCTGAGAGATCTTGGAAAAATTTTAGAAGGCAAAGTCTTCGTCAGCAGAATAGGCAATGGCTGCAACTTTGGGTCATCAAGGGTGGCAGATTCAATAAATATAATCAGCTAACAGTAAATTCACATGTTACAGCATTGCTTTGCAAATACGATGCCTTAGTCAACAGCAATCCATCACATAAGCCTTTTTTATAAGTAAAAATGCGAATTCCAGTTTGGCTAAGAAATGCTTTATGCCTTCAAGTAAATTTTTGAGTGTTGGGGATTTTTTCAGTTGTAGTCATCTCATCAGAAAAGCTAGAATCCTTTTTCGAAAAAACACTTACAGAGATCATAGCTTCTTGTTACTCCCAAGTTCCAGACTTGCTGAGTGTGCCTGACAGCTGCTGAGCACATACTAGAGACCAGTGAAAGCAGAGGAATCACTCCTGAGAAGCACACATCAATTTGCAGTAAAACTATGTCATTTCCATTGTAGCTTTTGTTCTATATCTTTTGTAATCTTTTAAAAGTGATAATGAGAATCCGGTGGGAAGTATACATTACAGTTTATATGAAGGGCATATAAACCTTATATGTATTAGTACTGCAGTTGCATGTATGCTTATTTATTCATATTTATAAAAATACTTTGCAAATTTCTTTCAATGAAGTTCATGTCTCCTGCTATATTCTCTAAAGGCTTGTTCATTTAGTCTTATGTGCTCAAGTGAAGATGGGAGATGGTATCAAGTTTCTGTTCTCAAGTCAGTTACTGACTTTGTAAGTGACCTTGGATAATTCATTTTATTCAAAAGCAACCTTTGCCCGTATTTTTCATAATTAGTGAGAAGCTACCATTTCAATTGGAGCTAAAAAGATTTTTTACTAGAAACCAGACCAGTCTGTCTAAATTGGGGACCATTTTTGTGAATGTTCTGTGAAGCTCTGTTTTGCTCTGTTTCCCCAAATGCAGCATGAAGATGGCAATCTGTACTTTTGCTGGGTATTCTGATGTCCCAAGGATAATAAAGAAAGATGCCACATTTTCTAAGGTCTTTTAGCTTTAACTGCTGGGTTTTTAATGAGAATAATTCCTTGAAGTGGAATGGTTTGAGGGTTAGTTGAAATTTAGTTATGTGCTTTGTGCAGTTACCATTGCCATGTGGTATGTTAGTGCTGTAAAACAAACAAACAAAAGGTCGTATTTAACCTCAGAGACATCTACGTGAGCAAACAACAGATTTAGCCTACACAACGCTACTGATTTCTGCTAACTTTGGCTAGACATCTAATCTAAGCCAGTTTTTAGCCTCCCTCCATACCCAAAGAAAAGACAAGCAGTTCATTCATACTGTCTTGAAGTAGAGATCTATGAAAACTGGAATGGATAAAAGACATTGAAAGAATTCCTTCAAGTAAATACCCACACTTTAGACAGATAAAGTTGGGTGAGATGTATTATGCTGCTCCATGAAGTGTACATAAACATAAAATCAAGAATCGCATGAGTATGTTTCTGTGCTAGCTGAGATGGATAGCAGAGTGCAGTTGCAACTCTGTAGATTTCAGCAAACAGCATCCAGATTGTCGGTAGAAGCTGTTTATGCAGATCACTTCAAGCATTTGCCTCTGGCTGCTGCTGTAGAGAAATATATCTTACAGCCAGTGTCACTGCTTCTTCACTGTTATTTGTGCTAAAATTGATTAAACTTGAGTAGAGGTTACATCACACTACAATCACACAGTTTAGCTATGCATACAAACAAGAGTAGTGTGTCAAAGTGCTCTTTTGCCATTTTAGGATATATCATTCTGTGTGGACTTTTTCTAATATTTCAGGTCTCTGATGAACTATGATTTAAGAGGCAACTAATCTGTGAAGAAATATTCTTTATTTCCATTTACTGTAATATTTCATGCCACAGCTATATAAAACAGCAAAATTCACTCCGACACCAGCAATGACTTTAAAATTCACAGTCACTTGGTCTTTTTAGCTAAATATGGCAACTTCATACAGCGTAAGAATCTTCTCTAACCACTCCCTAAGTATACACAGTTCACTTGCACAGTTGTCTAGATCTGAGACTGTAATATGACAAAAGCTGGATTTCCTGGTATACTTATGCTGCAGCCCAACCACAAGGACCCTGTTGAAGCTGAAGTTGTTGAAGTTGGGCATCAGCTTCAGCTGATGCACACTGGCACACTCGGTGGGAGCAGACACAGCCCTAGACCAGCTGGAGAGGTCCATGGCTGCACAGTCACAATTGCATTGCACATCATGGGAGCAAACATTCCTCACTGGTCATTGCTGATGAAAGGACTTCAAAGTGAATCTCTGCTTGCTATACATTAGTAGTTTTTCATCTGCCTCTCCAACTGTGGGCACAGCCATGCAATAATCTGGGCGCATAGCTGTCTTGAAGGATGAGAAAATATGAGGACAGACAGTGGCAACTAGCTGGACCTGTGGATCTCAGATCATTTTTAGTGCCTGGACCTCAATGTCGGCTGTGTTTTGATTCTGAGAGGTCATACCATAATGCAGTCTCTTTTAGCAACTGGTCAAGCAGCCTGGCTGCCGATTTGACAAGAGAAGAGTAACAAGTGCTAACACATCAGCATAAACCAGTTAAGATAAGATTGAGGTGACCCTTCTTGCAGTACAGTTACTGCCAAATTAAATGGCAGTAGCTGCAAATATAAACAATATTTTAAATTGATTTTGGCCCAGGTTGGAAAAAAAAATCAGTAACTAAAAAAGGTGGAAAAAAAGTCTTTCTAAAAGTCACTCATAGAATATTTTCTGACTGTAAGTACTCTAAGTTATTGCTACTGTGCTGTCTTCAGTTCATTGTATCTCTGTCAGCTTTATACATTGTTATTTGCTCCATTTTAAGATCAGTCTCTACAGTTATTTGGAAATGTGTGCCTTCCTAAAAGCTGAACTCTTGGCAACATATTACCATTCCAGCACATAAAAGCCCGTTACATTAATTCTAATTAAAGATGGGATTACATTGATGACAAACATTTTAAATGGAGAACAGTTTTTTCCACAGTCATGAGCCAGGGTATTGTTCACATTTTACATTTTCAGCCATGGATTTCAGAGAGAATTGTGCTTATAGAATCACTTTGTTATGAATTGTCTTTCTCCTTTGGAGCCAGGATTTAATGTTTTAGTCTAGCTTGGGTTTTGGAAGGCTTGTATTTATCACAAGGTTAAAAGCAATGGGTTTGAATCTGAATATTTTTTATATTTGGCCAGTATTTGGTAGTTGCCAAAGCTAATAATAACATAATGCCAGTAAGTATGTTATTCCTTTAATCAGTTTATTGCTTTGCTTAGTACTTATATTGCTACCTGAGTTTTGGTAGAGAACATCACAAGTCCAGTTTCCAACTCAAGGACTCTCAAAATTAGGTCACCTGAACAGCAGCCAAGCCATCTACATAAAAATGTCGTCTGCAATTCTTTAGCTGGTATTGCACTTCGATACACCCACCAACTCTTTTATAAAAAACCACTGAATAGGTTCCTGAACATACTAGAAGTTATCAAATTCTTCTCCTACCCTAGGACACAACACAACTGTAGTTTAGAAATTTAATCAGATGTAATTGGTCCTCTGTGTAAGTTGATCAAATTTGTTGGTGTTGCATATATCCACGGTTGATTTGCCTCACTGAGGTTTCTGAGAGATGGTTGAATATGGCCAAGGGTAGAATTTACACAATGTTTTCACCTTTGATCTTCATGTTTGGTGAGAGCAATCCCATTGAAGAACATGTGCTTAAATCACAGAGGCATTGTTACTTGAAAAATATTGTTGTTGACTGTTGTTTTGAATTAGAATGTAAAGCCTTCATTTAAGATCACTGTACTGGTGTTAGTACAAAAATATTACCCCTCCCTCAGGGAGTATATATTTAGGACACAGGAAATACAAAATTGTATGTTAAGAATTGCCTTTTTAAATTGCTGAATCGGCAAGTTCCAGAAGTTTGTGTCCCAGTTTCTCCAATATTTATTTATTTTCAGGCATTTGCATTCTCACTAAGTTTTCCAAGTACAATATGAAAGATGAGATCTCCAAACTAATTCAAATGATGTAGCTTGGGAAGCAAGGTTTAAATAGGATCATTGAAAACAAGTCTGTTCATACAGCTAACTGAACATAAAATCACTTGATCAAAGCAAAAGTAAAGTAGGAGCATCTGTATCTCTAGTCATGATTCTAAGGTACTTGCTAAGTAGCAAGGTACTAAGAGTATTTTAAAAAAAAAGATCAGGACTTTGTTCAAAGAAAATGCTGGTTTAATCCATTTCTTATCAAAAGACAGGGTTTGCAGTCATTCATTTTAGAAATCATCTGTTCATTCCTCATTTTCTTTTTACTGTTTTGCCATTAGAACTGCCTTTGAAGCAAACTACAGAGGGAAGTTGAGCCAGAGCTCAGTCATATTTCACCCACCACCCTTTCAGCCCAACATTAGTACAGCCAGTGCCTACAAAAGCCAGTGGCAGCAATTAGCAGCCCATTGGGACACAATGCTGATTCTTTCCATAGGTGGTTGGCTGATTAACAGCTCCTTCCTTCTGCCAAGACATTTGGTAGTGATGTAAACCCTGGATGGGTTCCTGAAATCCAGCAGTCAATCTGACACTCTGCAGTTCCATTTCTGAGGATCTTACTCTCTTGGGATGTATTGCCAAACAGCCAAGGACAGAGGGCTTTTCCCCCCCCCCCCCCAGTGCCAAAAATAACACTAAAAACCAAGGCAACTGCTTCTAATTTCTGGGCTCTCTTGTTCATTAACAAAGGCATCATCTCTTCAGCGTCTTAGCATTTCTTACATGAATTCTGAGGATTCTTCTGTCTTTCAACATTGTAACTTTTCTCCATCAAAGGGCAGTCCCACAGACAGTGACAAATGGACCGTGATCATTTTTTCCATGACAGCTTACCTCTCCCAGCTTCTTCAGGACTCTCAGCGTGCTCTGGTCACGACTTGGCAGCAGTCAGCTGGAGCTCACTTGCATTGTCAAAGGCCATGGAAAGATTCTGCTATTCTTACAAACAGACAGGAGTTCAGAGCTGTACACAGACTCCTTTCTTGTTCAGGGGATCCTTAATAAGGAAACCTGTATCAGTTTGGTCCAACAATTTCATATTTGGAGCCGACGTAGGAGTTGGAGTGTGGCACTCTCCCAGGAGTCCAGCTCATCGGAGGGGAGCAGAATCTCATTCCTTTGAGAACCAGCCATGTAAGAGGAAATGTAAATCTTCTGGCTGATGTTTTAAGCAGAAATACTTTTTTACCAAGGGGAGGGAATCTGCTCTCATCGCTGTTTCAGGCTGTAGTGTGAACATTTAAGTGCCCAGCTAGCAGAGTTTCCCCTTTTCAGACATCCAGCTTCCTCGGGACCGTCATTAGAAGTAGTTATCACTGTTCTGATTTTTTTTTCAGATGGTGTCATTCCTATAGCAGTCACTATTTGGTCTCTGCTGAACGGTAAACAGAAATAAGAAAAGTCTCACTCCAGGTTAGCACTCCGAAACAGACATAGAAGATAGAATATGCTGAGAGAAACAGCAGTAATTTAAAATTTATACAAGACTAGATCAGACAACTACTTTTCCAAACACCTTTTCTTGCAGTGACTTTGGGGAGACTAGTTCACAAATTTTTTCTAAATATATTTTGAAGCCAGTCATTGCTTTATCTGATCTTGAATCTCTGAATTCTCTTCCGCTGGAGTTGCTCTAAGGTCTTGTGTGTTTCAGCCTGTCAAGGTGGTTTCTATCAGTAGTACCTGAGGGAATAATCTGGATTTTGGATGCCTTTTCTTGATCTGTTTATCAGTCACTTTCTTCTACTCTGCAGGATGTTCAGTCTTTTTAAATACCATGAATTAGGTAATTTACTTGAAATATGGTAGATTTTAGTTCAAATCCCATTTCAGTCAGGAAAAAAAGATGTCGCAGCTTTCAACTGCAGAGTTTTCTGGATTGTCTGGGATTCAATTTTCTGGGTTCAAAAATCTGTTCTATTGAAGGTCTTCCACTTTGGACAAAATAATACCTGCATCAGAGCAAGAATGACATTTCATCCTAGGTGCCAAGCATTCCCTATGGGGTAGGAGGATCCCATGATTCTGTCAGTGCTTAAGGCCATGGGTGAGGTTCAGGTGAGTCCAGGATACAGACAGTTCACCAGGCTTTTTCTCTAGATTCCTGCTCCCAATCCAGTAGAAGTAGGAGCTTGGATCTTTGTCTTCCCAAGTCTATGTTGCAACTAAGGGGCTTTGAATTAAAAAAAAAAAAAAAAAAAAAGGAAAAAAAAAAAAAAAGAAAAGAAAAGAAAAAAAAAGAAAGTGATTGGAAATACCTTTTTCTCATCAGTTCTGTGGATGTAAGCTAAATCCCTTTCTGACAAGGAATGAATTTTACCATTTATCTTTAAAAGCCCAAACCAGGAAACCAACAATATATGGGCTGATTATAACTTCAAACTTTGCTGACATGCTGTATATTTTCCTCCCTCCATTTCACTGTTTTCTCCCCTGCTAGACTTTCAGCCCTTTGGAGTGATTACTCTTTTTACATTGCACAGCCTAAAAACCTGTAAAAGAGTGTAGCTGTGATTCTGATACTGCCAGATTTATAAATAATAGCGACAGTAAATACAAACATTCTGACTCACACTGACATGGAGGCAGAAAACAAGGTGGAAAAGGACTCTTGACTATCAACAAATTTGTGAGTAACTTGAAATAGCACACAAATTTATTGTCTCACTGAAGTTTTTTTACGATAGGCCATCTTCAAATAATTTCAGCAAAAGCTTTTGTCATTGCCAAACTCATTCCCTGTTGAAAACATTACCCAAAACTAGTCCAGAGGAACCTTTTTTGTTGTGGAAGAACAACTTCTTTCAATTGCTGTTCCTATGATGCTCCTTCATATCAGTGCATCCTGTGTCTTTCTCTTCCGATTCTGAATGTACTTCCTTCATATTCCAAAATCCTGGTTCCTGATGCCATCCTGATAGTATACTGTGTACTTTCTTTATGATGTTGGGCAGTTTGTTGTCTTTATGTTTTATTTTCCTTAGCTGAAAAATTGTGCTAATAAATCTTACCTTTCTTAGAGTATCTTTTTTCTGAGATCAGTTACTGTCCATTCAATGCCTGGAAATCACTAGAATGAAGTACTGCATGTACAGTTGTTGTAAATGCATGGTAAAAGAAAAGATTAGCTTCATTGCTATGCCTGTTGTCCTAGTTTTCTGATAATTCCAATCAGAGGAGAGGAATAATAAGTGGTTTTGTAAAGCAGACTTGTGCACAATGAGTCCTGAAGTAAGATCATTGTTTTACTAAAAAAAAAAATTAATCTAGTTGTCCAGATTTTAATCTGGTAATCTGCCCCATCATTAAATCTATGAACTAAACAATGTCCTTAGTCTGTCTACTTCCTACAAGGAACAGTGTATTCTGTGATCCATTTCACTGCAATTACTTTTTGTGAAGTGGACTTGTATCTACACTGGACAAAAAGAGATATTAAAGGAAAAAGCAATATTGTATGCATAAATGTATGTACATTGGTACATGTATGGAACAGGGAAAATTTTAAAGATATTATACCTTTTTAGTGAACAATATATTGCACATGCAGTACATTTTGGTGGTTGTTATCTTTTGCTACTATTTGTTTTGTGATCTTTGGTAAGTAATGTACAGCCTTGTTTCATGTCTCCCTCCATAAAACAGATAGAGAAATGCCCGTTATACAAGTAATGTTAAAAAGATTAATTATTCTTTAGAACATCTCAGTATGAAACTTACTACAAAGACTCACATTGATGTTATTTCCCATGCCATACTGTGGAAGTGCATTTTTCACTCTCCTCTTCTTATTTAAATGAGGAAAGATGGCTTTCCTGTCATCTGCCTCTAAACTTTTAGACACTCTTTGCAAGCCAAATGTTTTTTTTAATTTTATTTTTTGAAAGATTGATTGATTAATTGGTTGATTGATTTAGGACACTCTGGCAAGGTCATCAGGTATCATGACTTCATTTTAATTGTTTTTTGGTAGTGTAATTCTTCAAAGTTTGGGGCTTTAGCTGAATTCATAGGAAGCACCATTGCTTAAGAAAGACAAAATCAGGCTCTTCAGTGCCTAAATCAGTTCCAGTCCTTAACTAATATCCTCTGAGGTCTATTAAAGCAAGAATGAGATCATCTGAATAGTAGTGAAGTCTATAACTTTTGAGACTGTAAAACTGCAGACTGAATGCTTTGGATTGCAAAATTGCAATGATAACGAATGTACCATATCAATTTCTTGCCAATAATTTAATTAATATCACAACAATGCAGTAACTAAAGCTGTAGTTATAAATTTCACATTTATGATCTCTATTTTTAGACATGAGTAGGAAATTTTTTGTTGTATAAAAGGCAGCAGGCTTGAAAAGGCTGAATTTACTCTGGCCACATGAATTACAGAAAAGGGCTGTGTAATTTATTGACCCGTTGCGGGGCATCCTGCTATTTTCCACAAGAGTGCTCAGTGAATTTTACGAAAGCCGTTGACTACACTGCAAACAGTGATTTGAGTTGGGGAGCATGGTAAAACAGTGTATCACAACTCTGCCCAAGATTTACCTGACCATGGTCATTAAGAAATATTTGTTGCTGCATCTTATTGCCTTAAAAAAAATAATGCATGAATCTTTGTCTTAGTGCTGACAAGTGTTGGATATAAACTAAAGTTTCTGCTCTTCCTTTCAAAGTATCTAGACAACTAAATTTTACTCTCAAAATATTTCTGGTGTAGGACTTTAAGTTAAGTTTGCATCATTCCCATGAACAAAAAAGATTCCTTTTGAGCTTTGAAAGCTTTTCATATGATTCCAGCTAGTGCCTAATAATGCAGTAGTTTGAATCTATAGACGTTTGATATAAGATGGAAAGATACTGTGAAGTTTTTGCTAGTCCACTGTATGTGGTTAATGAAGGTGGGGATCCGTGCAAAATGAACTTTTTCTCCCCTATCCCAAACCCTCACCTGCAAAAGAATTTTTCAAACGGAGGGGTTGAGATAGCATGCCTTTCAGAGGGGTGGCACTCATCCATCTGACTGGGAAAAATCCTTTAGGAGAACAATGTTTTTTAAGCAATGAGGGAAAGACTGACTGGAGAGTACTGATCAGGAGACAGAAACATAGATTACTAGTACCATGAAATGTTTGGGAAAATTAGAAATCCAATATAGATTATGTATCGCCAGTTATGTTGTTCCAGCAGGTCCCATAAACAGTTGTTTACATGTGAGTCAAGAAGTCTAACTTTCAGTACATGTTTCGTGATCTGGGCTACCTCTCCTTGCTTTGAGTCACCTTGGCCAATCACCATTGATTGCTGAGGCACGTAAAAGCTTGTAACGATGGCAGTCAACAGGAACCAGCTGCATGATAGCTATTCAAACAGTAAATAAAGGCCCTGAGAAATATTCAAGGGTCTTAGAATAGTTTCCATGACATTATGACACCTTGGAGAATGTCCTTTTCTCTCTCTGGGTTGTGGCCATTAAAGACTGGAAGAACCTCTGCTGGTTTAAACTGGTGTTAGTTAAAGGATAGTCAATAATAATTCTCCAAAGTAGAAGTTCTTGAAATGACATCATCTGTACAACATCTTTGAAAGGTATTTGCATACCTCTCCTTTGATTATATGAAACGAATATTCAGCTAGGTGATGATGAAATTTGTTGGCAAAATTCCAGAGGAGGAAACTCCAGATACTGTGCTCTCTGAAGATCTGCAGTTGTACAAAATCAACTCAAACTTTTTTTATTCAGGACTTTAAAAAACGGGGAGACTGGTCAGTGTGGATTTGAGCGTTGACACTAAATATCCATGCAACATGCTGGTGAGTTTTCATCAGCGCTCTAGGAATTGCCACTTTCACTTATGAGATCTGTCAAATATTTCAAGGTACAGAGTAGACTGATCAATTGTGTATGTTCTTAACCATGTTGCATGGGCTTTTCTAAACCCTAAATTCCCTGTATTTTATACCCATTCTTTCAGAAAATGTATGCTGCAGTAAATATTGTTACTTTACATTGCAGTATACATTAAAAAGCATAACTACTATAGATACCATTTTATCATGTGATATATCATGCATTAAGTTGTTAAATTGTTTTGATATTAGTGTTCAAAATAAATGTCTAACTTTATCGAAGTGTATCTTCAGTTAGAACCAGTAATTCAATGGGCACAAATTCTTGGAATCACTGAAGCATAAACTGAACTTTGATACAAAAATAACTACACCTCTACTTAGCGAAGTATTTAGTCATTCACATAAACTTTAATGGGATTTATGCATGCATTTAAGCTTAAGTACATATTTCAATGCACTGATGAATGTGGATTGGATTATGCATTGTGAATACCTAAACAGTCTGAGGATTTCATACCTCCGTATCTCCACAAAATGTCCTCAGTGGCACTCTGTCTCCACAGGTTGAAGAGTTCAGGAATAAAGTAGATTCGCTTTATAGCTATCAGTTATTTTGGTAAGATGGACTTAGAGATTGCCTTAACAAATGTGTAATATTTAAGACAGTTTGAAATACCAGCCTCATAGCTGCCAGGGATTAGGCTGAACAGTATACTTCCTCACGTAACCAAATTACCCACAGGGTGTTTTTGGACTGATGCTGGAAATTGCAGTGGAATTACAAATGTGACAAGAATTTTTGGGTGGTCTGGCATAAGGTCCTATTTCTCTGATGGTGAGCTGTAAATACTTTATTTTTCCTCCCTTCCTCCCATCCTCTGGCTTCTATGAATTGATAAATAGTGAACTTCTATTTATTGCTTTTCCCATGCTCCGATCAATTTTTATTTCAGCTCATAACCTATGCAGCTAGGATGGGAATTTTGCAGTCATCTCTAAACTCTGAAATTAGGAGGTTTGTAAAGGCAGTGCTGTCACAGACATGAAACTCAATCCTGTTGCTCATGGAATAAACCGCAACTTCCACTGTCTTGACTGGAAGTAGGCACTGGCGTCTCGGGCCTGCAAAGTGCCGATCATCACCAAGGGCCTGAGCTCTGTGTATCAAAGGATTTTGTGAAACAGTATGGAGAAAGGGCAATGAAAGCAACTAGGGTAGCTCTAGTGTAATTATGACTCCTTTTTCACAAAAAAGAATAGGAGTATTTAAGGGACCTAGTTTAGAAATAAATACGGGAAATGTTTTTTGGTCAGCAACCAGAATGACCAACACTTAGCTGAAATGACTTCACAAAGTGGTAAGTACTTGTGCCTTTAATTTGAAGAGTCTCCACGTCCAGGCAAGATGCTGGTGAAGTTTAGCTGCATAGCCCTGTGTATTGTTTGTATTTTGACAGATCTCCTTCGAGACTATCTTGCTTTCCTCCTAAGTAGCCTAGCATCCTTGTATGCTGCTTTTTGAGAGAGGAAATACTGTCTGTAATGTTATTGGCTTAGGTTTTTATCACAAAGAGTGCATGTAAAACAGAAAAACTTTAATAATGACACTTGGTCTGTGAGCATTATTCATCTTTGAAAAGTTCAGCTGGGCTGTGATGTTCGAGACTAGCAAAAGCTTTGAGCTTTTTTGCCGTCTTTTTTCTTACCACAGGAATTTATACATATACATTTTAAATATGTATACACTTGTGGTGGGTTGACCCTGGCTGGAGGACAGGTGCCCACCAGAGGTGCTCTGTCACTGCCCTTCTCTGCTGGACAGGGGAGAGAAAATATAATGAAAGGCTTGTGGGTCGAGATAAGGACAGAGAGAGATCACTCACCAATTACCATCATGGGCAAAACAGACTCAACTTGGGGAAACTAGTTTAATTTATTACCAGTCTAAATCAGGATAGGATAATGGCAAATAAAAAATAAATCTTTAAACACCTTACCCCCACCCCTCACTTCTTCCCGGGCTCAACTTCACTCCAGATTTTCTCTACATCCTCCCGCTGAGCAGCGCAGGGGGATGGGGAATGAGGGTTCCAGTCAGTTGATCACACGTCTTTGCCGCTCCTTCCTCCTCACACTCTGCCCTTGCTCCAGCGTGGGGTCCCTCCCACGGAAGACAGTCCTTCACAAACTGCTCCAACATGGGTCCCTTCCATGGGGTGCAGTCCCTCAGGAACAGGCTGCTCCAGTGTGGGTCCCCCATGGGGTCACAAGCCCTGCCAGCAAACCTGCTCCAGCGTAGGCTTCTCTCTCCATGGGGCTATGGGTCCTGTCAGCAGCCTGCTCCAGCACAGGCTCCTCAAGGGTTCACAGCCTCCTTCAGGCATTCACCTGCTCCAGTGTGGGGTCCTCCCTGGGCTGCAGGTGGAGATCTGCTCCACCGTGGACCTCCACGGGCTGCAGGGGAAAAATCTCTGCTCCAGCACCTGGAGCACCTCCTGCCCCTCCTTCACTGACCTGGGTGTCAGCACAGTTGTTCGTTTCACATTGTCTCACTCCTCTCTCTGCTGCTGTTGCTGCAAGTTTTTTATTCTCCTCCTCCTTAACTACATTATCCCAGAGGCGCTACCACCATGGCTGATGGCTCAGCCCTGGGTAGCGGTGGGTCCATCTTGGAGCCGGCTGGCACTGGCTCTATCAGACACAGGGGAAGCTTCTTGCAGCTTCTCGCAGAAGCCACCCCTGTAGCCTCTCCGCTACCAAAACCTGATCACGCAAACCCAATACAAACTCCAAAGATTGTTCTGACAACACACTTAAACATTGAATCCCCGTAATCATCAGTTATATATAATGCTTACCAAATAGTTTCAGAGTGTGTGCATAATAGCGCTGTTTCTACAGTACCCAGCATTTTGATGAATGAATTGGAAGTAATTGCAAAATCATTGCCAGTAAAATTTGTGGTTGACAGAGACTGAGAGAATAATAAACATTTATGAGGACAGGTAAATAACACAGAGTAACTGTAATTGCTTGGTAGATTAGACCTTTTGAAATAAAATATGCCACCACTGCAAAGGTAGAACACATATTCCACATCTGAAATGGAGATCTACAGCTATGATTTATTTCACCACATCTCAGACAGCTACGGTGTAAATGTCGGCATCTGAGCTAGTTACTCTAGACTTCCTTTATGGATAAAATGGAGAAAAATGGATGCACTTTGTTGTTCATCTGACATATTATAGAGGTCTGCTTTAGGATAATACAAGTTACATCCTGAGAGTGCCTCTTTTTCTATGAAAGCTAGAAGGGTAGCCCAAATGTCTACATTTGATCAGATGAATCTCAGCATGGGTATCTGAACTGAAATGGAAAACATTGCATTCTCCTCTGGCAAAGAAGGCTAATGTGACCCTTGAATCTATAGGCAGGGGAGTCAGTAGGAACAGGAATGTCATTTCGCATCAATATAAATCATTTTATGAAATTGCCTTTCTAACATACAGTATACAGATGCAGTGATCTTTGAAAAGGCTGTTTAAAAATGTGTGTGCCTGAAAAAAAATCATGGAAATAGCTGAAGTGGGATTGAAATGGAGAACAGTGGAGTACGAGTCTGACCAAAATGCAATTACTATTTTCAGTGTGCAGAGTTGTGAGCCTGACAGATGTTGGACTTGCAACTGGAGAGACTGAGAACTGTTGGTCTGTTAGCTCCTCTCTTCCTTAGACTTTGAGACTTAATTAAATCTAAGATGTTATTGGGATTAGCTTATCTTAGTCCCATTTGATTTTATTAAATTAAACTGACTTCTTAAAATGGACTTGCTGATCTTAGTTTTCTCCTTATTAAAAGCATCTCATTTTAATAAATTTCCCACAGTTGTTTTTGATGCCTCTTTTTAAATTTCCGAGTAGATATTGTAAAGTTGTAACAAAGTTGAGTAATGTTAAGGGAAGATGATTCATACTACCATGTGAAGGTGCTTGGGTTTTTGCACCAATTGTACACAAGGTCTGGGGAAACTTTCATCTTGATTTGAATGTCTAAGCAGAGCACTTAAACATGAGTGGTGTGAATGACTGTTAAATTTTCCAGTACCTGTACAATTTAGAGTACTACAAACCTGTGCAGTTCTTATGCACTTCCAGACACCAGAGTCAGTAATCCATGAAGAACTAATATCGATTATGTGAGGTGATGCAGCCTACCTGATACTGAGCAATGCACTGCATAGCTGCAATACGGCACCCAACTGCAATGTGTCTTGTTTTACTTTCAGAATTCAAAAATAAAAAGTACGAATTCAATTTGTTCAGCAGTCAGGTTCACCCCTCTCGCAATAACCCCACAGGGAACCCATTTTTTTGTCTGCAGACAGAGTAGCTTTGGAATTGCCATGTGTCCCATTCACTGTCTTCAGAGTTATATGACAGAAAACACAAGGTCGTCTCTTCTGACAGCTCAGCTTCTGGTGAGGACTAGCTTATGTGGGTTGGAAAGGGTAGCTGAACTGGCATTTATGAAGCTGGCATTATTTTTCCTGGGGCAGGGCAGGGGAGCTTTCGAAACTTCAGAAATCACATATAAATCTTTAGAGTTCTATGCATTGATCGTTTCACATATTCACAGTTCTTAACAAAATACAATGACAAGAGTGAAGGTGAGTGAAATCCTCATCTGAGCATCTAGGTTCCTATAAACCACAGCCTTCATAGTAAGAGATGAGAGGTCTTTGATTCTGAGTTTAAACTTCATCCAATATACAAATATAAATCCGGCCCAGGTTCCAGTGTGGAGTCAAACTCTAGTACTACAGTTTGCTGTGCGGTAGCCTGTGCTTACCAGGGAGTACAAGCTTTTCTTCAGCTGTACAATCCTCTGTTACAAACTGTAGTCCCATCACAAAACTGTAGCTTCAAAGTTGAGCACAAATTATCGATGGAAACAAGAAAACCGGAAAATTTTTTATAAGACATGATCTCAGATATTTTGGGAAACCACTCAAGCGTGCTTTCTCTTGCTGTGCGTGTAGCTGCATGCACCTGCGATTGCGGGGCAGGCCCTCGGACCCTGTTTGCCCTGAAGCACTCGTGTCGCAAGCTCAGTTTAGCCACAGTATAGCAGCTTACATATCACATTTGCTCACCGACATTTTTCTTCATCTTACTGAAAGTGGAGCTTCAGAAGATCTGCAATATCTTCTACGTGTTTAATGCTTTCCTTTTATGACCAAGTATGAACCAGTAAGTTACTGAGTTTACTAGAAAAGTAAGTTCAGTAGTTGCTACACTTTTAAATAGAATCAGAAATAGAAAATTGTTATTTATGCTTTCAGAGCGTAATATATCAGAGATGTTTTAAAATGTCATGCCCTAATTTGAATGTGTCTGAGCTCTTCTGACATGTTCTTCAAATAAAACCTAAGAAAAACTCTTCTGATTTGAACCCAGCAAGTAGGTCAGAATTGTTCTGTCAGATGCACATCTGTAGTTGCCACTTAAATTTTTAGAAATTAAGCAAATCATGTAATGTTCATCAATTTATATGAAATGTTCAGATATTTGAGGTACCCATAGCTTTTAAAGTGTTAAAATATAACAGTCCAGAAAACTTCCTTTTTAAATATATTTTTAAAGCTTCCACAAAAAGAGAAAAAGAACAGAATTATATGCTGCTGTCTCTCAGGATTATCTTATATTGTCATAGATTTTTGTGTCCAGAAGGAACTATTATGAGTATTTAGTGTGATTTCTTTG